>NC_084483.1:167646388-167949418 GCF_030035675.1 Rhineura floridana | reverse complement strand
TTATATCCAGGGATAACCATGTCCTACTGGTTTTCTCTGTTCCATCAGGTTTCTCTTATGCTCATTATACCAATGCTCTCCTCTGAGACCAAGCACTCCAGTTCTCCCATCTTGGTTCAGAGGCTTCTAGCATTAGCATGTAGTCGTTTGTATAGAGTGCCTCTGTTCAAGTGTCTTTGGCACTTTTGGTTTGGCCTATGGTAATTTTGCCTTTCTGAATTCCTATCCTGTGCCCTTGCATTCACAATACCTAGTTCTAGGCCTACCCTATTTAAAGTTTCATCAGCTAGGGGTGTGGGGATTCACATTTAAGAAAAGGGCTAACCTCCCCCTACCCTAGGACTATTATATTCATCCAATTAAGATTCCACATACTTATATCTCTTTACATTTCTTTTAGAAGCAGTCAAGGGAATATCTGATTACAGATGTCTGATAATGACATCTCATCTAGTTTGGCCCTTAATCAAGTGCTACCCAGTATAGAAGGATTTTATTAAAAGTGTAGTGATGTTCACTCTGAAGCTTGTGGTTCATTCTCATGTAATCCACAATATATAGTGAATGTTACTATATTAATGGGTTTGTAATATAAACTAGAAATGGCATTTTAAAAGCCACATTTTGCTATTATTTAAAGTAGGGCCCAGTTCTCATTCATAACTTTAAAATTATAATTGCAGTGATTAGCAGAGATTCTATTGATGCCTCCCGCAAATCTTGCAGGCTCTTTGGCCTTGATGTCCAAGGCAGAGACTGTGGAGAAGAAGCAGCTCAATGGATCACAGCCTTCCTGAAATCAGAATCATATCGTTTGGTTCACTTTGAATCAAATATGGTCCCAAGGAATGCAAAAGATGTAATGAAACCTTTTCGATCCACTGATAAGGTCAGAAAACTACTTTATAGTAATCATTGGTATGTGTCACAGTCAGTTTTCTATTGTGAATGTACTTTTTAATTTTTTTTCTTTCATAAGTCTACCTGTCAACTTAAGTTGATTAGTCATTACCAATAAAATGATTCACAGGCTAATAAGTTGTATGTGCAGATTGGTGATGAAAGCTCCCTGGTACAAGCGTAAAGTAACTGGAATTCAGCTCCAACCTTCAGAAAATTCTGCATGCAAATTTGATGAACAGTGAACATTTCTATTGTTTTAGTTAGATGTGTCTTTGACAGTAAGGGATCCTTAATGTCCTTTCGTTATCCCTCCCTGCCATATTAGAATTGCATGTCTGTCAATACTTGTTTTCCAAAGTATGACTTGGTCATACTGGGGAACTCAGCCTTTGAAAAGCAGGTGGGAAATTGTTGGTTCTCATATTGAGAGATGGTACTACTGGTTGTCTAGCTTTCTTGAGAGATAAGTATGTAGATTTGATCACTTGCATTAAACTGAGCCTGGTAGTCTTATTTTAACTAAATGCTGCTTTTTATTCTCCCAAGCTTTTTTATGTATTCTAATATGCAGAGATTTATTGTGTATTAAAAAAAATTTCTTTAAGCCTCCTTAGAGGCTTTGTTCAAGGTATATATTTTTTAAATTGTTTTAAATTTTTAAATTGTGTTTTAAATTGTTTTTAAAAGATGTGTTTTTAAATTTGTATATTTGTTTTAATATTTTTAGTTACTGTAAACCGCCCAGAGAGCTTCGGCGCTATATATATATATATAAATAAATAAAAATGTTAGTACTTGCATATAGTGTTGGGGAGGTGTCTTCAAAAATTTGAATTAGAATTTTTTCTTATGCAAATTAGGGGAATTGGAATAGGGTAAGGAACTCATAATATTAGGGTCAGTAGCCTTAGTTTTCCAACCCACCACATTCCAGGAAGTAAACTTCAATTGGGCGGAATTAGATACAGATCCTTGTCAGGTGGGCATAGAATAATGACCATTATAATGCCTTATGCTAAACCCGACTGTTGCATTTCATCAACGGTTTGGGAAAAATTCTTTGGGGAACTATATCAGACAGGACATGGTTTAAACACCATACCTTTCGGTCCGGTAGATGAAATTCCGAACTGGCCTCCAGTTTCAACTGAAGAAATACTTGAGCTTCTAGCTGCGTTAAAATCAAACAAAGCACCTGGGCCTGATAATATTCCCACCGAAATATATAAATCCAACGCAGCTTGGTGGGCTCCTATTCTTGCAACCCTTTTTACATACATTGATGCTTCGTTGCAGATCCCTAATGATTGGAAATCAGCTATTATTATTCCTATTCATAAAAAAGGCTCATTTTCTGACCTGGCCAACTATAGGCCTATTAGCCTGCTTAACATAATCAGCAAGCTCTATGCTGCACATCTTTACAAGAAGCTTATAACCTGGATAGATCAAAATGACATCTTAGCGCAAGAGCAAGCTGGTTTCCGCAGTGGTCGCTCCACAACGGATCATGCTCTTGTACTGCACCATCTTATAACTAAATACACCACCAGAAAAGGTAACGCCCTATATGTTGCGTTCATTGATCTAAAAATGGCATTTGATTCCGTATCCAGAATAAGACTTTGGGAGAAATTAAACAATCTAGGTATTGATAAACGTCTTCTAGCATTAATAAGGGGCCTATATGAAAATACATCACTCCAAGTTAGATGTTCCAACAAGGGACATCTTTCAAACCCTATTTACACCTTTAAAGGTGTAAAACAGGGTTGCCCTTTAGCGCCCCTGTTATTTGATATTTACATTAACGATGTTGTATCCAAGCTAGCTCCTATTGTGTCGCACCCTCCAAGGTTAGCTGGAACTCCGCGCTTTCTATTATTATACGCGGACAACATAGCTTTAATGTCTAGGACTCCCATCGGCTTAAAGCGTTTACTAGCCGCATTAACATCTTTCTGTTCTTCAGAATTTTTAAACATAAATCATGCAAAAACGAAAGTTATAGTCTTCTCCAAAAAGAAAACAAAACATCTCTGGCGTATTAATGGCCAGGCAGTTGAGCAGGTAAATAATTATAAATATCTAGGCATAACTTTTCAAGCCTCGGGATCCTTTCGGCTGCAGACTGGTGTAGCCGCTTTAAATGCAAAAAGATCTATGAAGGCATTAATGACCTTTTTCTATCAGAGAGCTGGCCAATCCTTCCCATCAGTTGTTAAAATATTTATGGCGAAAATTATTCCCCAATTGCTATACGGTTCTCAAATTTTCATTTCTGAGAAATTTTCGGCTCTGGAATCTATTCAAAACACTTTTATGAGAGCTGTTTTAGCTGTTTCTACCTGTATACCTAGTTTTATTTTGAGACTAGAAACGGGATTGCAATCTGTTGAATCACGCATTTGGGCCTTTAAAATAAATGCGTGGTTAAAACTGATTTTTGAGCCAAAAGGTCTTTCCCCTTTTATTTTAGTCGATGATTTTAATTCAATATGGGAAAAGCAGATTTTAGATAAAATAGCTAATTTGGGCTTCTCTGTCCCGATAATTCTAAAAATGGGCCTTGACACAGCCCGAGTGGTCATCCGGCAACGCATCAAAGACATAGATTTCCAACACCATTTGATGCTTGTAAGAAAACATAGGTACAATCCTAGATGTTTTTCTCCCATGCCCTATCTAATGGATCTGACACTCCCTAAGTATCGAAGGGCTTTTACTCTGGTGAGGACGAATACTCTCCCCTCTGCCCTTTTAGAGGGCAAGTTTAATAAAGTCCCATACAGTGATAGAATTTGCCCTTGTGGCGAAGGTGAAACTGAAACCAATGTGCATGTTCTATTGAGATGCCCTTTTTATTGTGATCTAAGGCAACAGCTAATTTCCCCTATTTTAATTTCCTTCCCAGGTAGACCAGAATCCTTTTATGCTGATTATTTATTGGGAGATTACTCTCCACAAGTTACATATAAAGTCGCCAAATATATTGCAGCTTCTATTTCTTGTAGGAAGGTACAGGTCAAATGCTTGTAAAATCTTGATTGGATGTACTATTTCTAAATTGTATTGCATTTTATTGGTTTTTATTTTTTGTATTCTATGTATCTGGTCAATGACTGAAATAAATTATTGTAATTGTAATGGAATAGGGTAATTTGCATCAGAAAAGTTTTAGTTTCCACTAGAAAAAATTTTCATGCCCTAGAGCAGTGGTGGAGAACCATGGGCATAATTTGGTCCACTAGACCTACCTGTTTGGCCTGTGGCATGGTTTCATCCCAAACCACACTCACCTGATCATCTCCTGATATCAGATGATGTCTGGCATGAAGCAGGTAAACCCATAGGGCAAAACTGGACTTCCGAATCTTCCTTTGAATTTGAATCGCCAGATGGGCAGCTCTGTCTGTCACAAGTGGCTGAGGGGAGTGGGGGAGATCGAGGTCCAGCCTGGCAGCTGGATCCAATAGAGCAGCCGTTCCCAACCAGTGTGCCTCCAGATGTTGTTGGACCACAACTCCCATCAGCCTCAGCTAGCATTGCCAATGGTCAGGAAAGATGGGAATTGTGGTCCAACAACATCTGGAGGCACACTGGTTGGGAAAGGCTGCCCTAGAGAGTGGCCTAATTTAGTATGTTTGTTTACTAAGCTAAAAACTTTGAAACTGCCAAGCTTGTCTAACATTCATTCATTGTTACTAATGAACTTGTAAAATAAAAAATTTTCTGGCCCACATCACTGCTTGTTTAGATATGTTAAGTATCCAGCAAACGGTCTGTTTTGGGACAGTCAACTCCAGTATTCTTGATAGCCATTATATTTACTGTTCAGTATACATGAAAAATGGAAATGGACTGCCTTCAAGTAGATTCCAACTTATGGCAACCCTATGAATCGGGTTTTCATGATATACATGGTAGTCTAAAAAACTACCACCAAATAACATGATTTCCTTCACAAGGAGGAAAGGCTTTTTAATCATTTTCCAAGTCTCACTAACTTTTAAAAACCATTTTCCCTACACCTGTGGTCAAATATCATATCCACACCCTCAATAAAGTGTTTTTTTATACAGCTGAAAGGGACCTTAAGCAAGTATTTAATTCAACCTTTAAGCTACCAATTCAGCTAGGACTTTCAGACAAACATGCTTTAAAGAAAACTTAGACTATCAGATTTGTGTTTTTCCAATCTCCCGTTAGTAGTTTTATTGTCTCTGCTAAGAAGAAAGTTTTATGCTATATAAATTGTTTTTCTGTTTTTAATCATTGGACTTGGTATGTTTTCCTTTTTGTTTGTGAGCAACCCAGAGAATGTATGTTCATGGATGACCGTGTAAATTTAGTCAAACAAACAAATAATAGCAATTGGCCATTGCTGGTTTAAATGTTGGCTTTCTTACCACATTCAATTTGTCTCTCTAGATTGCTTATCCTGACTGTAGTCCAGTTATGGTACTTTCTGAAGCTTCTTTAGAAGAGCTAAATTCCCGATTGGAGAAGAAAGTTCAAATACGTAACTTTAGACCAAACATTCTAGTCACAGGTTGTGGTCCTTATGAGGAGGTAATATATGGAATACCCACTCCCTAACCCCCGCCCAATACTTTTGTACTTGTATATGCATGTGAATATTAGAAGTAATGGGATTTTCAAAAGAGCTATGGAGACAGACATTTATTTTCAGTTAAAATGTGAGTGGAAGCTGGGTAAATAGCATTTGTTGTTGCTGAACCTATTGCCTCAGGATTCCCAAGAAACAAAGCTTTTCTTGAGTTTATTGTCCTCATCCAGCCCACCACCAAGTCCAGGCAGCGGTCCAGGGCTTGTATGACCTCTCCCGATTCAGATGTTACAGAGAAATAGAGCTTGTATTTAGCATTCTATGCCATTTTTACTCCTTTTTGTTTGTTTGTTTGTTCTCTACATATAATGCAGTTACCTCTGAAATGTAACTTAGCAAATATTTGTGAATTGGACAGAGGTCTTATAAGTAGCATTATTCATGTCTTGAATAATGTCATAGACAGCTTTTAAGTTCTAATGTTCTTATGCATGTTGGCATAAGGCAGGGGTTGTCAACCTCTTTGGGCCCATAGATACATTTGGAGAAACTGCAATGGGCACCACACCCACACCACAATTAAGTACATGCTGTAGACTTTCCTCTTGGCTATAGCAGAATGCTTGTTTTGAACCTTATTTCGGGATGGAGGGATCATCCTGTGGTCACCAGGGAGTCCTCTGCAGGCACATTTATGCCTCCAGATGACATGTTGGTGACCCCTGGCATAAGAAAATTGTTTGTGTGTATAATAGATCCATTTCAAAGCTTCTATAAAATTTGAAATATTAAAAATGAGTTCAGAAAACGAAGAGGCTGTGTTATCCACCCTACGGCCATGAACTGGGTTATTAAAGAAGTATTACTCCTCCTGTCTCTACAAGTATCTCCTTTCAGCATTTACTCTGTCATTGCAGAAAGTGCTTCTGTATTTAGTGTGTAAGGGTGCAAGTTGTTATATGTAGCAGAACTCTTAATTGCCAATATGAAATAAAACACATTGCTGCCCTGGGCTCCTTTGGAGGAAGGTGCAGGATAGAAATCTAATAAATAAATAAAATAAAACAGTCTAAATGCAAAACATGTGAATGACCTAATATTGTGAACATTGTATTTCCATAGGATACCTGGAATGAGATTAAAATTGGTGGTGTAGAAATGAAAGGGACAATGGCCTGCCCAAGGTAAGCAGTTTTGGATTGTATTTGAAGGGAAAAAAAGTGCTTGGGGTTACAGTTATCTCATTCTGTTTTGTCATTACAGGTGTATTTTTACTACTGTTGATCCAGACACTGGGGTAATGGACAGAAAAGAGCCTCTTGAAACTTTGAAAAGGTAACAACATCTTGTGAGTTCCTCTTCTGACATCAGTGTAGATAGACTAATAATTATTGTATGCAATTCTTAAAATGCAATCATGACAAGAAATCCTGGTTCTCTAGAATGATGAATAGTCTATGTACAGTATTTTAGTAAAGCCAGAAATTTGTCCATGAGACAGAGAGCAGGTTATCCAGACTAAAAGTAGGAAATTGGTTCATTTGTTGAATTAACCGTTCTGAAAGCTTACCAATATGAAATCTGTAAGCTAAATGACTTAAAGAGTGTGATGAGCTATGGTCTTGCTGACAACTTTTTTAATGTTCCTAATGATTTAATGCTAACAGTTGAACCAGCAAATGTTGTTGTTTAATAAATAACCAACAAACTAATATTTGGAATGAAGCATGTCAGCTGCTCTTCTGATTAGCATAACAATCAGTAATTACAATAATATGCTAGCATTGTAGGTGGGATATGATAGTATGGTATAGAATCAAGATGCTATTATCACTAACAGTGCAGTCCTATACATGTTTACTCAGAAGTAAGTCCTGTATAGTTCAGTGTGACTTATTCCCAGGTAAATGTGCACAGAATTGCAGCTTAAGTTGTGGTGTAAACAAGATTAGGGCAGCAATGCCCTAAGACTCTAATATAGCCTCCAGCCTTATTTCTACAACTACAAAGACTCTTGTGGCACCTTAAAAACTAACAAAGTTATTATAACATAAGCTTTTGTGGACTATATGAATTATTGGTCTTTAAAATGCCACAATACTCTGTTATTTGGCTGCAGTATTTTTGAAGCAAATTCTTTAAGCAGTACATGTTAAATGTTTAATATTTTAAATAATGGTGCTTCACTTTCCATAACGTTTTTCATGATCGTTCTGATTAGTCAACAATTTAGCACGCCATTATGAGTGTATTACTTACAGATCAAAGTCCCATTGATATGAATACAACTAGTTTCTAAGGAAATGTGCTGTGCAGTGCAATTCTGAGCATGTTTACTCAAAAGTAACACCTATTGCTTTCATCAGGGCTTTTTCCCTTGTAAGTGTAGTTAGGATTGCAGCTTTAATTTGGCAGTGGTTTTGATCTAAAAAGATCAAGTCTCTGCGGGATGTCCTTTGTATCTTCTACTCCCAAAATGAGTAGTTACTAATTACTATGTAACTAATTAGTAGTTACATAGAGGGAACAACTTGGAACATCTTATCTGTTTAGAAATCCTCTATTTCTGTCAGTTTCTTACAAAAGCATGCTTTCTTAACCACTTGCTGGAAAACAAACACATTTAACTGTTTTGTGGGTGACTTATTGTGTTCTAATCTTCTCTACAGTTACCGCATGTGTGATCCTTCTGAACAGCATATATACAAATCACACCCTCTCTTTGGATGGTACTTTGGAATTGATAAAATAGGATCACTTCAAGTTGGAGATCCTGTGTACAAGACAATCTAATGTTGTAAATACATCACAAGAGAAACTGTTTTCATATGTTTTTGTGAAAACCATGCCTAAATTGTTTTGGACCCTTTTTCTAACAAATCATTCTTACCTTGCAATAATGAATAACACTTTTTTATGCAGAGCTTTGGTATATAATGAAATGATTCTAGGGTTTTGAAGAGGGAGTAAGTTGTTACATTACTAATAAGTAGACCTTTTGCATATAGGAGGTACATAATTAGATCTGAAGCTTTCCAGAATTCAACTTTTGGTCATTACAAGCAGATTAATGGAAGCCTACTGAAAGGCAGAAGGAAGCATGCACATCAGTGGTCAAGTGCTTTTGGTTCACAGGTTGGCCCACCCTGATTCTAAGCATATTACTTGAAAATATATTCCATTCGTTTCAGTGTTTCTTGGCTTCATATTGAGGCACATTCCAGATGTAATGCTAAGCCAGTTATAGCTTTGTGCAAATGATGAAACATGCAGGTTCCTGGAGTGAAGATTACGGCCGCAGTGCTTCCCGCCCCCAGTTCTACAGTTGCTGCACTACCTGGAGTGAAGCCATGATTTGGCTTAGTGTTGTATCTGAATCCAGGTTCATGGTTTATCTCACTCCAGACAAGGCATACGCTGTAACCAAGTTTTGTTCTTGTTTTACTGCTTGTGGTTTATCTGGGGGAGACAAACTGCAAGCTTGGGTTTGGACACAATGCTAAGCCAAATGGCTTAGCCCTGGATAGCAAGTGAGGCAGCAGCAGGACTGGGGAGAAGCAGTGAAGCCACAGTTTTTGCTCTGTGAACCTGATCGTTCATGCTAAGCTGTGGTTTGGCTTCGTGTTGCATGTGAACTGACTTTAGGTTTGCATGCTCAAGAGTGAGAAAACAGAAAAGGCAAGCGCTTGTCTTCAGTATCTTATTGCACTGCAACAGAATTTGTATTTTCTTCTGTTGTGTATGTTGCTATAATTCACAAAGATGATGAGTATGTAGAAAAAAGCTTTCTCCTCATTGAGCCTGTTTGCATATTGTTGATTCCCTGTCTCAAAGTGAGTAAAATGTGGTCAGTTCTGAAACATATGGTCCTGTTCAGAACAATTTTGGAAAGTAACAAATTCACTAATTCCAAAGTCCACATACCTTTTTTAGGACCAAACAAAAAGTTTAAAAAAATAGGGCAAGCTTTCAAGTTTCCAGAATTCTTTATCAGGCAAGATGACATACAAGTTAAGTTTGAAGGGTGATCGGATGAAGAATAATAAATAAAAATAAAAAACCTTGATGTTATTGCTATAAGATCTGAATATATTACAGGGTCCAAAGTGGAAACTGCCCTACCAGCAGGGTCCTAGGTGCCAAAATATTGGGTTGCACACTTGGGATTCTGGGACAAGGAAGGAAAGATGACTGCTTCCCCCATTTCTTTGAGACGACAATGCCAGTTATTTGTGTTTCCCCCTCGTGCATCCAACCCCTAATATAACCATGTCACCTGATGCAGAGTTCTGGAGAACTCAAAAGCTTGTCACAGGTTTTTTACTTTTTGGGTTGTCCTAATAAAGGTATTGTCCAACCTGAGAACTTCCGATGTTGTTTCTTATGGACCATTGTGGCTACCCTTGTTTTATGTATGTGCATTGAAGAAGTTCACTAATTGTAATCTTTGTAAGCAATCTGACCTGGGAAATACTATTTTACATATTTTTGTACAAGTGACCTTGCATATGAATGTCCTGTAAACATTGTCTGAAGTTCTATTTTGTGAAATCTGCTTTACAATTGCAAGTAAACTGAACTAAATGGATATATAATGTAGAGTCTTTATAACTTTTGAAATGTTGCATTCTTTGTTGTTGGTGCATCTTCTCTCACCCCCCCCTTCTAGCAAAATGTACAGTGAAGCTTGGAGAAAAATGAATTTAAGCTGCAATCCTATATACATCTGAGACTAAGCCCCATCTAATTCAGTAGGGGCATAAACCTGAGTAGACATGTATAGGATTGCACCGTAAAGCTGTAGTTATGTTTACACTTTCCTGAGAATAAGAAACTGCAAATCTATGCATTCCTCTAGGTGAAAATGACAATTACTTTCTTAGGTTTAGTAGCCCTTGGCTGGGCAATAATTCTTCCGATGTCTTGCCAAAAAGTAAGGCTATCCAAACAGGGCAGCTGTTTTTCTTTTTTTAAAAGACCTTTTATTGTTGTAAAAGACGAGTTCTACAACCTATTTATTTCTTATGAATAAAAGTGTTAGGTAGGTAATGCTGTAAGGCAAGCTTCAAACAGGGTAGGGATCATTTACCATAAAACGGTCCAAAGGCCTGGGCTATGCAAGTGGGTTCCAAACACACAATTTGTAAACTTTTATCTCTGAACTTTGTCACAGTGGTTTTCTCCTACCAGACTCGGAGGCTTTAACAGTATAATTCCCAGACAGTGGTCAGTGAGAGATGGAAATGTTCATAGAGTTGATTCTTTTGACTTTTTCAGAAGAAATTTTTTTCCAAAGCATATGTTTAATTTAGAGTGAAAAGGAACATCATTCAATGTGATTAAATCTGTTTTTTAAAATACAGGCGCTTTAACTGCAGTTTACAAGGGAATTATTTTGATCTGTCTGTGTGATACTCCCATAAAATGTAATGTCATCAAACAACTGAAGCATACATAGTTTGTGCCTGCTCAAACTTGACATACTTGTTTGAAGAACAAATCCTTATAGTCTTCAATAGGCTTGAGCACAAGCGGGGCACTGCATTATTGTGAAGTTGTGAATAAGGCTTTACACCCATATTACCCTAGTTGTAGTAGGTTGGGCCATAAAGCTGTATCCTGAGCAGCCTTAGAGGAGCCAAATGTGGATAAGGAGGGTATGAGATAATTAGGGAGAAAGCAGAAAGGTATAGTGCAGCCAGGTTCAAAAAAGAGGGAGCTCTTGCCTCTTTACCAGTCGTATACAAGAGGGAATTTCAGTAGGTATAGGTTATCATGCTTATATATATATTTCGACCAGGGGAGAAAAGTGACGCTTTGTTAGACTTGTATCACAATCGGACACCCCCAGGCTCAACAACCTTGGTTTTTAAAAGAGGGAAAGATAAGCTGTAAGGGCAGCCTGCGGGTGAAAAGCGGGCGGCCCCTTTACTGAAAACCATGAAAGGGTGAGAAGAGAGATCGAAGCCCAGGAGGAGCCACCAGCCTCCCACTGAAACCCGCCAGCTGGGTAGGTTCTGCCCTCTTGTTACATATGCTACGCGAGAGATCGTGTCTGGGTCTGCTGGCCTTTCCCCGCTCTTGGTGCCTCACCCGTGGTTGTGGCTCTGCCTTTGCGCCGCTGCCGCTTTGAGTCTGGGGGTCGCCGCAGGCTGGCATTGGCAGCGGGGTGGCCGAAGCCGTCGGCTACGGCTGAAGCAGGTGGGAACGGTGTCGGGTCTCACCATCTACCCGGTCAAATCCTGCCGGGGAGTGGCCGTGAAGCGAGCCCAAGTGACCAAGCTGGGTCTCCGGAGCGGGGACATTTGCGACAGGCAAGTGTTTCAGGGGAACAGCCAGGTGTAATGGGGGGTGTCGTTCCCTCTCCAACTTCTCTGAATTGTAGGGGCTGCAAACGATAGTTTTATCACGCATCTTAGTTTAATCAAATGCCAAGGCATTTGGGAGGAAGATGCAGACGATCAAGCTACTCGGTTTAGAATACTCTGTTTTCTTGCTGTGGCAATACTGCGTGCAATCTCGAAATATGATGCGGGAGGGAGTCGTCACGTGTTACAAAACAATGCCGTGCGTTTTCCAGCCACACCATTTCAGTTCCGTTGTCCTCCCCCCGTCTTTCCCCTTCCCAAAAAGACAGCATCCCTGCTATCTTTTCGGTGCCTTTTGAAGACTTTCCTCTTTCAACAAGCCTTTTAAGTTGAGACCTATCCCAGTCTGCGTCTGTGTTAGAATTGTTTGTTAATATATGTTTTTTTAATAAGGGTTTTAACCCTTTTTAAAAGATCTTTTTAAAGATTTTAAAAAGTGTTTTTAATGTTCTTTTGTTTTAATGTATTTTAAGGTCTGTTTTTATGATGTTTTAAAGTGTTTTTAGCGCTTCTGTTTGCCGCCCTGGGCTCTTGGTGGGAGGAAGGGCGGGATATAAATCAAATAATAAATAAATAATAAAATAAATCCCGTTCACTGAGTGTGCTCGCTCTAACTCTTATTGGGCGGCTTTTGGATCCACCTCCACCGCCCCATTCCATTTAGCAATTTATTTATACAAGCCAAGTTAGAAGTAGGATAGAGTAGTGGTGTGCTCCACCCACTAGCCTGCCCATCAACTCTGCTCCATCTTCTCTGCATTGTTTCCGAGGGTTACATTTATGTTTGCTGAGCAGCAAAGGGGGAACATTTTCTTATCTTTCTCTTTGTGGATGTGGAATTGCTAGTGGCAAGAGTTACCACAGTAAGGTGACAACGCCAAACATTCATGTATGAGATCAAATACTGTATTAGATTAATGTACATGATGTCATATATCAGTTCAAAAAAGTGGAAACCAACATATCGAGGGAAAGAAACTCTTACTTAGTATAAGAGATCTTGGAAATGGACTGCCTTCAAGTCGCTTCTGATTTATGGCGACCCTATGAATAGGGTTTTCATGGTGTGGTATTCACAGGGGGTTTACTATTGCCTTCCTCTGAGGCTGAGAGGCAGTGACTGGCCCAAGGTCACCCAGTGAGCTTCATGGCTGTGTGGGGATTCGAACCCTGGTCTTCCAGGTCATAGTCCAACACTCTAACCACTACACCACACTGTCACTCAGGAGATCTTGGAAGAGAATGTAAAAATTCCTTGGGGGCAACAAACTCCCTCTTCCTTTCTCTTTTCTACCTCACACAGTGATGCTTCAAAGTTAGCACTATATCTCCTCATTGTACATTTATTCTATATCCCATTACCCATACAATAAACAGCTAATGGCTGCCCCTAGGCTTTGGAATTCCCTTCCTAGGGAGGTAAGAATGACCCCCTCCTTGCAGTCCTTCCGCCGACAAGCAAAGACCACCTTATTCCAACAAGCCTTTGGAATTGAAGGCTAAGGATAGGGCGTGAAGGGTGCTGCATAGCTAATGTCTATTATATTATTTTAAAACTAGTTTGAACTCCTTTAGCTATATGTGTGTATGGTTTTAATACTGGAAATAGTTTAATCTTATTTTAATGTAGACTTTGTATGTTTTTAATTATATGTATTTTTTATCTGGAAGCCACCATATGTTCCAGTTTTGGAAAAATGGCGGGGTATAAATAAAGACAACAACAATAACAATAACAATAATAATAATAATTTCAAAGGATGCAGTGTGCTGGGATTGGGTTAACTTTTTTTAAAATTAGCCTGCCCTTCATCAAAATGCAATTCAAGGGTGGGTTACAATAATATAAATTAAAATCAACCAGTACAGTCATAAAAAATAAAAAGAGCCGATAAAATCACAGCAAGAGCAGCAACAAGAATAAAAATCTGGCCAAGCGATCAGCAACATCTCTTCTTCCACCAAACAGAGGCCCGAAGGTTTTTCATTGGCACAGGAGACTCATCTCCAGAGTCAATTATATTTCAATGGGAGGGCATTCCATAGTTGGGGTGTCAATTTAAATGTCCCTTGGAGGCTAAATAATCAGGAAGGCATCATCAGCTGATCTTCGCTATCAGGAAGTCATTATTAGACCCTTGAATTTGGCTCAGAAGCATGTTGGCTGTATGATATGTGGCACTTGTAACTTTTTAAAATAAGCATAATTTCTCATTCAGGTTTTGGACTGTGATCAGGGCAGATGGACAAATGTTGTCTGCTAAGCAGGAGACTCACTTGGTGCTAGTTTCTGTTATCTGTGAACATGGCTATTTGACCCTGAATGCTCCCGAAATGAAGCCACTGAGGATTCCTGTTGAACAACCTAGAACAAATCCAGTTTGGTATTGCAGGTATTATGGGTTTATATTTTTGCTCCCTGGAAAATTGTGCCTTTCTGTTTACCCTTCCCCCCCCCGATTTGGATACATACAAGATTTCATGTGGCATGTGAGTGTAAGAGAAGATGGCACAGAAGTCTTCTCTTATTTTTAATCATTATGTAAGGGTTCAGTGTTGCTTACTCCTCTGTGTTATAGTAGTTCCAATCATCCACCCTGGGCTCTTACTGGGAGGAAGGGCATTATTATTATTATTATTTTACTATTATTATTATTATTTTCTCGATACATAAGCAGAATGCACAAGGCAGATACAGTGGGTTGGAGGTAAAGTGAGACATTTGTAAGTTCAAAACATAAAGAATTACACTGAATATACAGCTTTCAAACGTGTAGATATGCCTCTCATTTTCTTTTACAGTTTGGAGTCCACAGTCAAGGTAGAGATTGTGGAGATGAGGCAGCACAATGCATCACCACCTTCCTGAATGCAGAGCCTTACCGATTGGTCCACTATGAATCAAACATGATGACGAGGAAGCCAAGAGATTTCTTGCCTGATTTTCAACCTGCAGATGAGGCAAGAGGAGTTTCTCTCAAACATATATTGTAATGTTTCCTAAAGTATTAAGCTGGCAGTTAACTTTGCATTCCCTGATTTTATTATTTTACTTGTTTGCTTGGATGATAGGTTCCCATTAAATCAGTGGGATTTATGTGCAAGTAAATCTTTTTGGGTGCAATCATGTTAGCTCAAATGAACTCAATCCCATTGAGTTTAATGTGGCTCACTGCGTGGAAAGTTAGGTATAGGACTGCAGCCTTGTTCCTGCTGGATAACTTCTAAAATGAGAGAGCAGGTTTTAAAGTTATATAGAGCTCTTCTGCTTAATGAATAGTTTTGCATAACTCAATATTGTATTTTTTTACATCACTATACACTGGCTGCAAAAGAGAAATCATATTATGTATTTTGTAATTATATACTGCCCAGCATGGCCACACCACTACCAAACCTTTTTGAATGTATTTGTACAGGTTGCTTATGCTGAAGCTGGTCCAATATTGCTCATATCCAAAGCTTCCTTGGAAGATCTGAATAGCTGGCTAGAAAAGAAAATTGCAAAGGCAAACTTTCGGCCAAGCATTATTGTTACAGGTTCTGGTCCGTATGAGGAAGTAAGTATTACCGATCTCTACTGTTGTGTATTATGAATGCTACTTTTTTTCAAAACCTTAATTTCTCTGCTATAATATTTGTATTTCCCCCAAAGAGATTTTTATTTACAAATTAATTTGTTATACATATTATTCAATAATTTTAAAGAGTGACATATTCAAGAAGTATAAATTACACAATATATAATAGTACTATTCCATATTTTAAAAAGCTTGCTAACATAATATAAACTTAAATAGCCTATTCCTTTTCCTGAGATTTGTGTGTATATATGTATATAGTTTTCTTAATAAGTCCATCTTATTAGGTTTCTGTGCATCCTTCCAAGATTTTGTTGCGCTGTGTGTAGTTGTGTTGCTTAATTTCGTTTAAAAGCAGCACCACAGCAGCAGAGAGTAACAGCAGATGTTGAAATGAGAGTGTGCCAGCGTGTGCATGCGTTTGCCTAAGAAAGCAGGCTTTTACCCTGCATCAGCATCACTGAGACTGGAGACTTAGTAAAATAAGAAAAGCTACTTTATTTATGGAAATACATAGTAGATAGGTTTCTAGTTCTAACTAACTAGCTAAGTTGGAGGCGTAACGCCCAGGTGTGGGAGTCAGCCCCATGCTCGGAGAGAGAGCAGAGACAAAGGGAGTCTCCTCTCTCCTGGTCAGCCGGAGGACAAAGGAATGGAAAGGGCAGAAGGAGGATGGGCAGGTAAGCTTCCCTAAAGGCGTCACAGTCTATGGACAGAAAGAAGTCAGTCACAGCATCACAGGTAAAAGGTAAACAAGCCTATCCATCTGGAGGACCCTAGCTCTATCTTCCCTCTGGAGCTTAAACAAAAGAACAAAACAGGAGTTGCTCTTGCCCCACTTCCAGTGCCGGATTTAGGCATAAGCTAAACAAGCTACAGCTTAGGGCCTCACAATCCACAGGGGCCTCAAAAAATTTCAGAATTTTTGGGGGGGGCTTTTAAAATTTTATGTGTACTGAATATATATATATATATATCTGGTGTAATTTTTTAACAAGGGGCCTCCAAGCTTTATATAGCTGAGGGCCTCACCAAGTCTAAATTTGGCACTGCCCACTTCCAACAGATTTGCCATATGTGATTCTAGCAGTTATAATTTATAACACCTGAATCTGATAAACTGGTTGTGTTTGTTCCTTTATAAAGTTAACAAAACACGGAGAGGCTTTAATGGTCTTTAGAATCTGTGTTTTGCTTTTTTAAAAAAACACTCTCAACCATGCACCAGAAAGCTTTTTCACATTCCCACCACATATGGATAAAATCTTCTTTATCTCTGCCATGGTTCCAACATCCACCATATCCTATTTTCCCATTTTGGGGGGATTTCAAAGTGTCCAATGCCACAGGAAAAGCCATCTTAGAACAGTTTTCTTTGTGATGAGTGGCAATTGAAAAAACAGATCCCTTAGTGAGTAAGAAGTTGCAAACCTGTTCCACCTTTGGTCCCATTTAATTTTATAATAAAGATTTCCTTTCAAGCTGGGTAATAACTGATATGTTGCGGTGAACCATTTTGAGTTTTTTTTTATTTAGCCTTTCAAACTTTGTTAGTTCTCTATTTATCGCTTGATTTCTGCTTAGGGTAGAAAAAACAATCCACTGTTCTGCTGGTTCCAGTGTCTCCATCTCTCTCTTTTGAAAACAGGGGCACACAACGCTGGTCAAACCCTGCCTCTTTTTTACTGTAAAACCTGGTGGAAACAGCTTGAGTGTGCTTTTTAACAATTCAGCTCCAAAAAGATTTCACAACTGATTGGCAGACCAACCCATTCCCCCTCCAGGTGTGGCTAATGGAAAAGCTTTGCTCTTGCGAGTAGTGTGTTACAGCCTTAATCTATTTAAGTTCTAATTTGGATGAATTGAAATGGGAGCTGGTATTGTGCTTTCCTTATTTCCCCAAGAGAAATGTAGGGCTGTATAAGTCAGTGATAATTAACTGTGACCATTCACAATGTTGTTGGTGATCACATAGATGTACTGTGATAAAAAAGCCGTTTGTCCTGATTCAAGCTAAGGGTGATAGAGATGAACCACTTGATAAAATGCAGTACAGCAGTTTCATGTTGTAGTTTGCATTTGAAGTTCCTTTGCTCAGGAATGGCTCCTTTAAGATATGTTACAGTGTGTCCTGGAAGACTGATATGTACCCTCACTGTTTTTTGAATTCTGCAGTTTTTGAAGTCATATTCTTAAATTGTGAGACTCAATTCAATGAAACTGAATACATGTGGTTATATTGTAAAGCTTGGCTATAGAAAATGGATTTTGACAAAATTGTCAAAATTCATTGTCTACAACCAAGTCTTTCAGTACAAGAACATCTGTTCAAGCTCACTGGACTAAGACTTGCAACTTAAGAATTTACATCAGACATTTTTCAAACTATGCAATTAAATGAAAACAAAACGCAGACCAATATAGTAACCAGGAATAATCTGTTACAGGACAGATTTAGAGGACAAAACAACAGAATACTACTTGGTGTTATCTGTAGCTCATAGCTAAAACCACACAAAAAGTATAATCAATAATCTAAAGCCCATCCTGGAAAATTACACTTCTCTGTGTTATCACCAATAACTGTTCTGTGAATAGCCACTGTTAATACATAATTATAACTCGTGCTTTCTGCATTTTGTTTTCCTCTGATCTCACACAAACATGAAACACATCTGATTAAATGGATAGTAGTCCATGAACGCTTATGCCATAAGAAATGTCTTAGTTTTTATGGTGACACTATGGACATAGTTGCCGACTTCAGTTGTGACATGTATTACTGGGGTCAATTAAATGCAAGAGGGTCTAATGCAATACAGTTTGTTTTTCTATAGGATGCTTGGGGTGAACTTTTAATTGGGAATGTGGAGTTGAAAAGAAGAATGTCTTGTCCCAGGTAAGAAATCAGAGCTTTGATCTTTGCATCTACAGATCTTTTGATTTCTATCCCTACACCATTACAGACAGCCTGGCACCAACACTGTTATCTTTTTGGCGCCAGGTCAAGACTTTCCTCTTCTCCTAGGCATTTTAGCATGTGTTCTATATTGTTTTAAATTTGTAGATTGTGTTTTGGATTGTTTTTTACAAGATGTATTTTAAATTGTATTTGTTTTTAGTTATTGTAAACTGCCCAGAGAGCTTCGGCTATGGGGCAGTATACAAGTTTAATTAATTAATTAATTAATAAGAAAAGTTTCTTATAAAATGTTATGAAGATTTTTCTTAAGGTAATACATTTACAATTAATTTTAATGTTTTTTGTGAGTGCAGGTGTGTTGTAACAACAATTGATCCAGACACTGGTCTCATGGATAGGAAAGAACCACTGGAAACACTGAAAAGGTAGCAGATATGACTGGTCTTTCTCTGTACACTTGTGTGTCTTTCAGCTGGTTCACACTTAAATGTTCATCACTTTAATGATTGCAGCACTAAGTGGTCATTTGCACATGTGCAATTGAGCCATCACAAAACCACAAACAGAATCTTTCATTCCACTTCATAGCACCTTAAACACACTGCTTTCCAATAGTTAATATACACATACAGCTGCAACCCATCAAACACTATCAATTGGTGTGCTTGTGCATGTATAAACCAATTGTTTTTCAATCCATAGCATATAATACCTCCTTCTCTATTTACAGCTATCGCAAGTGTGACCCTTCTGAACAACATGACTATAAATCTTCTCCTCCCTTTGGATCACTATATGGAATTGGTAAAACTGGAATGGTAGAAGTTGGAGACCCCGTGTACAAGATAATCTAGTGATGGTGTCTGCAGTGAAGCACACTTGTTCAGTTTATGTGCAAATAGATCTGTACACATTTTGTCAAGATACCCTTTTCACATTTGCTTTTCCTATGAAGTCTTTAACTGGATCTTGTAAAGAGAGATGGGTAATTTCAGAACACTTGGGCCACTTATGTGCCTTTATCGCTTTGTTTCAGTTCAGGAGCTGGTATGGATGGGGCTATGAGACACAGGCCCTGAATCTTTTTTTAAGTGCCCAAAGTGTTTCTGGGTTGATAATGAATTTAGGAGAAACTGACTAGGAGACCTGGGACAAAATAATAATTTGGGGAAATAAATTAATATTAATTTAGATATGATATGGGGGTAATTGCAAGGGGAGCTAAGTTGATTTAGAGCAAGATCTGCTGTTAAATTAATTGAAGAGAAAGTGATTTGAGGTGAAATTTTAGTATCATCCGAGATTATTTGGATAGGAAACCATTAGGCTTCTCTTCTCTGACATTTTACATTCTTAATTTGTACCTACACATATAAAATAACATACAAATATGTGTCTATGGGCCCATACCCAGAATCTTTTAAGTACATAGCAATGTCCCTGCCTCATGCAAAAGCTAAAATATTCCTGGGATATGCTTTGCCCAATCATAAAGAAGCACATCTAAGTAAGATGAGTGTTGCCATTTCGATTTCCCAGAATGGCTAGTGTAAAATTAAAGAAACTGGGATTTTAATATAAAATTAAGATAACAGAAAATATTTATAATATACCGGTCACTTGTTGCTAAACTATACACTATACACAGTGATCAGTGATGACTGTCTAGTGTACCAACGTTGTGCAAAATGCACAGATTTTATTGAAAACAATTGAATAAGAAATCCCCCTTCAGTTTGGGGTAGGGAGATGCTCCTTTAGTCCTCTGCACTACAGCTAAGACTCTTACATCAGATTCTGAACTGTGCTTCAATGCAAGGTGCTTTATGGGTAGGTGCATCAAAATAATCATGTGCTATAGAAATTATTTCAATTTAATCCCCACCCTTCACCATAAGGTCCCAGGGTTGACAATTTAAAATACAGTATTACAGGCGATTTAAAACAAATTTCAGTCACAATAATAGGGTGGGTCCTAAAAATTTATACCTCAGAATTGCTAATCCATCTACTTGTATTTCATGACTGTATACCCTGTGCCAGCATATTATGTTAGCCTAAAGCTGATCAATATGTATTTGTTAGCTAAGTTAGCCTGAAGGCTTGTATCCTTTTCAGGCCTTGGCATAATAGAACAGACGTAAAGTTAAAAGTTTGATTTGCCTGAAAGCTTGTATTCCCTTTCTAGGCCCCAGCATCCTTGAGTATGCCAGATCACCTCATAGCCACCTGCAGTATCTAGGTGTTCTAATGAAAATATGATGGCTTGCCAGTATGCTGGGAATGTATCTTGTTAGTATGAAGGAGTTTCAATTAGGCAGAGGTTCAAGAATATTTACTAGTAGATGTTTTATAGCTGGGGTGATACTGGAAAGTACCTTGTTATACATCAGAGAGTCCTGATAGGCATAGATTCAATGGATGGGTCGAAGGACGGTCAATGCACAGATAATGCAGGAGTTGCGTGTTAGTGCACAAGCCAAGTAACGGTCAATGATAAACTATGCTTGTTAGTAGAGATGAAGATAAAGATGATAGCTATGAGGTTTGCCAAGGGAGGATACTAAGGTGCACCTGGAACGATACTATAGTTTTGAGCAATTAGTTTGCTTTGAAGATGTTCTGCGAAAAGAGCAGAACAGCCAATTATATGTCATAATATGTTATTTCAAAGTGTATGCTCTCATTAATCATATATGTAACTGCATGTGTATGCCAATAATATGTGCCAAGATTTATGCTATATAAACCTGATCTGTGCCCAGTATGGGTGTTCAGTCTCTGATGTCCGCTACTGCAGAGCGGTGGGACTGATCCACTTTTATTGGGAATACTTGGCTGAATGCTGTAAGTTACTCAATAAATTTTAACTCTTTGTAAGTAAACCTCTTGTCTGCATCTCATCTCTGGTAATCTGAAAGAATCTGACACAATGACATCCTTTCTTGGTAACATTTGTTGTTTTTAGTTTAAATTATATCTGCTACAGTTTTCTGGGAAACTGGTGTTTTTCAGCTGACTATTTGGAACATGCATTTCCTAAATATTTTCAAGTTGAGCTACTCTTGATTTGAGGATGCTTAGTTTGACTTAACCCATCTAAATTCTGGTCCTGTGATTAGTCTGGAAGTAAAACATTGGTAGAACAATCCTATTAATTCTATAGGAGAGTATGCATAGAATTTCCAGTTAACAAGTAATCCTATACACACTGTTAACATTTCAGCTAAATATCACTTGATGAAACCTTGGGGGGGTATCTTTCTATGTATGTGTTCACTTCTGTACAGTTGCTAACGCTGAATCTGTTCAGAGGACTTGGCATGTTCCTTCACCAAATCTAATTTCTGGTTTATAGAGTCACGAGGGGCACCGTTGCAGCAGTGTGGTAGAAGAATAGTGCCAACCTTCCCCCTAAATCACCTTTTTTCACTTTTCTGACCCAGAAGCCATCTTTAGCCCAACCATACATTTGGAGACCCATTTGTTTTCGTTGGGTCTTTGAGAATTTTACATGGAGACTTACTTGTAATTTTTTTTTATCTATATCTGTATTTGTATGGTGGGATTGCTGTTTCTCAAATCCACCTTATGTCAGGGAGTACAACCTGGGAGTGGGTACTCACCCACCAAAGGAGGACCAGTGCCATAAACAACAGATGTATTTGGAGGACCCCGTTTGCACAGGGCTTTTTTGTATCTATGTAGTTGAAGGGAGGGGCTTCAACTGCTTCTCTGCCACATTTTTGCAGCATTGCCTCAGCTGAACTAGGCTAACAATGTTTTCTAAAAGTTGTTTCATACTTTCCATTGCAGTATCCTTTGTTGAAAGTATCAAACAGTTGATTGAAGTGGAAGAAATTTTGCAGTCTTCAGTGGGTTGGCAAGAGATACTGTTTGTTCCAACTTATCTTCCTGGGCATCTGTAGTTAAAGAATCTGGTAGGGATTTTATTCATTCATTTATTAAATTTATATCCTGCTTTTCCTCAGTAAGAAAGGGTTGTACAAAGTCTGATAAATTACCTTGGAAAACAAGATCTGTAATTAGACAAATAACATTCTGACTGTCCTGAAAGGAAAGTAGCAAAGTGTTTCAACACTTGTTTAATTAAAGAAAAGAGTGGAAAAACATAAAGATACATTAAAACTGCTTGATTTAATGGATTAAAGAAAAGGTCTGTGTAAACAGTGTAATATTTCAGGTTAAGTCTTGAAAGTAGGGTTCTTGCATTCTTGTAGCCCTTTTTGGATGGACAGTTTTGGGTGGGAGTGTTTTTAAAGAAAATGTTTTCGAGGTTGCCAGGAAAACAAACGATGGGAGTAACAAACACACAGGCTACATTCCCATATACACAAGTAACTCCCATTGAGCTCAATGGGGTTTACTTCTGAATAGATATCTATAGGACTGCAGTGCTGAATAAAGGCGGGGGGGCCTACAGGGAGCCCGAGCAACGGCAGGGACGGCGCCTGCAAAGCGACAAGCTGGCAAAGGAAGAGGCGCGAAGGAGGCTGGCTCGGCCTACGCCCGCCTCCGGTTAAAGTTCTCTAATCTGCCTGCGACACAGTCCCCTCAGCAGCCACGGCTGTGGGACTTGCCCGGCTCTCGATGCCGCCGCTGCCTACCTCTCGCTTCGCCTGGCTTTGCGCCTCGGCAGCTGTTGTGGCCCTGGGGGCCGCCGCGGCCTGGCGCTGGCGGCACAGGCGTGGAGGCCGGCGAGAGCTGGTGCAGGTGGGCACCGTGTCGGGTCTCGTCATCTATCCGGTCAAATCCTGCCGGGGGTTGCCCCTGGAACGCGCAGAGGTGACCGAGCTGGGAGTCCAGAGCGGAGACTTGCGCGACAGGTATGGAGAGGGACGCACGCGGCGTTGTGAGTCCGGCGCGACGAAGATGGAAGAACCGGAGGGAGGCGACGAGCAAGACGCTGCGTTTCTGTTCTTCGAGAGCGCGGGGGGAGGGGGAGAGGAGGGGCGGATTCACTCGTCCTCTTTGGGGTCAAGATGTTTCTTTTAAAACAATCCGATTTGAATTTGATCTGCCCAGAGTGATCCGTTGCAGGTGGTATGAGCCTTCAGCCTTTTCCAAGACCACCTCCGCCTGTATCATTCTTTGCTACCACCGAGAAGGCAATGGGAATAGGTCCTCCTACCGCCCAGTCCGCCCCAGGACTGGCCCAAGACCGTTTGCTGCTTGAGGCATAACAGAAAATGTCTCTCCCCAGTCCCCACCCCATCCCATAAGTTATAGTGTATACTACTCAAGCTTGATGAAATTATTTTGGCACCTGGGGCAAAAATAACAATTTTAAAAATCTCCAAACACCTCTTCTTGGGAACAATATATTTCTATTTCTATGCCGCCTTTCATTAAAAATGGCAAGGAGGTTCACAAAAATTCAAGTTGTGAAAATCACATTCAGGTAACAACTCAACAGAACCAAAACAGATATAAACCAACTCAATCAGAGCTGTAGCAAATATAAAAACCAACCAGTGTAACCAGAGGTCACAGCAAATGCTGAAGGCCAGCGATGAAAAGCCAGGGAGAAAAAGTAAATTCTAAGCAAGCACAGAAACGATGTCACTGTTGATGCTTGTTTTATATCAGAGGGGAGTTGATTTTACAGGTGAGGTGCCATAACAGAATAGACCCTTCCCACAATTACTGCAAGGTGCAGTTGAGTAGGCTGCAGCAGCACCAGGACAGCCTCATCAACAAACCTTAGTGACTGGCCAGGTCTATATGGGAGAAGGCGTTCCCTCAGCTAACCTGGTCCCAAGCTGGTTGTTAGGGTTTCGTAAGTCAGTAATAAAATTTTACATCTGGCCCAGTAACAAATTGGCAGTCAGTGCAGATATTTGAAAGAGGGTGTTACATGTGCAGATTAGTAAGCTCTGTTCTACAGCATAGACGCTGCTTTCTGCACTAGTTACAACTTTCTGACCAACCTTAAGGGCAGCCCCACATAAAGTTCATTACAGTAGTCCAGTCTTAAGGTTACCAATGCAAGGGTCACTGTGGCGAGGCTGTCTCTGCCCAGGAATGGCTATAGTTGGCTCACCAGCTGAAGCGGATAAAAATATTATAATAATGAATTAAAATCAATTGGCTGTCTATTCATGATTCCTAAAATCAGCTCCCTAAGGCAGCAGCTTCACCCTCCCTAAAGGTAGGGCCAATCCTTTTACCCATCCTGCTTCACACATGAAGCAGACTGAGGTGAGAAGGCGATGGTAGAATGGAATTAGTGCCACTTCAAACTACAGATGGAAAAAATACATTTGAATGCTCGCTCTGTTTAAACACAAAAGCATCCCTGAAAATATAAAACTGGCACTGGAGAAACATGGGAAGTTGCCTTATACTGAGTCAGACTGTTGTTCTGTCTAGCTCAGTATTGTCTACACTGACTGGCAGAGGCCCTCCAGGGTTGCAAACAGGGAATCTTTCCCAGCCCTGTGTGGAGAAGTTGAGAATTGAACCTGGGACCTTCTGCATGTAAAGCAGATGTTCTACGAATGAACCACATCCATTGAAGTTATGTCCCAGTATACTGACTACAGTGTGTGCTTTCTATTTGCAAAGTTTCCTGTATAGGGAGGTGCCTTATAGTGGGTCAGGTCGTTAGTCCATCTAGCTCAGCATTGTCTGTGCTGACTGGTAGCAACTATCCAGATTTTCAGACATGAGTCTTTCCCAGCTCTACTTGGAAATGCCAAGGATTGTACCTGGGACCTTTTGCTTGCAATGGCTCAACCATCAAGCCACTGTCTGCCATAATGTGTTTTCCCTGCTGGCAGTCTGAAATAGCTCCGCCTCTTTTACCACCTTTCTTCCACCTCCATTTCTGCTGCATGGGTAGATGAGGTTGGGTTGCAGTGTGCAGGTGGTAAAGGAATTGCTTGAAAAGTTTGTCCCAAGCACAGATCACAAGGTTTTGTGCTGCCACTCAAACCAAAGTGGAATATTTTTCAGTAGTGCATCTCAGTGTGATTTGTGGCATAGATCATAGTGGGGTTAGGGTTAGGGTTACAGTTAGCTCTGCAAATGGTTGTGTGAATCTGCTCACAGATTGTAACCTTGAAGCAGGTCCCCATGATACTTATTGAAAAATTAGTAAAAATTATTTATTTACTTTTATTTAACAAAGTTTATTTACTGCTTGATTCTAAAAAATAACTTCTAAGCAGTTTACAAGAAACATTAAAATTATCAATTTTTGTTTTAAATCAAGTAATTAAAAATATTTAAAAGACAATTGAAACAGCAGTAATGTATGTATACATTAAGGGACAGGTTTGATGTATATTATATACTTATAGCTGATCTGCGACAAATCGGAAGTCAACTATTTTATTTTCATTTTTTGTTGATGTATTGTTATGTTTTTTTGACTTTTTTTGTTTGTCTTTTGAAAAATTTGAATAAAAATTATTAAAAAAAAAAGAAACAGCAGTAAACTAAAAAGAGATTAAAACACATACACATTCTACAGTACATGTGTAGATAGGCTAGAAATGCTACTCTTAGGTGGATTTGTAACTTATTGATGGATCCAAAGCCAACTAATTAACAGCTCCTTGTCAACGTGGAGAATGTGACTGGCGGGGTGCTGCTGGATTCTGTCTTGGGCCTGGTGTTGTTTAACATCTTTACAAATGCCTTGGATGAATGAGTAGAGGGGATGCTCATCAAATATACAAATTCCAAATACTTGAACGGCTGAAACCATAGCAAATTTGTTTTTCTGTTGCTCCAGAGGATAGGACCCAGAGCAATGGGTTCACATTACAAGAAAAGGAAAAATTATTAATAATTCAATCCCAAATATTTGTATTAATTTTCTCTTTTTTCTGTTTATTGATTGATCGATTGATTGATTGCACTTGTATACCGCCCCATAGCTGAAGCTGTCTGGGTGGTTTACAGCAATCAAAAACATTAAAACAAATATACAATTTAAAAACATATTTTAAAAACAATTTTAAACAATTTTAAAATTCAAAACAATATAAAAACAATTTAAAAACACATGCTAAAATGCCTGGGAGAAGAGGAAAGTTTTGACCTGGCGCCGAAAAGATAACAGTGTTGGCGCCAGGTGCACCTCGTCAAGTAGATCATTCCATAATTTGGGGCCACCACTGAGAAGGCCTTCTCTCTTGTTGCCACCCTCCTTTGCATCAAGAACTTTTTAAATTTTATTTTAAATACAAAACATTGCAAGGAACAGGATTAGACTACACATTAGGAAGAACTTCCTGACAATACAAGCTGTTTGACAGTAGAACAGCCTGCCGCGGAAGGTGGTGGACTGTCCTAAAGTAGAGTTTTTTAAACAGAGGTTGGATGGTCACCTATAAGGAATACTTTAGTAGTGGATTTCTTGCATCAGCAAGGGGTTGGACTTTTGAGAGCCCTGCCAACACAATAATTCCATGAGAGAAGGTAGCTTTTGAAGTAGACTAGTCCCAAGAGCTTTAAAGGTAAGACCAGCACCTTGAATTGCTCTTTAAATCACACTACATTCATGACAAGGGCAAAAGACAGTTGTCAGGGTCAACTGCTGGCACCTGAGAATCCTGTGCAGAAGCATTTATCTGACATTTGAATGTCTACTGTTGTCATTAATTCTATTACCTTTTTCTTTTTAATTTGTTTTCTTTTAAACCAATTTAGAGGAGATTGGTGGTGGGGAGGGCGTGTGGTGCATGTGTAGTTCCCTCACAGGGTGGGAGCCTGTGCAGTGAACTGAATGATAGGAGAAATTCGCCAGATGCCTTCAGAGTGAGAGTCTGTAACTGGCAGAAGGCTGGCCCTCCTTGGGTGTGAGACAGGAGGGGGAGTAGATGGGCCCTGTGTGAAAAGGTTGAATGGGTATGACTGTTCCCAATTCTCGCAGAGGCCTACTGGCAGAATTGGCTCTGGCAGGTTTTGTTGGTGGGCTCGTGTTGGGTCCATATCAGGTGTTTAGGAGGAGTCTTAGTATGGAGGAACATGGGTGATGCCACCCCAATTTCAGTGATTACAGGCAGAGGGAAATATAGCCATGGGGATGTGGTGAATTACCATAGAAGACTAGGGCAAGGCTATCGGCGCCTTGTTCCTTACTGCCACTCCTAAGAACATAAGAACATAAGAACATAAGAACATAAGAAGAGCCTGCTGGATCAGGCCAGTGGCCCATCTAGTCCAGCATCCTGTTCTCACAGTGGCCAACCAGGTGCCTGGGAGAAGCCCGCAAGCAGGACCCGAGTGCAAGAACACTCTCTCCTCCTGAGGCTTCCGGCAACTGGTTTTCAGAAGCATGCTGCCTCTGACTAGGGTGGCACAGCACAGCCATCATGGCTAGTAGCCATTGATAGCCCTGTCCTCCATGAATTTGTCTAATCTTCTTTTAAAGCCATCCAAGCTGGTGGCCATTACTGCATCTTGTGGGAGCAAATTCCATAGTTTAACTATGCGCTGAGTAAAGAAGTACTTCCTTTTGTCTGTCCTGAATCTTCCAACATTCAGATTCTTTTCATGGATGGGTTCCTCGTTGCTCATCTGCTGTGCCCACTGGCCTGTGTGTGTTGTTGTTTAACGCCAGATCGGTACACAATAAGACCACTCTCATCCATGATTTGATTGTGGATGAAGGTGCCGATTTGGTGTGCATTACCAAGACCTGGGTGGGTGGCTTGGAGGAGTTGATCTGACCCAACTTTGCCCACCTGGATACTTGGTGCAACACCAGCACAGGCAGCAGGGATGGGGGGGGAGTTGCTGTGGTCTACAGAACTTCCACCTCTGTCACCAGGAAACCACTCTGTCTTGGAGCTGGCTGCTGGTGTATCATTCACCCTGCTGCCCAGCAGCTTCTCTGACCGAGCTGGCGGAGGCTGTCTTGGCTATGGTGTTGGAGGAGCCCGGAATGATAGTCCTGGGTGATTTCAATGTCCATGCTGAGGCTGCCTCTGGTGTTCTGGCTCGGGACTTCATGGCCTCCATGACGACCATGGGGCTATCTCAAGTTGTTACTGGCCCAACACATAAGGCAGGGCATACCCTCGACATGGTTTTTGCTCCAGATGGAGGAAGGGGTGGCCTGGAGATGGGTGGTGGTGGATGTCACCCCATTGTAATGGTCAGATAACTTCCTGGTGAAGTTTAGACTTATGGCTGCAATCCTTCCCTGCAGGGGTGGTGGACAGATTAAGATGGTCCGCCTCCAGAGCCTAATGGAATCCACTGGATTCCTGAATGCCCTGGGGGAGTTCCCAGTAGATAGAGCAGGTGACCCTGTTGAAGCCCTTCTCACGCTGTGGAACAGCGAGGCGCATCGGGCTCTCGACACGTTTGCCCCCAAGTGCCCTCTCCGGCATTGTGGAGCCCGTGTTGCACCTTGGTACACCAGTGAGTTAAGGGCAATGAAACAGGCTGGATGATGGCTACAGCGTAAGTGGAGAAAGACGTGCTGTGAGGCTGATCGGGCATGAGTGAAACATTATAACCGTGCCTACTGTGTGGTGGTGAGGGTGGCAAAGAAAGCCCACTTCTCTGCCTCCATTGCATCCTCAAGTAGCAATCCGGTGGAGCTTTTCTGTATTGTCATTGGTCTGTTGACATCAGGTCCAGGAAATGGAGTTTTAGACCCTTCGGAGGCTCACTGTGAATTGTTTGCAAGGGACTTTGAGGGTAAAGTTCCTCCCCTCCGTAGCAGTCTTGAGGTCCCATCCACATCTACTGTAGTCCCCAATGAGGTGTCCAGTGCAATGTCTGCTTCAGCTTCTTGGGAACGGTTTCAGTTGATGCAGCCTGATGACATGGACAAGGTGCTTGCAATGATGCAGCCAGCAACGTGTCCTCTCGACCCTTGCCCTTCTTGAATTATTAAAGCTTGCCGAGCAGGTTTGACCAAGTGGATCCAGGGTGTGGTCAACGCATCATTGTGGGAGGAAATGGTTTCAGCCGCCTTGAAATAGACGGTGATCCGACCACTCCTGAAAAAGCCCACCCTGGACCCATTGGTTTGTGACAACTACCGACCGGTTGCAAATACCCCCTTTTTAGGGAAGGTGATTGAGAGGGTTGTGGCGCAGCAACTGCAAGTACTCTTGGATGAAACAGATTATCTTGATGCATCCCAGTCTGGGTTCAGGCCTGGTTATGGGACTGAATCGGCCTAGGTCGCCCTGATGGATGACCTTTATCGGGAGAAGGCCAGGGGGAGTGTGACCCTGTTATTCTTACTTGATCTCTCAGCAGCTTTTGATACTATTGACCATGGTATCCTTCTGGGCCGACTTGGTGAGATGGGTATTGGAGGCACTGTTTTACAGTGGTTCCAATCCTATCTCCAGGGTCGCTCTCAGAGAATAGCATTGGGTGACTGTCTTTCGCCCCCCTGGCAGTTTTGCTGTGGGGTGTGCAGTATACCATCTTGTTCCCCATGCTGTTTAACATCTAGATGAAGCCCTTGGGAGCGGTCATCAGGAGCTTTGGGGCGAGGTGTCAGCAGTATGCTGACGATACCCAGCTCTATATCTCCGTAACATCTGAATCAGGAGAGGCTGTGCAAGCCCTGGACCGGTGCCTGGACTCAGTGGTGGGCTGAATGAGGGCCAATAAACTGAGTCTGAATCCTAGCAAGATGAAGGCACTGTGGGTTAGTGGTTCCCGAGTTCAGATAATTGGTCAGTTGCCTGCTTTGGACGGGGTCGTACTCCCTCTGAAAGAGCAGGCCCGTAGTCTGGGGTGCTCTTGGATCCATCTTTGTCACCAGAGGCCCAGATGACCTCAGTGGCTAGGAGTGCCTTTTTCCAGCTTTGGCTGGTAAGACAGCTGCAGCCATTTCTGGACTGGGATAGCCTGACCACTGTTGTCCATGCACTGGTAACCTCCAGGCTGGATTACTGTAATGCGCTCTATGTGGGGCTGCCCTTGAGGTTGGTCTGGAAGCTGCAGCTGGTGCAAAATGCGGTGCTCACTGGGGCAGGGTATCGCCAACATGTCACCCTGCTGCTGAAAGAATTGCACTGGCTGCCCATTTGCTACTGGGCCAAGTTCAAGGTTCTAGTTTTGGTGTACAAAGCCTTATACAGCTTGGGACCAGGATACCTGAAAGACCGTCTTACCCCTTATATACCCAGTCGATCACTGCTCCCTGCAGGTGAGGGCCTCCTGCAGATACCATCTTATCAGGAGGTTCATTCTGCACAATATAGGAAACGGACCTTTAGTGTGGCAGCACCTACCCTGTGGAATTCCCTCCCCTTAAATATTAGGCAGGCGCCATCTCTGTTATCTTTTTGGCACCTTTTGAAGATTCTTCTCTTTCATCAAGCCTTTTAAGTTGAGACCTATCCCAGTCTGCGTCTGTGTTAGAATTGCTTGTTAATATGTGTTTTTTAAATAATATTTTAAAAAAATGTTTTTAACGTTTTGTTTTAATGTATTTTATGGTCTATTTTTATGATATTTTAAAGTGTTTTTAGCGTTTCTGTTTGCCGCCCTGGGCTCCTGCTGGGAGGAAGGGTGGGATATAATAATAATAATAATAATAATAATAATAATAATAATAATAATAAATGCATGTATCCCCCCCGGCTGCAGCCATAGGCCATTTGCCGTAACAGTCTCTGCAGTGGGAGTTGCTGTTTCTTTTTTTTAAAAAGCCACTGTGCATGTATGTGCATGAATAATTAAAAGAATTACAGTTGCTGTTTTGTTTCAAGATAGTTGGTCTTAAGCCTGATTGAATACAATGGGACAAAATAGTAATGACTAGCACCATTACCAAGACTTGCAATATCATATATCAGTTTGTGAAAAAGTTTTAACGAATGGGGAGACTTTAGAGCAAGGGTTGTTATCTTGTGTTGCTGGACTACAACTCAAATCATCCCTGTCCTTTGGCAATGCTAGTGGGGGCTTGATGCGAGTTGGAAACTAACAACATCTGGAAGCCCATAGGTTCTGCATCCCTGTGCTAAACATCAGTGGATTAATACAATTTGGGAGACCATGATGATATACAAACGTACTCAGCAAGTACAACAAGCAAGGAACCCCAGTTTTAAAAAATATGGCATCATGATTTCCGTTTATTTCCTTTGTGAAAGGCCTTCAAATTTTGAATACGAAAAGGTACAGTTCTTTTTGTTGCCTGCATTTTAGAAGTTTATTTCAAAATCAAATTCCACTTAAAAAAAAAAAATTCCTCGGTTCTAGTTTTGGTGTATAAAGTCCTATGCAGCTTAGGACCAGGATACCTGAAAGATTGTCTTACCTTTTATATTCCCCGTAGATCACTATGCTGTACAGGTGAGGGCCTCCTGTAGATACCATCTTATCAGGAGGTCCATTCCACACAACACAGTAAGAGACCTTTACATTTATGACACCGACGCTTTAGAATTCCCCTTGAATATTAGATAGGCGCCATCTCTGTTGCCTTTTCAGCACCTACTGAAGAACTTCCCCTTTCAACAAGCCTTTTAAGTAGAGACCTATACCAGGTCTGCATCTGTGTTGGAATTGCTTTTTACGATGTTTTTAAAGCTGTTTTTTTTAAGTTGTTTTTAAAGATGTTTTGTTTTGATATGTTTTTAAAGATGTTTGTTTTAAGATGTTTTAAAGTCCTTTGTTTTAAGATGTTTTAAGAGTGTTTTTAGTGTCTTTATTTGTTGCCTTGGGCTTCTGAGAGCAAGTTGTTGTTGTTATGTGACTTCAAGTCGATTATGACTTATGGCGACCCTATGAATCAGTGACCTCCATGAGCATCTGTCATGAACCACCCTGCTCAGATCTTGTAAGTTCAGGTCTGTGGCTTCCTTTATGGAATAAATCCATCTCTTGTTTGGCCTTCCTCTTTTTCTACTCCCTTCTGTCTTCCCCAGCATTATTATATTTTTTTGTGAATCATTATGTGTCCAAAGTATGATAGCCTCAGTTTCATCATTTTAGCTTCTAGTGATAGTTCTGGTTTAATTTGTGGTAACACCCAATTATTTGTCTTTTTTGCAGTCCATGGTATGCGCAAAGCTCTCCTCCTATACCACATTTCAAATGAGTTGATTTTTCTCTTATCCGCTTTTTTCACTGTCCAACTTTCACATCCATACATAGAGATTGGGAATACCATAGTCTGAATGATCCTGGCGCTGGTGTTCAGTGATACAACTTTGCACTTGAGGACCTTTTCTAGTACTCTCATAGCTGCCCTCCCCAGTCCTAGCCTTCTTCTGATTTCTTGACTATTGTCTCCATTTTGGTTAATGACTGTACCAAGGTATTGATAATCCTTGACAAGTTCAATGTCCTCAATGCCAACTTTAAAGTTACATAAATCTTCTGTTGTCATTACCTTAGTCTTTTTGACGTTCAGCTGTAGTCCTGCTTTTGTGCTTTCCTCTTTAACTTTCATCAGCATTCTTTTCAAATCATTACTGGTTTCTGCTAAGAGTATGGTATCGTCTGCATATCTTAAATTATTGATACTTCTCCCTCCAGTTTTCACACCTCCTTCATCTTGGTCCAATCCCGCTTTCCATATGATATGTTCTGCGTACAGATTAAACAAATAGGGTGATAAAATACACCCCTGTCTCACACCCTTTCCGATTGGGAACCAATCTGTTTCTCCCTATTCTGTCTGTACAGTAGCCTCTTGTCCAGAGTATAAGTTGCGCGTCAGGACAATCAGATGCTGTGGCACCCCCATTTCTTTTAAAGCATTCCATAGTTTTTCATGATCTACACAGTCAAAGGCTTTGCTGTAATCTATAAAGCACAGGGTGATTTTCTTCTGAAATTCCTTGGTCTGTTCCATTATCCAACGTATGTTTGCGATATGATCTCTGCTGCCTCTTCTCTTTCTAAATCCAGCTTGGACATCTGGCATTTCTCACTCCATATATGGTAGGAGCCTTTGTTGTAGAATCATGAGCATTACTTTTCTTGCATGGGATATTAAGGCAATAGTTCGATAATTACTGCATTCCCTGGGATCCCCTTTCTTTGGAATTGGAATGTATATTGAACGCTTCCAGTCTGTGGGCCATTGTTTTCTTTTCCATATTTCTTGACAATTTTTTGTCAAAATTTGGACAAATTCCATCTCAGTAGCTTGTAGCAACTCTGTAGATATGCCATCTGTTCCTGGTGATTTGTTTCTTCCGAGTATTTTAAAAGCAGCTTTTAACTCACGTTCTAAAATTTCTGGTTCTTCATCATATGGCTCTTCCGTGAATGAATCTGTCATCCTTGCATCTCTTTTATAGAGTTCTTCGGTGTATTGCTTCCATCTTCCTTTTATTTCATCTCGGTCAGTCAGTGTGTTCCCCTGTTGATTATTCAGCATCCCTATTTGTGGTTTAAATTTCCCTTTCATTTCTCTAATCTTTTGGAATAGGGCTCTTGTTCTTCCCTTTTTGTTGTCCTCTTCTATTTCTATACAATAACTATTGTAATAGTTCTCTTTGTCTCTTTGCATTTAGGGTTCTGACTGTGGTTCGATCTCCTTTGCTTATGCTTTCCTTCTCTTTTTAACCATTTTAAGAGTTTCTTCAGTCATCCATTGAGGTCTTTCTCTCTTTTTAACTAGAGGTATTGTCTTTTTGCATTCTTCCCTGATATCTCTGACTTCACTCCATAATTCTTCCGGTTCTCTGTCAACTAAGTTTAAAGCCTCAAATCTGTTCCTTATTTGATCTTTATATTCTTCTGGGATGTTATTTAAATTGTATTTTGGCATTATGATTGCTTTTTTGTTGTTCTTTATCTTTACTCTGATTTTCAATACGACCAGTTCATGATCCGTACCGCAGTCTGCTCCTGGTCTTGTTTTCACGGAAAGTATGGAACTTCTCCATTTTCTGTTGCCAATTATATAATCAATTTGATTCCTATATTGACCATCTGGTGATGTTCACGTGTATAGTCGTCTTTTCGGTTGTTCAAAAAATGTGTTTGCAAGAAACAAATTATTGGCTTCACAGAATTCAGTAAGTCTTTCTCCTGCTTCATTTCTGTCTCCTAGACCCCATTTCCCCACAATTCCTAGTTCTTCTCTGTTCCCTACTTTTGTATTCCAGCCCCCCGTGATTATCATCATATCTTGTTTTGGTGTGTGATCAATTTCCTCCTGTACTTCTGCATAAAATCTCTCCAATTGAGAGCAAGGGTAGGATATAAATTTAATTAAATAAATAAATTGGAGTCTATGCTTCCCATTATGTAGAGGCTGTACCTCAGTGGTACAGCACATGTTTTTATACAAAAGGTCCCATCCCCTGTTCAATCCCTAGCATCTCGAGGCAAAGCTGGAAAAAGATCCTGCCTGAGACCCTGAACAGCCACTGTCAGTCAGTGTTGACAATACTGAGCTATATGGACCAATGGCTTGACTTGTTAGAAGGCAGCTTCCTATGTTCCTGTGAGTAGACGAATCAGCGATCAGGGTATATCCCTACTTTTAAGTAGAGCGTAAACTATTTGGGGAAAAGGCAATTCTTATTTAAACGTTGAAATTTAAAATTTGCTAGCAACGTCGGAGCCTGCACTTGGCATTTTTAGTTTTGAAAATGTGTCAGGCTTTCAATTTTTTATACAAAATGCAGGAATGCTCTTACTGTTACAAGAAGGTGGTGTTATTTATATTCTTACTTATAGCTTGCATTTCCAATTTAAAATAGCACCAAATGCAGCAAACAACTGTGTGAAAATATAATAAAACAATGATAAACATTATTTGGATAGTTAAAACAAATAAAATTAAAAAGACTATATAGCAGATAAAATAGTCAGCATAAAAACCCAAGGCAAATAAAAAGCCTGCTCATACAGAATTGCTTTCACTAGGCTGTGAAAACGTAATAGTAAGGGAGGGCAGAGAAACCTCCTGCAGGAGAGAATTCCACACTGGGGTCCAAACTTGTTTCCTGGCTGTCCCAGAATCAGCCTGTTTGAGGATGCTGAGAAGGGCCTCTCCCTGCAAAGGTTGTGCAACAAACCACTTCATTTATCAATAATGATGCTTGCTTTGGTAGTGAGTTTACAATATTTTTCTCATGCCTTGCCAGCAAATGAAGTCTAAATGTGAACAGATTAACATGCTTCTCTATGTTTTAACTATAGGTTTTGGCTTGTAACTAAGGAAGATGGACACATGGTCACAGCTCGGCAGGAGTCTCGCCTGGTTCTGGTTTCTGTAAATTGTAAAAATGGTCACTTAATCCTGAATGCTCCAGAAATGACGGAGCTGGCTGTCCCTGTCAAAGTCCCTGAGAAAAATCCAGTGAAGAATTGCAGGTGCTGAACAGAGAGGTTTTAGTCTTTCGTTTTCTTTTTATACTGCTGAAAATGTTCTTTCCATGCACTGTTTTTTCTCTTTGCCTTATTTGTTCAGCCTTTGCTGTTAGGAGTCAAACACCCCTAATTGTTCACGATGATATGTCTCAAGAGTAAGTAAAGACAACACAATATTCAGAGCTCTCAATCATTTAGGACCTTTCTCCTAAAACGCAATTGGTGATACTCAGATGGTTATATCAAATATACTGTTGTAATCTCAGCTGTGCAGACCTGATTAGAACATAAGAACATAAGAAGAGCCTGCTGGATCAGGCCAGTGGCCCATCTAGTCCAGCATTCTGTTCTCACAGTGGCCAACCAGGTGCCTGGGGGAAGCCCCCAAGCAGGACCCGAGTGCAAGAACACTCTCCCCTCCTGAGGCTTCCGGCAACTGGTTTTCAGAAGCATGCTGCCTCTGACTAGGGTGGCAGAGCACAGCCATCATGGCTAGTAGCCATTGATAGCCCTGTCCTCCATGAATTTGTCTAATTTTCTTTTAAAGCCGTCCAAGCTGGTGGCCATTACTGCATCTTGTGGGAGCAAATTCCATAGTTTAACTATGCGCTGAGTAAAGAAGTACTTCCTTTTGTCTGTCCTGAATCTTTCAACATTCAGCTTCTTTGAATGTCCACGAGTTCTAGTATTATGAGAGAGGGAGAAGAACTTTTCTCTATCCACTTTCTCAATGCCATGCATAATTTTATACACTTCTATCATGTCTCCTCTGACCCACCTTTTCTCTAAACTAAAAAGCCCCAAATGCTGCAACCTTTCCTCGTAAGGGAGTCGCTCCATCCCCTTGATCATTCTGGTTGCCCTCTTCTGAACCTTTTCCAACTCTAGAATATCCTTTTTGAGATGAGGCGACCAGAACTGTACACAGTATTCCAAATGCGGCCGCACCATAGATTTATACAACAGCATTATGATATCGGCTGTTTTATTTTCAATACCTTTCCTAATTATCGCTAGCATGGAATTTGCCTTTTTCACAGCTGCCGCACACTGGGTCGACATTTTCATCGTGCTGTCCACTACAACCCCGAGGTCTCTCTCCTGGTCGGTCACCGCCAGTTCAGACCCCATGAGCGTATATGTGAAATTAAGATTTTTTGCTCCAATATGCATAATTTTACACTTGTTTATATTGAATTGCATTTGCCCTTTTTCTGCCCATTCACTCAGTTTGGAGAGATCTTTTTGGAGCTCTTCACAATCCCTTTTTGTTTTAACAACCCTGAACAATTTAGTGTCGTCAGCAAACTTGGCCACTTCACTGCTCACTAATTCTAGGTCGTTAATGAACAAGTTGAAAAGTACAGGTCCCAATACCGATCCTTGAGGGACTCCACTTTCTACAGCCCTCCATTGGGAGAACTGTCCGTTTATTCCTACTCTCTGCTTTCTGCTTCTTAACCAATTCCTTATCCACAAGAGGACCTCTCCTCTTATTCCATGACTGCTAAGCTTCCTCAGAAGTCTTTGGTGAGGTACCTTGTCAAATGCTTTTTGAAAGTCTAAGTACACTATGTCCACTGGATCACCTCTATCTATATGCTTGTTGACACTCTCAAAGAATTCTAATAGGTTACTGAGACAGGACTTTCCCTTGCAGAAGCCATGCTGGCTCTCCTTCAGCAAGGCTTGTTCTTCTATGTGCTTAGTTAATCTAGCTTTAATAATACTTTCTACCAGTTTTCCAGGGACAGAAGTTAAGCTAACTGGCCTGTAATTTCCGGGATCCCCTCTGGATCCCTTTTTGAAGATTGGTGTTACATTTGCCACTTTCCAGTCCTCAGGCACGGAGGAGGACCCAAGGGACAAGTTACATATTTTAGTTAGCAGATCAGCAATTTCACCTTTGAGTTCTTTGAGAACTCTCGGGTGGATGCCATCCGGGCCCGGTGATTTGTCAGTTTTTATATTGTCCATTAAGCCTAGAACTTCCTCTCTCGTTACCACTATTTGTCTCAGTTCCTCAGAATCCCTTCCTGCAAATGTTAGTTCAGGTTCAGGGATCTGCCCTATATCTTCCACTGTGAAGACAGATGCAAAGAATTCATTTAGCTTCTCTGCAATCTCCTTATCGTTCTTTAGTACACCTTTGACTCCCTTATCATCCAAGGGCCCAATTGTCTCCCTAGATGGTCTCCTGCTTTGAATGTATTTATAGAATTTTTTGTTGTTGGTTTTTATGTTCTTAGCAATGTGCTCCTCAAAATCTTTTTTAGCATCCCTTATTGTCTTCTTGCATTTCTTTTGCCAGGGTTTATGTTCTTTTTTATTTTCTTCATTCGGACAAGACTTCCATTTTCTGAAGGAAGACTTTTTGCCTCTAAGAGCTTCCTTGACTTTGCTCGTTAACCATGCTGGCATGTTCTTGGCCCTGGCGGTCCCTTTTCTGATCTGCGGTATGCACTCCAGTTGAGCTTCTAATATAGTGTTTTCAAACAACTTCCAAGCATTTTCGAGCGATGTGACCCTCTGGACTTTGTTTTTCAGCTTTCTTTTTACCAATCCCCTCATTTTTGTGAAGTTTCCTCTTTTGAAGTCAAATGTGACCGTGTTGGATTTTCTTGGCAATTGGCCATTTACATGTATGTTTAATCTAATAGCACTGTGGTCACTGCTCCCAATCGGTTCAACAACACTTACATCTCGCACCAGGTCCCGGTCCCCACTGAGGATTAAGTCCAGGGTTGCCGTCCCTCTGGTCGGTTCCATGACCAACTGATCTAGGGAATAGTCATTTAGAATATCTAGAAACTTTGCTTCTTTGTCATGACTGGAACACATATGCAGCCAGTCTATGTCCGGGTAGTTGAAGTCACCCATTACTACCACATTTCCTAGTTTGGATGCTTCCTCAATTTCATATCTCATCTCAAGGTCTCCCTGAGCATTTTGATCAGGGGGACGATAGATCGTTCCCAGTATTAAGTCCCTCCTGGGGCACGGTATCACCACCCACAACGATTCTGTGGAGGAGTCTGCATTAGCATGAGTTTCATCACTGATTTTTTTTGAGTATGCTTTATAAATATTCCAGTGAAATAAATAAGTAATAAGGCCCACAGACTGATGTGGCTGTGCCCCACCTATTCTCAAATAGGTGGCTGAATTCGAGGCTTTTTTCTTGCCTTTTCCCACTTCTTTGTGGGAGCATCTGAGGCTCACCAAAATCTATCAAAAGTATAAGTCAGGATGGGAGAAGGCTGGTTTTACTTGTTCTGTGTTTCTCCTCCTCTTTTGAAAGCACATGATGCAGTTGGCACCAATTTTTCTATTCAGCCAGCTAGTCACACCTGCATCTGAGAGGCCTTCACTAGTGTGACTTGTTGGGAAAGTGAAAGCCTTGTGTGCTGTCACCACTCAACTCAGCAGGAAATAGAGGGTGCCGAAAGACATGGGGTGAGGACAGATAAAAAGAGGGAGGCTAATAGCGATGGCAATGCAGACCTGTAGTGATGCAGGGAGAGACAAGGAGGATTAACAGAGAGAGAGAAATGTATTTTTATTTATTTATTTAACAAATTGAAATGTTCAGAGAGACCTGAAGTTGTGTGCAGAGAAAATACTGAAAGGTGTGCAAAGAGGAAAAGATTGTGAACAGCAAAGAGGTTAAAAATAAAATGGTAATAAAAACACTTTTTTTCAGTAAATGTAATAATGTAGTTCTCTTCAATGACTAAGCATATAAAAGCGGGCCTCAGAGTGATTTGAGTTGTGCTCCCCTGCAATGATGTCTTCTTTTCGGTTCTGGATAAAGGCAATGTCCTTTCGGTGGCATTCTCTGCTGCAAAAGGACCGTTTTGTTGTTGTTATATGCCTTCAGGTCGATTATGACTTATGGCGACCCTATGAATCCTTTGGATGTATTCATAGGGTTTAAATGGTAAGAGGTATTCAGAGGTGGTTTATCATTGCCTTCCTCTAAGCCTACGGCACCCGGTATTCCCAGGCGGTTGTGCAATCATTTTTCCTTTCAATAGCTAAGTGCTAAAACAGCCTTGTGAAAATAACCCCAGAGAATAAGACAGCAAGTTTTTTTCTCCTGGAAACAGGCTTGGGGTTGTTTTTTTTTTGGTGGGGGGGGATGTTTGTGATTTTACTTTACAAGGGTTGTGCCACAATGAACTATGTCATTAAATCAATGAATGTTGATGGACAAATTTATCAGAACTAGTTGGTTTAATTAGCCTAAAGCCTCATTAATTACAAGCATCTAAAACTCTGAATTTTATTGACACTTTCAAGACACCAAGCATGGGTATCTGGTAACTTCATTTTTTCATGATGCTTAAAAATAGACAGGATTTAAATATGGACCCTCTTATTCTAATAATTTGAGATTAATTTGGTTGACTATTTATTGTGTAACATCTGGGCCTAATTCATAATCTCCAACAGGGTGTTTGGGCTTGATATTCAAGGGCAGGACTGTGGTGATGAGGTGGCTCACTGGTTCACCACTTTCTTGAAATCAGAACCTTATCGACTGATGCATTATGAGACTGACATGGCACCAAGAAAATGTGAAAAGATTATGATGCCTTTTCGACCTAAAGATGAGGTTTGATAAATATTTTTACTGTGAACATTAATCTTTTGCCATATTTGTTTTTTTTAAATCGTAGCCATGTTTTTACATCTGAATTGATAGCTGATTTAGACTAGAGGCCTATCTAGTTCAGCATGCTGTCTCCCACAATAGCCAACAGGGTGCCTTGGGGGAGCCCACGGCCAGGACATGAAAGCAGTAGCCCTCTCTTACTGTTAATCCCCAGCAATTAATATTCAGAGACGTGCAGCCTCTGACCATGGGAAATAGAATATAAGCATAAGGACTATTATCCATTGATCTAAAGAGCAGTTTAGTAATGCAGGAGCAGAGAACAGTAACAAACCGATCACATTTCTTTTCAAAACGTTTTGCTGATTTGCTGTGAGAGGTGCTCTTAACACAATCCCTTCACTAACTGGGTATGTTTCTCTTGAAGTCCCCCCCCCCCAACGTTACTTCTAATTTAGGGAAGCTTTAGAGAGAGCTGCCATCTTGATGGAACCAATGAGAATTTTTCAATATGTACAGCCAATCAGGATGCAGCTGACATCTCAAACAAAGGCAAACATCACAACAGGAACACAGGAAGCTACAAGTCCATCTGGCCCAATATTGTCTACACCAGGGTTGGGAACTTTTTCAGACCGAGGGTCACATTCTCTTCAAGGCAACCTTCCAGAGGCCACATATAAGTGGTAGGCAGGGCCAGAGGCAAAAGTGGGCAAAGCAACATATGTAAATATTTCCTGAGTATAATAGGCCAGCTTCTACTACTTGCCCCCTCTCCATCCTCCATTCAGGTAACCAAGAAGCAGAATTCAAGGGCGCATTCCAGTCATGCAAAACCTCTCAAGGAGTGTATGCAGTAGGCCTGGTGGGTGAGGGGTGTTCTCTGGTTGGTGGATGTGTGGCCTGGAGAGAGTCCCAACTGCCCAACAGAGAGGCCTTGAGTGCTGCATTTAGCTCCTGGGTCTGAGGCTCCCCACCCCTGGTCTACACTGACTGACAGCAGATCTCCTGGGATTCATACAGGACTCTTCTTCATCACTACTTGGAAATGTCACTTACTGAACCTGGGACCTTCTGCATGAAGAAAGCATGTGCTCAGCAGGAGGTCCCCTTGGAATTTGTGACCTCTTTGAAAGAAGATGAGGCATGCTAAAGAGAAGGACTGTTGGATCAATAGATAAGATTTTATGAGCTAATCATTGCATGCGATATCACAAATTTGGCAAAGGCTTGCTTGATTCTTTGTATTGAAAGATGGAAGGGATTGAGAGGTCTGAGATGGTGGGACTTTCCAAAGCTAGTAATAAAATGTAAAACAGCTTTTCGTTATCGTTTTTGCTAAAGAATCTGTGGAATGCCTTCACAACGAGGAATGTTTGAGAAGTATTTATTAATTGATTGTTTTTATACCCCACCCTTCAGTCAAAAAGGCTCTCAGAGTAGCTTAAAAAGGTAAAGGTGTCCCCGCACTTATAGTGCGAGTCGTTTCCGACTCTTGGGTGACGTCTTGCAACGTTTACTAGGCAGACCGTATATATGGGGTGGGATTGCCAGTTCCTTCCCCGGTCTTTCTTTACCCCCCAGCGAATGCCGGGTACTCATTTTACCAACCATGGATGGATGGAAGGCTGAGTGGACCTCGACCCCTTTTACCGGAGAACTCCGGCCATGAGCAGAGCTTCGGCTGCGTTATCGCTGCTTACCACTCTGCGTCACGGAGGATCTTAGCTCAGAGTAGCTTACATACAATAAATTAATAGAAGACAGTCCCTGCCTGCAGGCTTATAATCTAAAAAACATGACACACAAGGGGAAAAAGCCAGGGAAGGAGGAGGAAAAAAGCAAACTTGGGCACCGATTCTTAAATAGTAGTTCTTATAATGACCAGCTGTCATAGAAACAGTCTAGGTGTAGGAGATCCCTGATGGAGCTGGTCTCCCAGTAGAACTAATGGAATGAGCCCAGCATGATGCTATTTAATATATTTTTGTAGAGATGTTTGATAATATTTCTGTATGTTTGCAACATAGGTTGCTTATAGTGATTGTGGTCCACTCTTGATCATATCAGAAGCTTCAATGGAAGATCTAAATACAAGACTGGAGAAGAAAATAGATTTACGTTATTTTAGACCAAACATTACTGTCTCAGGCTGTGATGCTTATGAAGAGGTAAAGAAAATTTCATTGCTTCATGTGGTCTATAAAATAGTTACTCCAAAATGTGTAATTCTTTTTTTAAAAAAATAAACATTTTCTGAAAGCATCAGAAAATCACCTGAGCTGTATCATAGAAACAATATGTATTCAGGTTGTAGACAATTACCAGGATTTTACATTACTAAAATTCATAGCATGAGGACACAACAATCATTTTAGTTACCAGTCTATTTACAAGAGGCATTGACTTAATGTGGGTAAAATTCTGTTGAAATGATTGCCAGCACTCATGAAGAAAGTAAGAGATATTTTCTGTTGAACTAATTTGCATTAGAGATGTTTAATTTACTCTAATCTGTATTAGAGATATTTAGATTTAAATGTGCTGCATGAAGTGACATCAAGTTTTCTTTATAAAAAAAATTAAGACCAAGCAATCCAGATCAAGACTACAGCACATGGAGATGAAGGTTTCACTCATCCTTTCTCCACCACAATCCTGGAAAAGTGATTGTTGTTGTTGTTGTTATGTGCCTTCAAGTTGATTACGACTTATGGCAACCCTATGAATCAGTGACCTCCAAAATCGCATTAGTGCCAATTTTTTAAAAAACCTGGTGTCACTTGAAGCTTATCCCTTTTAGGGCTTGAAAATATACTTGTACCTTCAGTACTATACAAGTGTATTTTCAAGCCCTTAAAGGGATAAGCTTAAATGCTGCTTCTGCACATTCCATGGCATTGCCCTTTGAATAAGTAACTCTTTCTTATGACTTCTGTGCACATTGCATTTAATTTAGGGTTATTGAACCACAGTTAATGTTTGCATAGCAGGAGATGATTCATGAGAAGTGAGCACCCTAGTAGGGTACAATTTCAGCCCACTTCTAGAGTTATGCAGTGCTGCACGGCAGCTACCGTAGTGTTCTCTGCTACAGTAAAACACTTCAGATAAGTGCACAAACTTTTTAAGCATTCCTAGCAGAGCTAAGACCTGGAACTCACATTAGTTCACCATGGGGATGCCTCTAAAAATGTCATTAAATTCTCCATATACCTCCATGCTCCTGAGATTGTAAGCTTCTATTTTCTTTATGAGAAAATGCTTTGCAAATAGTTCCATTTTAGAACCTTCTTAGCCTAAGGTTTTCTCACTTGGCCTTGAAATTTCCACAAGTGTTTTTCTACCTGTTGCTGTGTTATTTTTGAAATGTTGTGGGTCAGGATGAATCAGGATTTTCCAGGGTAATATGTCAGAACTTGCCAAGTCTAGGCAGAGGGCACAGTATCAATTCTCCCCAATATGAATGTTTGCATAATCCTACTGATATAGTCTCTGGAAGGTATTGTAGTAAGGAGGGGGGTGTATGTGCAAAACAGAAAGTGTATTTATTTGATCATTAACCTCATTTTTTTTCTTGATTCAAAAGACCATAGATTTGTCTGGGGAAAGATTAACATTAGCACCCTGAAGTGAAGGCAGTACAGTATGTCAGCACTAGGACTTAGGCAGCTGAGCACATGGTGGATAGAAAAAATGTGAATCCTGTAAAGTTTGGGTTGGAGTCATAATAGGGTCTAGGCAAAGCCAAAGAAGCATAGAATAAGAGATCAACAGAGATGCAAAGGTGAAATGGAAGCAAGAGTTTAAATTGAGGAATCCATTCAAAGGATAATGGGAATAAAAACTCAAGAAAGTAACAGACAGGAGGGTAGGCAGGTGTATAAGGAGGATGGTAGCTTGACAGGACAGTAGGCAGGTAGATAGGCACAGAGAGAGGTTACTACAGGGGTTGGGAACCTGTGGTCCTTCAGATAGCTCATGGTCAGGGATGATGTGGCCCAGCAACATCAGGAGGGCCACAGGTTTCCCATCCCTGGGGTAGAGATCTACAGTACTACTATAAGGAGCAGAAGCCACACAGAAATGACCAGAGTCTGGCTGTTGCCCAAGAAAAGACCTTGGTCAGGACCAATTTGGAAGTACTTATTACTAGTTTAAGTCATTAGAAAGTGACAGGCAATCTGTTGGTGGAACCAAGCTGGGAGGGACAATATGACCTCCTTCCTCTATTCTAAAGTGACTTACCACAAGGATGAACCAATGCACAGATAAGGAGGCTCCTGTTTTGAGTGCAGGCTGATCCTGCAAAAGAGGGGCCCAGAGCACTAGCTTTAAAATCTGGAATCAAATAATCAGGGATGTTCTTGACGATCAAGGACCCCTGAGAAGTATAGCTACTATACAGGTTTTTGCCAGAATTGATCCTAGCAGTGCCAGTGGGTTGTATGCCAGTGAACAGCAAAGCCCTGCTTCTGGATCATCTGGGACATACGGCATTAGTGAGTTTGGGTGTCATAATAGTTGATATGTAGGTCACAAGCTGAAGGAAGGAACAACATAGGATCAAAACATGTCTAATAGATTCGATTTGTCCAACTTCCTTTGCTTTTCAGATTAAAAGCGTTGTGTAAGATCTATTCATCAGAAAATTGTCCAAATTAAATATATAACATACCTTACCTTTTATTCTGTGAATACTTTAAAAAATGGGTACTGAAAGTACTTTAAAAGTAACAGGAGGGATACACAAGTGTGTGCAAAGTATTATTTGAAATGCTACAGCCAGCATTAGTGATATAATATAATTTTAAGTTCTGGTTCTAACATTTTTGTGACATTAATGCTGAGATTGTGATTTGGCTTATTTTGGAGCTGCAACATGGTTAATTAGTTTATAGAGGTAATAGTGCCATCCTGTGGTGAGGTGTGTGAAAAGCAGCTTTGGCACCATGCCAGGATGACCTAAATTTCATACCCAATGAACTCCTAACTAAGACTGGGAGATTTTAGTGTGGATATAAAAACATAAACAGAGTATTTAATCATATTTTATTGTAGTTCTGAAATGGAGAATGAAAGAATGAGGGCAGTGAAATCATTCATAAATATGACATTATGATAATAATCCTAGAGGCCTACAATCAAAGGTATTGGCTTAATTGTATGTAGTTCAACAGCACCCTCCAACTCCTTAACCTCTCTACCTTCTCAGTTTCCCAGTCTCCAAGTTTCCTTGGTTGCATATCCCTTCTTCTCATCAACAGTAATAGTTCCTCTGATCCCAAGGTGCTGTCTGAGGTTTTGCTCAAGGCTTTCCCCCTCCTTTGCATCTTCTTTCTGCATTTCCCTCCCTCCTGTGGTTTCCTTTTCACTACTCTTCCTCAGTATATCCTTTATTTATGCCTCTCTTCTTCAGATTCTTGAACAACCCTTTTTAGCCATTGTGACTCCAGAGCCCCTAGTTCTTTAACTCTTGCACTTCTTCAGGTCCTCCTGCCTCTTGACTAAGAAGAGGGTCAGATCCTCAGTCCACACAGCAACTCTGCAACTGGCAGAGAGCCCATCCTGTCTTTAAACTTTCAGTGAAGTACTCATTCAAACTAAAATAACCTTCAGCTTCCCTCATAGCAGCTAAATTGATTGTCAGAATTCCATGATTGACTTTTCTCCTACAGCCGTTGGAGCTTTCATGAACATTCTGTGACATCACTGCAACTAGGCCATAGTGAGGATGAGAGTGTATATGTGTGCACTTGTGAAGTTGCTGTTACAAGTGCTCTGCTGTGGAACCAGTTTTACATGGGACTAGCTAATGTTTTTTGGGAGATTTGTAGACTGAGAGGAGGAACAGTTAAAGCGCCCCTTCATTCTGTCCCCTCCTCACAGTTTAGTTCCTTCCCCTTCTTCCCAACCTCCAGTCTCTTCTCCCTGCCCTGCTTCAGATACCTCTCTCATCTGTTTCTCACATAAGAGCCTGCTGGATCAGGCCAGTGGCCCATCTAGTTCAGCATTCTGTTCTCATAGTGGCCAACCAGATGCCCATGGGAAGCAACATCCCTGCTCTTTCTGCCTGCTTGTCAGCATAGTTTCACATGCTCCTTACATCTGCATGCCAGCCCCCTTCCCTCCTTTTCTGTGCTGAAGCATCTAACACCCCCCCTCCCAGTCATGCGCTCTGCGGAGCATTCCTGGAGTAATCAGGAAGAAAGGGAGGAGATCTGGGACCCAGGGGAGGGACCCAGTGGGTTACAGCAGCCGGGAGTTGAACTAGGAGAAGGCTTCAGCGCTTTAGACAGTGACAGCTCCGCCCCATTCGTTTCAGTTCCAATTGAAGATAAGCTGCTGTTTGCAACACGCTGGTCCCTGTTCCTCCTCTTCCTCCTTCCTTGTTGCCTCAGCTGCTGCTGCTGTGTGTATGTGGGGAGATAGGAGGCTGGACCAGAGACAGTGTTTGAGGAAGATGTGCCAGACCTGCCTCTGTCCCCTTCACCGAGGACACATGGGCAGATGTGCAGACAGGCACAATTAGCATGCACTCTTCCCCTTGTTTGTAGGAATGCCTGTTTTTTAACCCAGTCCTGTGCAAGAGACACCTTCCTCACACAAAGAGAGAGTCTCCCCTGAGCTTAAGGAGGCTTAAGGAGAGTCTTGAGGGATGTGTCTAATTGCTGCATCAATGTCTTAACATGACTAGTTAAGCTGTGTGCTACTGTGTAGATATGCAGAATCCTGTGAAATCTATAAGCTGATTAATGATGCTCTTGAAGCTGAAATTCCACTTTAAACATAATGGAGAAAAATACACCAATGAGTCTGAGTCTGAATCCAATGGGGGGTTGGCCAGGACACCCCCCCCAACATGTGCCAGTACCTCTTGCTTCTTTCCTTCTTCTACTAGGTATAGTCTGGAGACTGTGTTATTGTCCCTGACACAGTGACATTCTTCCTCAATTGTCATCACATAGTGGTCATGCAAAAACATTCCTTTACTGCAGGGGATGGGAAACCTGGGGTCAGAAGTGTAGTGGCAAATTCAGGAATGCAGGCTCCCTTCATGATAATCACAGCTACGCCCCCTCACAGCCACACCCCTTCTAAATTTATACAACTTTCTAAGATTATAGAATAATCTGGTCAGGCTTGAATGCTGCTTTCTGATTCTCTATCACTGTCACTATTTGACTGTCCTTTCACATTGTCAGAGATATTTGAATTACTGAATTCAATGTCTACACATTTATCACCTGCTGTTACCAAACTCCTTGATTATTAGATGGGATGCTATCATCAGGATTCACAGTCACTTCTGCAGTTTCAGAATTCTCATTCTCCACAACGTTACCTTTTGAAGTAGGAACTAAACTCTGGTTTGCTCCAATCAGCAGAACATGACAAGGAAGCAAGTTAGAAGACTCTTCTTAGTGGCTAACACACTCTTTTTATGTTGATTGGCTCATAAGATGCTGGAGACATAGAGACCCTGCTGGACCTGGTTCCCAAAAAAGTAAGGGGTCTAAGACCCCATGAGACCCTGGATGACTTCACCCCTGCCTGTGGACCTCCAGATTTTGCTGGACTCCAATTCCCATCATCCCTGACTTGACAGCTATGCTGTCTGAAAATGAGTTGGAGTCCAACAATATCTGGAGTGCTACATGTTCTCCATTCCTGCTCTATTGTAAGCTTTTGTCAGAATGTGATAATCCCAGTCTGCGACTGTTAGAATTGCTTGTTAATATGTTTATTTTAATAATGTTTTTAACCCTTTTTTAAAAGATGTTTTTAAAGCTTTTTTAAAAAAATGTTTTTAATGTTGTTTTGTTTTACTGTATTTTAAGGTCTGTTTTTATGATGTTTTAAAGTGTTTTTAGTGCTTCTGTTTGCCACCCTGGGCTCCTGCTGGGAGGAAGGGCGGGATATAAATCAAATAATAAGTAAATAAATAATTTGCAGTTTTACCATGTGTGGGCTTTCACAAAACCACTTAATTCCATAAAAACTGAGGTAGAAATTCACATTTTGATGGCTCTTCTACTTCAAAATCAGTCATGGGAGCTTGGCTTTGAAGGATGAAATAACTAGCCTTACTGGCTCAGAAGAACAGTTCATATAACTGACTAACCCTTCTGTTGTGGTAGGTAATTCCAGATGGTGCAAAAGAAAAGTACTAATATATTCTCCCTCCCTCTTTCAGTCCTGTGGTTTAGCAGCATATGACCCTGTAATTAGAATGATTAACCTCCATTTTAGTTTTAAGCAGCTACACATTAGTAAATGGAAAATAGTTTTGTTTTGATATCATGAGAAATCTTGTATGAAAGTCTATACAAATTGTTATTGAATTTTCCTTAGGACACCTGGGGCAAGATTATAATTGGTGATGTGGAAATGAAAGAGGTGATTGCATGTGGCAGGTAAGCTTGTGGTTGGGAAGGGGAACGATCAGGGGAACTATTTGATCATATTCCCTACAAACCTACAAGTTTATCATTGCAGGTGTATTTTGACAACTGTTGACCCAGATACTGGCATCATAGACAGAAAAGAGCCACTGGAAACTCTAAAAAGGTAATGCATGCCAGTAATTGTGAACAGTGATATGTCTGGCATAGTATTAGAGTGCTTAAGGATGGGTGTTTATTATGGGATAGAGGCTCCTCATACATTGATGGCATCAAAATGCCCATCTGTATTCTCCCCCCTCCCCATTTAATCTAGATTTACTTTTCTGGGAAAAATCTCATCTGAAAAACAAAGCAGTCCTTTTCCCAGTGACCTTTCCTGATATCTCAATAATCCATTTGGAAGTTAAACCCCTGTTTGGAGGTATCTTAATCAGTAGATCACTGTGACCCTGCTTCTGAAACTCATCCTATGCACATTTATTTAGGAGCACTAATCTTATGTGCATTTACTGAACACAGTGGGGCTTACTTCCAAGTAACTTGTGTAGGACTGATTTATATGTCACTTTTTAAAATGTAAAAATATGGCTTGTGGTTTTTTGGGGTAAAATGCATGTATGTCAGTCAGCTTCTCCATTACTACATATGTTTCTTGCTTTTCCTACGTTATGTTCTCCAGTGAAGGTAAACAAGTGCAATTGACTTGAGAGAATTCAGACTAACTTCTAAGTTAAACGTGCAAAGGATTATCCTGTGAGTTTCTCAGTTTTAGATCAGGGTATTCAGTTGTGGTCAGTGAACAGTACTACCATTTAAAAGTAATATCTTGACTCCACCTCCTTCAGCTTCAGAGCGACCATGAAACTGGTGCTCAGGAAGCGGGAATGGTGTAGCATTTATTTATTTATTTATTATTTGATTTATATCCCACCCTTCCTCCCAGCAAGAGCCCAGGGCGGCAAACAAAAGCAATAAAAACATTTTAAAACATCATAAAAACAGACTTTAAAATACATTAAAAGAAAACAACTTTAAAAACATTTTTAAAAAGCTTTGAAGACATCTTTAAAAAAAGGTTAAACATATTTTTTTTTAAAAAAAAAGGTTTAAAAACATATTAAAAAGCGATTCCAACACTGAAGCAGACTGGGATGAGGTCTCAGCTTAAAAGGCTTGTTGAAAGAGGAAGGTCATCAATAGGCGCCTCAAAGAACAGAGATGGCGCCTGTCTAATATTTAAGGGTAGGGAGTTCCACAGGGTAGGTGCTGCCACACTAAAGGTCCGTTTCCTATGTTGTGCAGAATGGACCTCCTGATAAGATGGTATCTGCAGGAGGCCGTCACCTGCGCAGTGATCAACTGTGTATATAAGGGATAAGATGGTCTTTCAGGTATCCTGGTCCCAAGTTGTATAGGGCTTTGTACACCAAAACTAGAACCTTGAACTTGGCCCAGTAGCAATTGGGCAGCCAGTGCAATTCTTTCAGCAGCAGGGTGACATGTTGGCAATACCCTGCCCCAGTGAGCAGTCTTGCCACTGCATTTTGCACCAGCTGCAGCTTCCAGACCAACCTCAAGGGCAGCCCCACATAGAGCGCATTACAGTAATCCAGCCTGGAGGTTACCAGTGTGTGGACAACAGTGGTCAGGTTATCCTGGTCCAGAAACAGCCCCAGCTCACCACCCAGGTCTCGGTAATGGACACCAAATTGGCACCTTCATCCACAATCAAATCATGGATGAGTATGGTCTTATTGTGTACCAATCTGATGTTAAACAACAACACACACAGGCCAGTGTGCACAGCAGATGCGCAATGAGGAACCCATCCATGAGAGGAGTGGGAGGGAGGAGCAAGGTGCAGATAGCCTTGCCCTCATCTTTTATGGTAATTCACCCCCCATGGCTATACCTCCCTTTACCCATGATCATGGAGATTAGGGTGGCATCACCCATGTTCCTCCTTATTAAGACTCCTCCTAAACACCTGATATGGACCCAACAAAAGCCCACCAACAAAACCTATCTGAGCCAATTATCCCCGTAGGCCTCTGTGAAAATTGGGAACAGTAGACCCACTCTTATCTCACACCCAGGGAGGGCCAGCCTTCTGCCTGTTACAGACTCTCACTCTGAAGGCATCTGGCAACTTTCTCCTATCATTCAGTTCACTGCACAGTCTCTCACCCTGCGCAGGAACTACACATGAGCCATACGCCTTCGCCACTACCAGCCTCCCCCAGATTGGTTAGAAAAAGAGAATGAAAGAAATGGAAAAGAGTAGCTCTCTCACCCTCAGGACTCCCTAAGAGGTTCCCCAAGGGCAGCTGGGCTTATATGCCTCCTGACCCAGCCAGGAGCTGATGCAAGAGGTTGCAAGATTAGCTGCAGCCTCTCTCTGGAGCCAGGGTCAGGCAGGGGGTCCCAGTCCTTGTAGCACTTGACAGGGATGTCAGCTGTCTCAAAAGACAGCAACTCAAAGGAGCAAGCAGCAAGCACCCAGATACTCACTCCCAGGGCAGGTCTTCTTCAGTCCCCCTAGTGCTGCAGCTGAAAAACCCATTCTGATGACATTGGCTGCGCACACACTTCCATTTGCTCTTCATCCAGTGTGGTCCCACTGCTGGTTTGGGAAGAAGTGTACACACAACATTAGCTACAATCCGTATCTATCCTGTCGTTTCTTATGAAATACTGTGTTTTGATGTGTTTTTCCCCAAGCCACTTTTGATCCAAATTGAGAAAAAGAATGACACTGCATTTTAAGCTGGTACTGTGTACACAGGCACTATTTCAGATGAGGGGCATGATTTCAATAACTTCATAGATAGCTCTAGATTCCTCAGGATGGTTATACATCATTCCATAGCTTATATACAACTCTCTCACTATTTGATGCAGGCCCCATGATTGATTATTGGCATATAGCTGGTGCCCAACCGATCTGATATCATAGATATAGCGGCACCTAATGCAACAGTAAGCAATTTTCATACAATTCCCCAGTTGCATGATCTGCTGAAGGTCCAGTTTGGGGGATGAAAAGCAGTGCAACAAGATTCAGTTCTGGATCCGCCATGGAACAGGGCTAACTCAGGTGGGAGACACTCTTTGCTTGGTACCTCTCCATGCTCATCTCAAATGTCTAATGTAACTTGCCAAGCACATATAGAGTGTATATATATAGCAGTTGTGGGGAACCTGTGGCCCTCCAGATGTTGCTGGACTCCAACTCCAAATCTGATCAGCCCAAGCCAGCATGGCTAATGGTAAAGGATGATTTGGAGTCCAACACCATTTGGAGGGCCACAGATCCGCTATCCCTGATACAGCACTGGATATTCCACATACAGTTGAAGCTAGTGGGAAACTCTTGATGTGAGCATAAGGCTCCATGTGGCAAACCATGCTAGATGCTATGAATAGGGAGTAGTAGTCTTTCACACAGATAACGTAACATATAGACCATCTGCACAACGGGTTACTATTTCAGGATACCTGAAAGACTGTCTTACCCCTTATATACCCAGTCGATCACTGCGCTCTGCAGGTGAGGGCCTCCTGCAGATACCATCTTATCAGGAGGTTCGTTCTGCACAATATAGGAAATGGACCTTTAGTGTGGCAGCACCTACCCTGTGGAATTCCCTCCTTTTGAATATTAGGCAGGCACCATCTCTGCTATCTCTTTGGCGCCTTTTGAAGACTTTCCTCTTTCAACAAGCCTTTTAGGTTGAGACCTATCCCAGTATGTGTTTGTGTTAGAATTGCTTAATATGTTTTTAAATAATGTTTTTAACCCTTTTATAAAGTTGTTTTTTTAATGTTTTTAATGCTGTTTTGTTTTAATGTATTTTAGGATCTGTTTTTATGATGTTTTAAAGTGTTTTTAGTGCTTTGTTTGCCGCCCTGGGCTCCTGCTAGGAGGAAGGGCGGGATACTAACTAACTAACTAACTAACTAACTAAATATTACTACTACTACCGAGATGCTACTGGTAACATTTATTTGCTTAGTTCTGTGAAGTACAGTACTCTTAGAAGAGATAATATGAATGGCCTTTTCTAGCATTATTGCAGCGCATTTACTTACACATTTTAATAATCACTAATTAAAATTTTCCACAACAATTACAGATTCACTCATTGCATTACCTTTCTTTACTGCTCCACATTAAGCTTGTCTGAGTTTGATGATTAATCAAGTAACAGTACAATCCTAACCATGTTTGCTCAGAAGTAAGTTCAATTTAATCAGTGGGGCTTACTCCCATATGTGGGGCTAGAATTGCAGCCTTAAGCATTATTTAATTAAATATTGTAGGTCAATTTCGCTACTTGTCTGAAAATTAAGGGTTCACTCTGATTTTTTTAAAAGACAATTTTGATAGATTACTGTAACAGGAAATGTAAAAAAGCGTATTAAAAACAATAGTTACTTCTTACAACATACAGTAATTGCAAGTTATCTCACATATCTTTCAATGTGTTAGAAAGGCACCAATATTGAAGTTTTGGGAATATACAAATGTGTTTAATTCTATTGCATTATTAATCATCTGCCTCTAAACCTGTTAATCAAGTAATAGGTCTTGACGGGTTGACTGCTCTAATGATAACGCAGAGAATCTCACAGGTTACTGTCCTATAATCTGCTCCGTCATATAACATTATCCATCTAAATTTGCTGTAATAAAGCTTGAAAGCTTTAGGCAGAAAAGTCAATGCCCAGGATTTTACTAAGCCTTTAAACCATTATAAATATAACTAAGTGTAAACTTTCAAGGGGGGCACCATAAATTTGGGTGAGAGAAGGTCCTCCATAATCATCCCAAGAGCTCATCTGGCAAATGCAAAGTGCCTTCCGTGTCTGCGTGGGGAGAGTTTAGCATGACAGGATACTAAATCTCAGCTGGGTAAATGGTCAAAAGAAAATAATTCTCCTAGCACTCTATCTCCAGGATGTCCAAACAGCAAAAGTGATTCCCACCCCCACACCCCCATCAGTTCCTTGACAATGTTGTAGCAGCTATGGGAATAAATTAAAAAGTACTCAAGAAGTTTTAAAAGCCATTTTAACTCTTTCAGCTTCCTTCACAATTCATTTTGAAATAGGGTTGGGGGAGAAATTTGATTCAGTTCACATTTAAAGGTGAACTTGCCAAAATTTGCACTTTCTGAAATAATATAACCAAAACATAGCCATCCTTCAAAATTTGCACTTTTCTAAGTTTTGCAATGCAATTCCCTAGCCAAGCAATGTGTACAAAAATTTATGTCTTATGGTAAAAGTGTGCATATAAATGCATATATTAGTGAAAATAACATGCAACAATATTATATTTGGGAAAACCGCTTGCAAAAATATATATGGTTGTCAAAACTGCATACGAAAATAAGCTTCTTAGGAGAAATTCTCAAAATGCTGATGAATTTTCATAGGGATTTTTTAAAAAAACCACAAATTGCTGGAGAAATGTGGAGAAATTAATTTAAGATTGGAAAAAATAAGAAACCAAGAGAACTGAAAATTGACAGATTCGTCCATCCCTACTTTCAGCAGACACCTTAGAAAAGCAAATGAGACCGTACTCTTAAAAGGTGATAGATGCATTTAGTGCCACTGCTACAATGACAGACTTGGGACATCATCCTGTGAAACACTTTTTCAGGAGTGTGGGAGCCCACTTGCTGTTTCATTTCTGTCTGAGATTTTTAGATCCAGTGAGCTTGGTCCTCTATACTGGCTAATGCCCAGTCATGATCTTACTGCCTGTTTCCCTCCCAGTTAGCGACTCTTTGAGATTGAAAGACCAGGGTGGTTCAGAGGATATAGATGCTAAGGCCTTGAACTTTGAAGAACTGAGCTGAGGGTATCATTGGGGAAAATGGCTGACTTTCAGCCTCAGTTTGCCATATACAACATGGGGATGTTGATCAAGATAAAGCTTGTGAAACACTTTGTGCTTTTCAAATAAAATAAGGCAATAATACTATATATCATTTACAGTATTGTACTTAGACCAGGGAAACATAAGTTAACATTTCTGCTCAGCCACAAAACTTGCCGGGGTGACTTTGGTCCAGTCACTACTCTCAGCTTAAATAACCTTGAGGATAGAAGGGTAGATGATGCATATCACCCTGAGCTCAGAGGCAGCTTGCTTTATACCATGTCAGTCTATCCAGCCATTTAGCCCACTAATGACTGGCAGCCACCCTCAGGGATCTCAGGCAAAGGTCCTTCACATCACTTGCTACCTCATTGTTTCAATGGGAGAACCTAGGATTTAACCTGGTGCATAAAAAGCATGTCCTGTAACCACTGACACAGGGTCCCTGCTTAGAAGAAGGGACAGAATAAAAATGAATAAATGTAAGAAAGGAATCTATGAACTCACTCTGAAGTTTTAGAAGTGTAGGGTAGCTATGTGAAGAAATTGTTACGTTGTGTAGGGAAATGTAAAGGTAACAGCCCTGTTACTTTTACATTTTCCCCTCACAATGTAACTGCTTCTTCACAAGCTAACATTTAGTCTTTTTGCTATCATTTTGCTAATAAAGACTCTTTGTTCTTTGCAGGTACCGCATGTGTGATCCAGCTGAGAAGCATATTCACAAATCTGCTCCATTGTTTGGGAGCTTTTTTGGAATAGATAAAACTGGAACTATTAAAGTGGGAGACCCAGTGTATAAGGTAATTGAATGTTAGGGAGGGTTTGAAGGACTGTGAGTCTTAAAATGTTTATCTGTTCAGTAGTTGCAGTGTTGTTATCATAGACCACAATCCAGCCAAAGCTCAGAATTTTAAAGTTAGCAAGTGGTTCGTTTCAGCTAATTTGTGCCCATCCTTTCGGCTGGTTCTAATTTTACATTGCTTCTTAGAGAAAAATATTTGTATTCTTAATTTGTAACTGAAATGAATATAATGTTACCAGATAATTTATTGTTATTAAAATCTTAAGCTGAACCTGCAAAAGATGCCTAAAGTATATCGAAAAACAACAAAATGTATTGTGGTACCTTAAAGACTAAATTCAGTACAGCTGCATATGGCATCATAATGAACTGCATTAAGTGTGAACCAGAGCTAATTTGACCTGGGCCTCAAGCTCAAAGGACAGGGCTCAAAGTTAGACACTTGTTAATTTTTTTGGCATTTGATACATTTTGCAGCTTGTTTTTACACATATAAGACCAAAATGTGACACACACTCTCAGCTTAGAACTGCAAACTTAAGTAAATAAGATGTAAGTTGGTAAAAAACATTTTTGTCATACTAAAGAATGAAACGTGTTCATAGATAATAAAAATAGATTGGTTCTGATGAACGTATCCTCTCAAATCACTCTTTTTTGCCTTCTTTTCCTTTGTCACTTTTTATTTTTTATTTTGGTCTGGGTGGGGTGGGGAGGCTCAAGAGCTGGAAGTGGCCCTGGACCTCTCTGGGGTCTGGACCAGTTAGAGAGCCTGGCTCAGGCCTATTGTTTTAGACATACTACAGCCAATAGTCCCTACTGTAGGCAGTCTTAGTTTCTATGAAAAATGGTAGACTAAGAGTTTGATAATGCGCTTGGTAAGACAGTGTTTGTTCACCAGAACAGATGGCACTAGGGTTGCCAGGTTCAGGGCCTGAGACTGATCCTGTATCTTTAGGAGAAGAGAAAGTCAGCCAAGTGCAGGTGTTCTTGCAACACTGTAATGGGGAAAACCACAAGGTGGAATTCTCCCTTCCCCCTGCACAACTTTTAAAGATACAGAAGACCTGTTGGAGGCTGGGCCTGGCAACCAAGAGGTCTTCCATATCTTTAAAAGTTGTGCAGGGGGAAGGGAGAATTTCACCTTGGGGTTTTTTCATTACAGTGTTGCAAGAAAACCTGCACTTGGCTGAATTTTCTATAGAATCATTCCCATTGATATAGAATTTTTCCCATTACAGTGTTGCAAGAACACCTGCACTTGGCTGACATTCTCTTCTCCTAAAGATACAGGATCATTCTCAGGCCAGGAACCTGGCAACCCTAGATGGCACACACCCACAAGATCATTTGACTTTTTAATTATTGGGCTCCTTTAGGGAAGAAGGGCAGGATATAAATAAATATTTAATAATAAATAAATGATAACCACATTTAGAGACACTGTGATTGGATTTAAAAACAAGTGATTCCAGTGTTATTTATACATTTCAAGCCATTGCTGCTTTTTAAAAAAAGGCTTTCTTACAGTGCAATCCTAAAGAATTACTAGGGCTTACTCCTTAGTAAGTGTGATTATGATTGCACTTACTCAGGAGGTACCTCTGAGTAGATATGTATAGGATTGCACTAGTGGTGTTGCCTGTGAAACCACCTAAGGCTGTGAGCACATCAGTCACCTACAGCAAAGTGTTTCCATTGGCCACACCTGGAGGGGGAACAGGTTGCTCTGCTGATCAGTTGCAAAATCTCTGTAAAGCAAATAATAACAATAAAAAATGCACTCAAGCTGATTCCCCCCAGGTTTTACAGGAAAAAGGGGTGGAGTTTGACTAGCGGCCTCTGCTCCCGTTTTCAGAAGAGAGAGGTGGAGATTAGGGTTGCCAGGTCCATGGCCTGAGACTGATCCTAGATCTTTAAGAGAAGAGAAAGTCAGCCAAGTGCAGGTGTTCTTGCAACTCTGTAATGGGAAAAACCACAAGGTGGAATTCTCCCTTCCCCCTGCACAACTTTTAAAGATACAGAAGACCTCTTGGAGGCTGGGCCTGGCAACCAAGAAGTCTTTTGTATCTTTAAAAGTTGTGCAGGGGGAAGAGATAATTTCATCTTGTAGTTTTTCCAATTACAGTGTTGCAAGAAAACCTGCACTTGGCTGAATTTTCTCTTCTTTTAAAGATATAGAATCATTCTCAAGCCCTGAGCCTGGCAACCCTAAATATGAGTATTGGCATCTCATCCCCACCTCAAAAAAAAACTACTGTAAGCCCCATTTAATTCAATAGCTTCAATCCTATACTTACCTAGGAGTAACTCGTCTCCCACTGAACTGAGTGGTGCTTGCTTCTGAGTAGATATGCATAGGATTGCACTGTTAGGCTGCAATTCTAGAGCAGGTGTTTGTGAGTAAGCCCATTGAATGCAGGAGGAATTACTTCTGAGTTAACACAAATAGGATTTTGCTGCTATAGAGGGATTGTTACAACCCAGAGATGTAGCAACCCTCAAACTTCGGGACAAACTTTGGTGAATAACTACAGAGATGAGAAGAAAAGGAATGAAAGCAACCATGCATGATCAAAAAGAGAGGTGTCATTAGCTGCAGAAATATTTATGTATTTATTTATGCATGCCCAAGGCATTTAGATCTTTGTAAGTCAAAAATACTTTGTATTCTCCAGTATTCTGTTGCAAAATCATTCACTTAAGTTTGAATTGAAACATGTCGGGCCACATAAATTATATTTTCACCTAGAGGGTCCGTTCCTTTTGTTCCTTAATATCAGTGTGACATGCAAGAAAAGCTAGCACAAGGGGCAAGACACACGAGTCAATATGGGGTCTCATGCAAATGCCACCATTTTAGCTTCTTGCTTTGTTGGGTTGTTCGAAATAGTAGGTTGAATAAAACAGCCTTCTTAGCCTCTGAGCACATGCTCTGTGGGCTCCCTGTGACAGCTGCTGGGATCTTCTTTCTTTCATGGAACTCTGGTTAGCGTCAGTTATGAAAGCTTTTGGTAAACAACCGACTAATTGATCGCTCAGCTTTCACATGGCTACCGCCGTGCTGCGCTCACATCTGTGTACCTTTCCTGTCACCCTCATGCCATAACATTGGAGAAATGATGGCTGTTTCTTGGAGATTCTTCTGTAGGCCTAGTTGCCAAGACGAAAGCTGTAATGGTTTGTTATTATGACCTTTTGTTATTCCATTAGGGCTCAATTGCTTGAAGAAAAAAAAAAAGATGTGTGCATACTTTAGGAAAGTTTTCACCCTTTCCATTGACCTGACATCACAGTTTATACTAGAAAATGTATTAATGACAAAGTAGTGTTTTCATGTCAGGAGGACCAACTTTAACAGCTATAATCTGCCCTTAGTCATCATAAATATAAATGTATTGGTAAAACAGATCTTGTTAATGCAGCCAAGATAAATGCTAGGCTATATTTCAAACCAATTGAAGCACACAAGAGAAAGTGTGTGTGTGTGTGTGTGTGTGCGTGTGTGTGTGTGTGAGAGAGAGAGAGAGAGAGAGAGAGAGAGAGAGAGAGAGAATGTGTGAGTCAGCTGAAAAGCACACTGTTGTCAAATGGCTGTTAACATGATTCCCTCCCCTACCCCATGCTTGTTTTTCTTTTTGTAGTACAGTAATTATCTACTTGAGGCATTTGAATTTCTTGAAGAAGAACACAAATCTTTATGCCAAGGAAAATACCACTTATAAGCAGTGATGTGGTAAATTTAGAAGTGTAGCTTCCATAGCCACATCCATGCTCAGGCTGTGAATATGCCATACATTTAAAGCACATGACTTCCCTCAAAGAATCCTGGGAACTGTAGTTTGTCTAGGGTACTGGGAATTGTACCTCTGAGAGGGGAAAACTACAGTTCCCAGGATTCATTGGGGGAAGTCATGTGCTTTAAATGTATGGTGTGGTGTGTACACAGCCTGAGACAATACCTGAAGCAATATCTGGCTCAAGCTTTGGACTTGAAGAAATGTTGATAGTCCTGCAGGGTGTTTCCATAGGCACAAATTATTATTATTAACAACATTTCTGCACTGCCCATCAACAAAAACTCTGTTAAACCATTTCCCCTAAGTTAGGGGTGGAGAACCTTTTTCAGCCTGAGGGCACATTACCTCATGGTCAACCTTACAGGGGCCACATCCCAGTGGTGGGAGTGGGAAAAGTGGTATGGCCAGAGACCTACCACTCTCCATTCTCCACCCAGGCAAGGGATTATCACAGTCCAAGGACGAATTTCACCCCCCCCCCAAAAAACAACAACAACAACAGTAGAGGAAGATGGAGAGCAAGATCCGTGAGCGGTGTGACATTAGGGTGGGGGTGGGGTGGGCAGGAGAGAGTCCTGAGGGCCAGATAGAGAGTCCTGAGGGCCAGATAGAGAGGCCTGGTGGGCCACCTTTGGCCCCTGGGCCTCAGGTTCTCCACTCATGTTCTAAGTAGTACCTCTGCTTATTTAGAGGGTTTCTCTCTATCCCTCCTGTCACCTCAGCCTGCCTGTTGAATTTATAAGCTTATTTATTTGGCAAGCAGAGGACTGGCAAGTTGTGCTCTGGAGAAGGATGCCGGTGTCCTGTGAAAAATGTGGTGGCCCTCCATGACCCCCTCCATCCCTGCTCTATACCACTGCTTATAGGAGGACGCCCATGACACCTTTACTGATAATGCATGGTTTTCTCTCTGTCTTTTAAAGCAATGACTCCATGTGTTTTCTGGGTCCCTCAATTGCAGCACTCTTCTTTACCTCTCTCTAGTTCCTATGAGCTTCAGCTGTTCCTATTTTCTAATTATTGATAGATTATGTTTTTATTTAGACCAATACAAATTAATGGGAGGGAGCAGGGTAGGGGTTCAATGTGAATACGCATCCATGCTCACAGTTTCTATTTTGGAGACAGATGTGGTTATGCCCTGAAAAATATCTTACACTGCAGTCCTGCAAGATGTCTACTCAGAAGTAAACCCTACTGAATGCAATGGGACATACGCCCAGATAAGTGTGTACAGAACTGCAGGCTAAATAAAATAAGTAAATATGGCAGCACAGTAGTATTATACACTTCCTTTTGACAACACAGCAGGGAGTATAGGGAAGCAGGGAGGCTGTGATTATGTTTCTCAGGTAGTTGGTTGTGGGATACAATTACAAGAGCAGCAACTTGTCATTTATTATATTTGACCACCGTGGGAGTGCCATTTGGCTTTGTTGTCTTGCGCATTGAAATGTCTTAATGCTTACAAGATCAGTTTACTTTCCATGAGAGTGAGCATTGGCGACTATGGTAGCTTCATGATAATCTGTAGAAATTATACAGTCATTATTAAACAGGTTCAGAAGCATCATATAGGCCAGGGATGGGGAGCCTGTGGCCCTCCAGATGTAGACTTCAGCTCCCATCAGCTCCAGCTAGCATGGCCAATGATCGGAGATGAAGGGAGCTACAGTCCAGCAACATCGGGAAGGCTGCAAGTTCCCCAAAGCTGACATATACAGTACCAGTCCCACATCTTTATGTTAGCCCCCCAGCATCGATATCATTCTCAGTATAGCAAAAAAACCAGCCCATCCTTTCTTTTGTGGCTGTTTCTCAAATTGCAAAGCTCCTGATCTGGTTCCTATGGAAGTAAGGGGAGATGTGCTAAGAGGTGTGGAATTATGCATGATATGGAGAAAGTGCATGGAGAGATTCCTCACTCCATAATGCTAGAACTTGGGTTCATCCAGTAAAGCTGAATGGTATACAGTCCAGGACAGACAAGAGAAAGTATTTCAAATAATGCATAGTCAAGCCATGGAATTCACTTCTACACAACATGTTATGGTCACCAACTTAGATTGTTTTAAAAGGGAATTGGACAAATTCATGGAGAATAAGGCTTACCAATGGCTTTTAGTCATGATGGCAATATATTACCTTTAGGAACAGAGGCAGTATGCGCCTGAATACCAGTTGCTGGGAACCACATGTGGGGAGAGTGCTGTTGCGCTAATGTCCTGCTTGTGGGCTTCTTATAGACCTCTGGTTGACCACTGTGGGGAAAAGGATGCTGGACTAGAGAAGCCTTTGGCTTGACCCAGCAGACCTCTTTTTTAAGTAGGGATAACTTTGCTGTATATTTCAGAATGTTTGGAACACACAGACATCTACCCTCTACCAAAAAGCTGGCTGAAAGCTGAGAGACACTCATACCTCTCTGCTTTACATAACAGAAGAGCCAACTACTACTTTATTTACTAGTAAGTGTACTGCCTTCAAGTCAATTCCGACTTATGGCGACCCTATGAATAGTGTTGTCATTGAGGCTGAGAAGCTGTGACTGGCCCCAGGTCACCCAGTGAGCTTCATGGCTATGTGGGTATTCGAACCCTAGTCTCCCAGGTCGTAGTCCAACACTCTAACTGCTGCACCACAAATGCTCCTTAAAAACTTTTTAATTGTGTACTTCAGATGCATAAAATTAAGTGTTTCTCTGTACAAAATAAAAACAGTGAGTGCTTATGCTGTTCAACTCTGGGTTACCCCTCATATTAAATATTTCTATGCAATACCCACTTCCCTAAGTGGTGAGAAATCTCAGACATGGGGCTGATGGGATTTTGGCTTTCTTAGCGAGGAAAGGTCGTAGGGGCTTATGACATTTTCTCTGTATTTGATTTATTTACAAATATACAAGCTGAGCATAGGAGGAGACAGCAGCATAGCTCTCCTAAAGCCAGCAGATCCATTGTCACACCAGATCTCCAGAGAGAGAGGCATCCTGCATCCCCAGATGCCTTTGCCTTAATGCTTCCAGCTCTCTTCCCACTCTGTAATGAGTCACACACACCCCATTCTGATGGGCTTCACATTCCAAACCATCCTCTAGCAATTAGTTCCCAATTAAAAGATGTTCCTTGAACTCCCTGGGTCATTTCCATGCATTTTGGCTGTCAAAAGATATGACCAGCATGGCTGGCAAGGCTTGTACTTGACCAACATTCCTTACACTTTATTATAGAGCAGAACCCCAGTTACAGTGGACCTCCCATTATGGTGTAACTATGGAATAGCTTGGAAAGTACATGCTTTCTGCTTTGGTACTGCATCACATAACAAGAGAGCAAAGGCCACTGTCCTATTCATCCATCTGAAAGGTAGATCAGTATGAGGAATATCCCATAGTGGTGTGTGTGTGTCCTTCATATGATGATACTCAGTTTGTCACAACATTGCCCTTCAACATAGAATGCAGTCTCTCCATGCCAGCACCAGCTGCCACCAGGAATGTGCTGTTCTGGTGTAGCTACATTCTGTCTATGCATGTGGTAAAATATAATCTGGCAACTGGTTCAAGGTTGTTATATAATTGCAGAGGCAAGCCTTCACAAGGTGTCAGTTTCAAATGGTCTTCACATGGTTAAAGAATATGTGTAGATCTGCTCTAAGCAAGCCCTCAGGTCTCTGAGATCTGTTTAAGGAGAAGGGGGAAGCGCAGTGTAATGTGATGGAGCACATAAGGAAAAAAATTACAAATGTGCCCTTTATACAATGGGAATGACAAAGGACATATTTAGAGGCTCAGTTTTTAGACCTTAATCCCTTTGGAAAACAATATGCCTTTTAGGAATGCTGGAAGTAGAATAATGGTACTCTGTGTTGTTTAACTGCTCTATTATTTAACTACAGTTACTTAAGACTCTGGAGGGAAGGATGTAATAAATCTTTAAGTATTTGTTCTGGTTTATGGCTGAAGGGAAACTGTATAGCTCTAAATCAGAAGTTGTAAACATTTGCAGTGGCATATTTTTCCTACGTGTGGGCATCTTGGCATAACATTTGGGAAGATGGGCTTCCAGGGTTTCAGCCTCCTAACATTTATAGCCATTTTTCACGTGATGTTTGGAAGGTAGTAGGTGCACATGGATGTAATCTTCAGATTCTTGAACATTTCATGTAGCAAGGATAATAGACATGTCTGTTTCCAAGAGAAGATGTGCATGATAAGCCAAAACTCTGAGATTGCATCTTTGTTGTTGCTGTTATGTGCCTTCAAGTCAACTATGACTTATGGCAACCCTGTGAATCAGTGACCTCCAAGAGCATCTGACATGAATCATCCTGTTCAGCTCTTGTAAGTTCAGGTCTGTAGCTTCCTTTATGGAATCAGTCCATCTCTTGTTTGGCCTTCCTCTTTTTCTACTCCCTTCTGTTTTCCCCAGCATTATTGTCTTTTCTAGTGAATGATGTCTTCTCATTATGTGTCCAAAGTACGATAACCTCAGTTTCATCATTTTAGTGTCTAGTGACAGTTCTGGTTTAATTTGTTCTAACACCCAATTATTTGTCTTTTTTGCAGTCCATGGTATCTGCAAAGCTCTCCACCAGCACCACATTTCAAATGAATTGATTTTTCTCTTATCCGCTTTTTTCACTGTCCAACTTTCACATCCATACATAGAGATCAGGAATACCATGGTCTGAATGATCCTGACTTTAGTGTTGAGTGATACATCTTTGCATTTGAAGACCTTTTCTAGTTCTCTGATAGCTGTCCTCCTCAGTCCTAGCCTTCTTCTGATTTCTGGACTATTGTCTCCATTTTGTTTAATGACAGTGCTGAGGTATTGATAATCCTTGACAAGTTCACTGTCCTCATTTTCAACTTTAAAGTTACATAAATCTTCTGTTGTCATTACTTTAGTCTTTTTGACGTTCAGCTGTAGTCCTGCTTTTGTGCTTTCCTCTTCAGTTTTCATCAGCATTCGTTTTAAATCATTACTGGTTTCTGCTAATAGTATGGTATCGTCTGCATATCTTAAATTATTGATATTTCTCCCTCCAATTTTCATACCTCCTTCATCTTGGTCCAATCCCGCTTTCCGTATGATATGTTCTGCATACAGACTAAACAAATAGGGTGATAAAATACACCCCTGTCTCACACCCTTTCCAACTGGGAACAAATCGGTTTCTCCATATTCTGTCCTTACAGTAGCCTCTTGTCCAGAGTATAGGTTGCGCATCAGGACAACCAGATGCTGTGGCACCCCCATTTCTTTTAAAGTATTCCATAGTTTTTCATGATCTACACAGTCAAAGGCTTTGCTGTAATCTATAAAGCACAGGGTGATTTTCTTCTGAGATTCCTTGCTCCGTTACTTTAGCCAACATATGTTTGCGATATGATCTCTAGTGCCTCTTCCCTTTCTAAATCCAGCTTGGACATCTGGCATTTCTCACTCCATATATGGTAAGAACCTTTGTTGTAGAATCTTGAGCATTACTTCACTTGCATGGGATATTAAGGCAATAGTGCGATAATTACTGCATTCCCTGGGATCCCCTTTCTTTGGAATTGGGGTATATATTGAACGCTTCCAGTCTGTGGGCCATTGTTTAATCCATAAAAATTAAGGCAAGGGTGGGGAACCTCAGGCCTAAGGGCTATATGTGGCCCTCCAAATTTCTCTATTGGGCCCTCAGGTCTTTGCCCAGGCTACACACCCCTCACTGTTTGTGCTCTGTGCCTTCCTGTTGTGATTTTACCTGGCTGGAATGTGTCCTTCAACTGCGAGAATACCTCTTGTTTGTCTGGATGGAGGATGCAGGGTGTTTGGCCACACCCATGTTTGCCACACCCACCACTGCTATGCGTCCCCCAGAAGGTTGTCCATGTGGGAATGTGGTCCTCTGGCTGAAAAAGATTGCCTACCCCTGAATTAAGGAGAACGTGTTGGTTGGTGGTTCATGTATTACACCCTTTTAAAGACAGTGGAGTTTCTGGTGTCTTCTGCTCCTTAGCCCCAGCCAGACTGGCACTGGCTGTTGTTGCTTCCAGTTATAGCTTACCAACCAAGCTTGTGTCCTTCTGTGTTCCCTCTTTCTCCCACATCCCATCACCAGGATAGCATGACTGGCCCTTAGCTAATGGGAATACTTTTGATCCTTACATATGCTTTGAGGGATTTCCCCCCTGCTCAGTGAGGTGTTCCCACTCATTGGATTCTGTGATATGAGTGAGCTTCCAACTCCTCAGATCTCTTTTTCCCAGCTGTCAGTTCCCTGCAGCCTTGGAACTCTCCAGGTTTGCTTCCAGTGGGCATGTGTAGAATGTTTGTGAGGTCCTTTTATAAGCCGAAGCCACAGATGTGGCAGTTATTTGCCCTTGAGCAGAATTCTTTTGCTTTTTATGGGTAGCAGGGACACTTTCCTGCACATCTTTTGCACATCTACAGAGTGTGGAATTTAATTTTCACTGAACCAGCTTATGCCACCGTGGAAGCTGCCTTGACATTGTGTTCACTACTGTAATGATGGCCTTGACACAATTTTTTCACACTTTAAGATAGGGGTGGGCACTTTTTTTTTGTCAAGGGCCACATTCCCTCAGGGGGAATCTGCGAAGGGCTGTGTGATGACTGTGGATGGGGCCAGAGCAAAAGTGGGTAGATCCCCCCTTCTCTTTCTTCCTGTCTCTTTTCCTCTTCCTCCCCACTCCTGAGACTACCAGGGAAAGACAGATTGCTCTTACCAGTGGTCTGAACTGAATGCTTGCAGAAAGCTTTTGAAATTTGGCAGAAGGCTGCAGGTAACCCTAATGGTACAGGTTCCCCACCTGTGCATTAAGGTATAGTTGTGTATCCTGGCTCTTCTAACAACATGCCACTTGCACTGACAAACATAGCATTTGCATACATCAATGCTTTAAAATGGATTGTCACAGACTCTCCTTTTTACTGATTCACATTTACAAGGTTGTTGACATTTTACAAATTGTTGACCTGTTTACTTCATATGTGTGTTGTGTATGACTGTTAACAATTGCGTCCTGCGTTTAATGCATCTGATGAGATGGACTCTAGTAAACAAAAGCTTATGACACAATAAATCTGTTAGAATTTTAAAAATGCCACAAGACTTACTACTTTTTCTTTACAGCTACACTGCCGCTTCTTCTTGTGTCTAATTCAAGTTACAAGTGTCTTTCTCTCATTGAAACATAGAGGGCAGTCCAGCCCGGCAGAATTGCTCAAAGGAAAGCAAAGACATGTCTTCAGAGGGAGCCCGTTTTGCAAACATCTCAGTACATTTCAAATAAAAGTTTTATTTGGAGACAAGTTTGTAGCATGCCAGACCCATTTTCTCACACTACAGGTTGTTGAAGGAGTGGATTCACCAGTCACTGGAGAGTTTCGCCCTCTCTCGGTTGCAGACTCACAGCCCTGGGGTGCTCTTTCATTGTCTGGGCTGTGCTTGGACCTCTAGGTATCAAGGGTAGCTAGGATTGCTTCTTGCAAACTCTATTTGGTGAGAAGACCCCAAGCCATTCTCGTTGCTGCTGAATATTGTCCTGTTTCAAAGCTCTCAATACGAAATATGCTCTTCAGGAATATAGCTCTTTCCTAGGCATTCCGCTGCATAAATATGGAATCGATGCAGAGGGACAGAATACTCGTCTGGGAATGAAGGAGACAACTAGTCCAATTCTGTACGTTTTACTCAGAAGTAAGCCCCATTGGGTTGAATCCAATGAAGTCATTGGACAAATGGAAAGTGTTCCACTCATGCAGTGGAACTCCCTCTTCTTTCCCTATGTGCCCCTGCACCCATCCATCATCTATGGAGATTCAGAGGAATACTCAGAAGAGATTTGGGGAGCTGTCCAGGGTGGGTGCAGGGAGAGAAGAAGATGGGACATTTCCATTGCATGAGTGGAAGTCATTCTGCTTGTGCAATCACTTCTTTGGATGCAACCCACTGAGTTCAGAGGGACTTTCTCCCAGCAGGTAAATGTGTGTAGGGGATGAGCTGTGGCTCACTAGTAGATTCAATCCCTGGCATCTTCAGGCAGGGCTGGGAAAGACTCCTGCCCGAAACCTTGGAGAGCTGTTGTCAGTCACTAAATAATGTTGTTATGATTATTAAAAGAATTTATATAATATTGAGCTATATTGGTCTGATTCAGTATGTGGCAATGTCTTATTGTTCTGTGTTCCTGATTACAGTCTTAAAGCCCCATCTGCACTTTAAATTTAAGGATGCTGAGACTTGAGCTACAATTCACAGAGTTCTCTGAGAAGAAGAACTGATTGTTAAACCGCTCTGGGAATTGTAGCTCTGTGAGGGGAATCAGGTTTCTTCTAACAATTCTCAGCACCACTAACAAACTACAGTTCCCAAGATGCTTTGGGGAAAGACATGATTGCTGAAGTGTTATAATATTGCTTTAAAAGTAAGGTGCAGAGGAAGCCTAAGACTGCAGTCCCTGAGGTGGGATTGCCTTCAGTCTGGCTAGAGTTGAAGAGAACTCATGTGTTCTGGCAGGCTTTTGCCCACAGGGCAGAAATGAAGGTGGAGGAACGCTCCTGAGCAGTTCCATATTTCCTTCCGATTGGAAACAGAGCTGTAAAGCTGGTGTTCTTTAATCTCTGGTTTGGGGGTGTGATGGGGTGTTAGAAGACTGGGTTGGCGGGTGTTGGGTCATTTGGATCTAAGCTTTCCCTGACTCACCCCATTCTGCCCCTGACATATCCCCTTTTAGCCTTACCAGTGTTGGAACTCTGACATCAGGGCAAGGGCCACAGAAGTTTCTGTGGCAACTTTGGGGGTGGGGAGAGTGAATCCTACATCAGATATCCCTCCCTGAGGTCAGAGTGGTCCCTTCTCCCTCAGAGAGGGCAATCCGATGCTTTCTGTGACCCCTGGAACACTCTCACTGGTATTGCAGGATTAGACTGTAAAACACCTTGAACAGTTACAGCACTGTGTGGATGAGTAAGCAAGATTTTATGGATTTAACAAACATTGGTTGTGGTAATAATTATGAACAACGAATCATAAGCGAGAAGGAAAATGTATAGGAGCCAGGGCTGTGGAGTTGGTACTCCAAACCTTCGACTCCGACTCCAACTCCTCTATTTTTCTACTGTCCAACTCCGACTCCACCCAAAATTGCTTCCAACTCCACAGCCCTGGAAAGGGCTGTAAATGTCTTTTTAAATTGGAAGCTCTCATAGGAGCATTTTTATCGCTGCCTGAATATGCGCTGATCTTGGCATCACAGCATTTGTCTTCATCTGGGTCCTGTGTCATACACTGACACACAAAATGTTTTCCATCTTGAGTTATGGTGAAATGCTCAACTACAGCTGACTTCATGGGAAGCTTTGACATTTTGAATTTATATATTTTTTAAATTGTCAATCAAAATTTATTTTGGAGTCGGAGTTGTTACATTTCTACTGACTCTGACTCCGACTCCACCCAAAATTGCTTCTGATTCCATGACTCCGACTCCACAGCCCTGATAGGAGCCCTTGGATGCTGGTGAACTGATACTGAGGGAGCCATGCTCTCAGGACTGATTTGTGTGTGTTAAAACCTTTACTGCTTTTCCCAATATCTGAGGAGAAGAGGGTTCTATTGGTCTTTACAGTTTTAGGTGCTTCTGCTTACTCAACTTGGTCCCATTCATTCCTGCAGAGGTGTTGTTTGGAGCAGGCAGCCTGTAGATTGGCAGTAACCCCTGCCTTCTGTTTCAAATCTGATTATTCCTTGGCAGCAGTTTCTACTTCCTTGGTTTGTTGTTGTTACGTGCCTTCAAGTCAATTACGAGTTATGGCGACCCTATGAATCAGCAACCTCCAATAGCATCTGTCATGAACCACCCTCTTCAGATCTTGTAAGTTCAGGTCTGTGGCTTCCTTTATGGAATCAATCCATCTCTTGTTTGGCCTTCCTCTTTTTCTACTCCCTTCTGTTTTTCCCAGCATTATGATATTTTCATGTCTCCTCATTAAGTGTCCAAAGTATTATATCCTCAGTTTCATCATTTTAGCTTCTAGTGATAGTTCTGGTTTAGTTTGTTCTAACACCCAATTATTTGTCTTTTTCACAGTCCATGGTATGTGCAAAGCTTTCCTCCAACACCACATCTCAAATGAGTTGATTTTTCTCTTATCCGCCTTTTTCACTGTCCAAGTTTCACATCCATACATAGAGATTGGGAATACCATGGTCTGAATGATCTTGTCTTTAGTGTTCAGTGATACATCTTTGTATATGAGGACCTTTTCTAGTTCTCTGATAGCTGCCCTCCCCAGTCCTAGCCTTCTTCTGATTTCTTGACTATTGTCTCCATTTTGGTTAATGACTGTGCCGAGGTATTGATAATCCTTCACAAGTTCAGTGTCCTCACTGACAACTTTAAAGTTACATAAATCTTCTGTTGTCATTATTTTAGTCTTTTTGACGTTCAGCTGTAGTCCTGCTTTTGTGCTTTCCTCTTCAATTTTCATCAGCATTCGTTTTAAATCATTACTGGTTTCTGCTAAGAGTATGGTATCGTCTGCATATCTTAAATTACTGATATTTCTCCCTCCAATTTTCACACCTCCATCTTGGTCCAATCCCACTTTCCGTGTGATATGTTCTGCGTATAGATTAAACAAGTAGGGTGATAAAATACACCCCTGTTTCATACCCTTTCCAATTGGGAACCAATTGGTTTCTCCATATTCTGTCCTTACAGTAGTCTCTTGTTCACAGTATAGGTTGTGCATCAGGACAATCAGATGCTGTGGCACCCCCATCTTTTTAAAGCATTCCTTAGTTTTTCATGATCCACACAATCAAAGCTATTGGAGGTCACTGATGCATAGGGTCGCCATAAGTCGACTCGTAATCGACTTGAAGGCACATAACAACAACCACCACCACAATCAAAGGCTTTGCTGTAATCTATAAAGCACAGGATGATTTTCTTTTGAAATTCCTTGGTCTGTTCCATTAGCCAACATATGTTTGTGATATGATCTCTGGTGCCTCTTCCCTTTCTGAATCCAGCTTGGATGTCTGGCATTTCTCACTTCATATATGTAAGAGCCTTTGTTGTAGAAACTTGAGCATTACTTTACTTGCATGGGATATTAAGGCAATAGTGCGATAATTACTGCATTCCCTGGGATGCCCTTTCTTTGGAACTGGGATGTATATTGAATGCTTCAAATCTGTGGGCCATTGTTTAGCTTTCCATCTTGACAAATTTTTGCCACAATTTGGACAGATTCAGTCTCAGTAGCTTGTAGCAACTCTATGATAATAATAATAATAATAATAATAAACTTTATTTCTACCCTGCCCTTTTTCCAATAGGACTCAGAGCGGCTTACAACTAAAAACAACACCATTAAAACATACAGAGTATATTATTAAAAAAGAATTAAACTATGAGAAAAATTAAAACCATAAAATATAGGTTAAAAACAGCGGACAATTTAAAATAATAAAATCATATAATGTAATCACCAAACCTATGACACTAAATCCTGGTCGTTCTCTGGTATGCCATCTGTTCCTGATGATTTGTTTCTTCCAAGTATTTTAAGAGCAGCTTTCACCTCACATTATAAAATTTCTGGTTCTTCATCAGACGGTTCCTCCATGAATGACTCTGTCAACCTTGCATCTCTTTTATAGAGTTCTTCAGTGTATTGCTTTCATCTTCCTTTTATTTCATCTTGGTCAGTCAGTGTGTTCTGTTGATTATTCAACATCTCAAATGTTGAACATATTCAACATTTAAATTTCCCTTCCATCTTCTTCTACCAATTATATAATTAATTTCATTCCTATATTGACCATTTGGTGATGTCCATGTGTACAGTTGTCTTTTCAGTTGCTCAAAAATTGGGTTTGCGAGGAACAAATTATTGGCTTCACAGAATTGGGTAAATCTTTCTCCTGCTTCATTTCTGTCTCCTAAGCTCTATTTCCTCAAAATCCCTAGTTCTTCTCTGGTCCCTACTTTTGCATTCCAGTCCTCCATGATTATCAGCACATCTTGTTTTGGTGTGTGATCAATTTCCTCCTGTACTTCTGCATAAAATCTCTCCAATTCCTCTTCTGCATTTGGCGTTGGAGCGTAGACTTGGATGATGGTTATGTTAATAGGTTTCCCATTAAATCTCATTGATATAACTCGCTCAGACCTTGCATTATAGCTCTTAATTGCTTTTGCTACATCACTTCTCACTATTAAAGCAACCCCATTTCTTCTTTATTTCTCATTTCCTGCATAAAATATTTTGTAGTTGCCCGACTGAAAATGTCCCATTCCCATCCATTTTAATTCACTCACGCCAAGTATTGTAATGTTGATACATTCCATTTCTTTCTTGACAATTTCTAACTCTTCCTGGTTCATGCTTCTCACATTCCATGTTCCTATTGGGTACGTCAAACAACTCCGGACTCTCCTTTCACATCTGTGCGCATCAGCCTCTGGGCTTCTTTTTGGCTTTGACCCAGCTGCATCATTAGTCACAGCGCTACCCATACTTGTCCTTTGTTCTTCCCCAGTAGCTCGTTGAGTGCCTACTTACCTGGGGGTCTCATCTTCCAGCACTATCTCATGTTGCATTTTGGATACTCTCTTCATAGGGTTTTCGTGGTAAGAGGTATTCTGAGGTGGTTTACCATTGCCTTCCTCAGAGTTTGGATGCATCTTAGTCTGGTGTCTCAGCTTTGACCATTGGGTGCCCCTGCTAGAAATCTAGACTCCTGATGGCATTGCTCTCAGCTTCTTCAACACTCTCAACGCCCCTCACCACATGAAGGTGTGCACCCTAGAGGGGGATAATAATAAGATGTATGAAGGAAAAATCACAAGAAATGCTCTTAAAATAATGCCTTTTTGGCAACACCTTTTGAGACGCCTTGTAAAAAATGTATGTTTTTGCAGATACTTTCCCTGATCTGTTAGATGGGACCCTGTTTTATGTGTTTGTATCCCCTGAATTCCTGTTGTGTTGTTTTTATATGCATTTATTATGTTGTTTTATTGGTTTTAGGATGCATTTTTACTTTAATATTGTTTGTTCTTTATATCATGCACTGCTTACACATTTTTAAAATTAATCTGTTTATAAATACTTTTCAAGAAATAAATAATTCCATCCATCCGTCCAAGAGTAGGCCTTGAACTTCCAAGAATTCTGTCATTTCCTGCTCTTTAATCTCTTCACTTAGTTCCCTGCTTAAACCCAAAACTCTCAGACGGGCCCTACCGTTAGGTAGAGAAACGCGGCAGATGCTGTTGTCTGTGAGTGTGTGGGCACCAGCATCAGCCAACTGGCCATTCCTCCAGAGCCCCAGGGCCATTCCCTTCTGTTAGAGGACTTAGCTGTATGTGCCATACAGCCTGCCCTGTATCCCGTAAACTAGTCTGCTCCCCTAAGGTGCAATGGAGGATGCTTTCCCACCACCAGTATTGAAGTATTCAGCTGCCAGTCCAGTTAGCTTCTGTATGTGGAATAGAGGAGTGCCATATTTTCCTTTGTCTCAGGCATCATCATGCTTTGAGCTGATCCTGATATGGCACCTTGACAACAAAACTTGCTCCAGTGCAACCAGATGGCACCGACCACGTTCTCTGTTGGACAGTTTAATGTTCAACTTTGATTTTGGGATGGATCCAGGGGAAAGGCAGGCAACTGCGCTATGGGGCACCATTGCAGGAAGCCAGTTCACAGCTAAGTCTGGCTCCTTGCTAGTCCTTGTCAGCACTCTCGCTGGGCAGGAGCCAACATAGGCTATAAAGTACCTGATAGACCTGGGTGACTGTGAAATTAGGCGTCCAAGTGTTAGAGGTGCCTGAGCGTTATGGAAGACCTAAGCCTTTGGGCGCATCTGCAAACTGGAGAAACTGTTGTGGGCATCACACACATGCTGCAACTGCACACATGTGTCCTGCATACACACTCATTTTCCTCTCCTCCCAGCCAACATTTAGACTTGAAAAAGTGTTCTTGCTTTTTTCCAAACCCGTGTGTGTATGTGTGTGTGTGTGTGTGTGTGTGTGTGTGTGAGAGAGAGAGAGAGAGAGAGAGAGAGAGAGAGCTTCCTGGAGACTGCAGCTGGGGAAGCAACAATTAACCTTCCTAGGCCTAATTTCAGTGGTGTGTGTGTGGATGGGACCCTGCAGGCACCAGAAAATAGAGAGCTAGGGCTGTGTGTCATTAGCATACTGATGTCACTGTGCTCCAAATGCCTGCATGACAGCTCCCAATGGTTTCATATAGATGTTAAATAGCATAGGAGACAGAATGGAACCTTGAGGGACCCCACTGTCCAAAAGCCGCAGAGCCGAACAACAATCTCCTAGTACTACTTTCTGGTAGTGGCCCTGCAGATAGGAGCAGAACCACTGCAGCACAGAAGGCCCAACTCCCACATCTTCAGTTGCTCCAGAAGAACACCATGGTCAATGGTGTCAAAAGCCTCTGAGAGGTCAAGCAGAATCAACAGGGTGAGGTCACATTATCCCTGTCTCTCTCCCAATAAAGGTAATCAGACAGGGCCACCAAGGCTGTTTTGATGCAAAAGCCTGGCCGGAAATGAGACTGCAATGGATCTAGATAATCTGCTTCCCCTAAACATGCTTGCAGCTGGCTGGCTACCACCCTCTCAATCACATTGCCCAGGAAGGGAATATTAGAGACTGGAAGGTAGTTTTCTAAAGCTTCTGGATCCAGGGAGGACCTCTTCAAGAAGGGTTGCACTACTGACTCTTTCAAGGCAGTGGGCATAACTCCCTTCCATAGTGAGGCATTAACCACTCGCTGGCCCCATCCAGTCAATTTGTTCATACAAGATTTCACCAGCCATGATAGGCAGGGATCAAGAGGGCATGTAGTCGGCCTCATCACTGCAAATGCCCTGTCTACATCTTCAGTAGCCCTGTAGCCAGCCTTCCTTTCTAGGTGGGGCAGCCACATTTCTAAGTGGGGCACTGGGGGGGACACAGTGACAGCCAATCCACACAGCCCCCATTCACTGGTGGAGAGGATGTGAGAGCCAGGCCAGGAGAAGGGGAAGGCTGTGACCTTCCCTATTCATTCCTCCTCCATGCAGAGAGTGTGTTAACTTACATAATGGGCCATGTAAAGGTCAAGTTAACAGGAAATGTAGTATGTCCATCAGGAATTAAATGGTTGGCATTTTTTTTATTTCATAAGAAACAGGAATGGTAGGGATACAGTGAACAAAGGGATACCAAAAGGTATAAAACAGAATAGTTTATGCTATCACTAAACACTTAAACGCTAGCGTGGAGCTTGTTTTCTCAAACCTTCAGTTTTAATCTTGTAGCACAACATCACCAATGCAAAAAAGCAACAATCTAGTTTAGAAGCAGAGAAAGAGCACACTACAATGCAACCACAGCCAAGCATTTAGGGAGAGTGGTGCTGAGAGCAATATACATAACGTTCTTGGCTTTTTTATGGCCAGCCAAACAGATTCCCATGCACATCAATGGCTATGAACCCTGATGGCTATGTTCTTTTTAAAAAAATTCTTTATTGATTTTCAATATAGCTAACAGTATACTCCGCTGAGCTATCATATTAACAAGAAAACCCTCCCTCCACTTTCTTTCCCACTCCTGCCTTTGTATTACCCTCCCAATACCTGTTTTTCTTCCTTCTATAACTAAAACAAACGAACAAACCAACCCCTTCTAGTATGTGGAAATGGACTATTCTTGTTATATTGCCCATACTACTGTAAAGGGCAATGGGGCTTGTCTTGCCATGAAGGAATTGAAAGGCCACGAGCTTGCCATAAAGTAACCTTTTTTTCCTTCCTTTTAAATGAGCATATCTTCTGAGTCAGTTTTTCAAACAGTGGTTTCTACCAAAGCTTTTTGTACGATCGGCCTAGAGACAGACGATCCAAGTCTTTCCAGAATTGTGCTATCAAAGATTGGGCAGCAATAAGCATGAAACCAAGCATCACTTTCTTGTTGAAGTCCATGAGATTGAGTCCTAAGTTTGTAAAATATTTACTGCATAATACACTTTATTTCATAAACGTATAACTTATGAAAATGCTTGATAAATGTGCAAGAAAGCCTTATTTCTTTGAAAACCCTGAAAAGGCCTCATGTTGACCTGTATACATTGAGAAAATCAGAAATTAGATCTGAGTTAGCCAGTTAGGTGGTCAGCCAGACAGCTGTAGTGTGCAGTTTCTATTCCTCTAGGGCTGTTTTTATCCTTTGCCATCAAGTACTCAAGAAAAAGAAGAAAAAATTGCCACTCTAACTGTGAACACAGTGAGTGCTTTCAAAGAGTAAAAGGTAACATAGGATAGATATTTTTTTCAGATCAGTTTAAGCTATCTCTTTCTTTCACCATTTAGCAATAAAAGAGTACCTAAAAGAGCACCTTTCCCCCTATCAACCATCGCAGTCCCTCTGATCAACAAGTGAAGCTCTGTTAGTGGTGCCAGCAGTGGCAGCTTTCCGGTTGGCATTGACCCGAGACAAAGCCTTTTCAGTGGTGGCTCCCCATTTGTGGGATGCCCTCCCCACTGAGGTGTGTCTGTTTCCAACATTATAGACATTTAAGAGGAATTTGATGGATGAAGGAGACTGTTCCTGGTAACCCAGATATCACTAAACAGAAGAGTATTTTTATTTGCAATTGTTTAGAATGTCTTTTTCAATAATGTTTTAACTAGCTGTTTTTAGGTTTTCAATTGTTTTTAGAATGCTTGTTGTTGTTGTTGTTGTTAGATTGTTTTGTTGCCACCCTAGGCTCCTTCGGGAGAAAGGGTAGGATATAAATAAAATAAATAAATAAATAAATAATAAGTGCACAATCCTGCTCTACTCATCATAACAACTGCAGAATAAACAAACTTACTGCTTACTGCAGGCAAACATGCTTCTTTATTATTGGCTGGGTAGAGAACACAACTGAAACTGAAAAGCAGAGCAAAGAAAGGCCAAGTGGTGGAGTCTAACTCTAGCCCATAATAAAATGTTCTAATGTTTAACTCTTCAAGGGTCATGTTACTATACAGGCTGCTGTTTTTTTCCAGGCACACTCAAGTAATTATAGGGTGATTGTGATCATGAAAAATCCACTCTCAGTCAGGGAAAGTCTTAAGTGAGCAGACTTTGGGGGAGCTCTTCCAGATGAGGGTTTTGTCATGCATTTGCCCTGCCTTAGGCTGCAATCCAATACACACTTACCTTGGAGTAAGTCCCATTGAACCCAATGGAGCTTACTTCTGAGTAGACTGGATTGCAGTCTTAGTCACTGAATTTTTCAGAGGCCTATTCTTAAATTGCTCCTGTTCTTTAAAAAAACCTGTCATTCTTTAAATGGAGGTTGTCCTGGTCTATCATGTCACAAATTAAAAAGAGAAATTAAAAAAAACAACAACCCTGGGATGGTGCACCCATCTGCTCCTTCCTGGCTACAGGGCTGATCCCTGGGCTGCAATAACTGAAACGGATCCCACAAGCTGTAATTTGATGGTGTTCCAAGGACCTCCAACAAGACAGAACCAACTGTGGCATAAGGTTCAGCATGGGTCCCAGTGATTTCTCCTTCAAAATGATTGTGGACAGCCACCTATTGGGTATGCTTTAATTTAGATTCCTGCATTGAGCAGGGGGTTGGACTCAATGGCCTTATAGGCCTCTTCCAACTCTACAATTCTATGATTTGCCAATCTCTCACAACAGGCTATCCACACACACACTGAGTCATTCAGTTCCCCAAATACATCTTCATTGCACCACTAGCTACTTCATATAGTTCTCTGTTTCATTTTTAATGGCAGCCAGTGAACATTTGGATTGGGTGAGACTGGTTAAAAAAATGCCACTGGAATAAATAACCCTGGGCATTTAATTGGTAGGAGTGAAAGAGTCAGAAAGAGTGAAATGGCACAGAGAGTTCTTGCTTCAGGATTCTGAAGGCCTGGATACTTTATTCAGATAGAATGTTCTGCAGGGAATTCACAATACAGAGGTGCTGCTTATAAAACTGGATGTTGTGAAAGCTTTGACAGTTTAGACAGTTATAACTGCTCCCCAGACAGCTTTATAATCTGAGTGAGAAATTGCTCCCAGCTGTTACAAATGTATTAATCGGTGTGATAGTTTGTTTTGTTGCCTATTTTAATCGTGGGAGATCTTGGTTTGTGAACATCTGGATAGAAGAGATAATCAGGGCATCAAAATTAAAGGCGGGGGAGGAAATACATTATGGCTGACATTTCAGGGCACAGCCCACAGAACCTCTTGTATTGCAAGCCCTAGCAAAGCAAACAGGCATTGAACAGTACTGCAGAACTGGATTAGCACTGTCTCCATTTGAGTTGGGCTGCAGGAGACATTTTTGGACCTGAATTTCCAGAATATAGTCAGAAATGTATTGGAACTGAATTTGAATTATGATTGTATCCTAGAATTCCACATCTGTTGTCACTGTGGATCTTGATTCTACTTTTTTGAGGTCTCTTTCCCAGAGCTTGGAAAAGTTACTTTTTTGAACTACAACTCCCATCAGCCCCAGCCAGCATGGCCACTGGATTGGGCTGATGGGAGTTGTAGTTCAAAAAAAGTAACTTTTCCAAGCTCTGCTCTTTCCCCCCACCCCCAAGGTTCTATTAGAGGACCAAAGCAAATTCTAGCCCTCACCCATTACTTGAAGGCAAGATCTTGCACTACTTTCGCTAGTTCAGGTATTTAAAGGGTATCGTTAAGGGTACATGTCTTTTGAAGTCCTATGCAAATACAATAATTCGTGTTTTGTGAACACATTTTTTGAGCAACCGAAAAGATGACTGTACACGTGGACATCTCCAAATGTCAATATAGGAATCAAACTAATTATATAATTGGTAGCAGAAGATGGAGAAGTTTCATTCTTTTTGCTAAAACAAGACCAGGGGCAGGCTGCAGTACAGATCATGAGGAATGGATTTGAGGCTTTAAAATTAGTTGACAGAGAACCAGAAGAACTATGGAGTGAAGTCAGAGACATTATCAGGGAAAAATACGAAAAACAAACAAACCTCTAGCTAAAAAGAGAGAGAGACTTCAATGGATGACTGAAGAAACTCTTAAAATGGTTAAAGAGAGAAGGAAAGCAAAAGCAAAAGGAGACAGAAACACGGTCAGAACTCTAAATGCAACAATACAGTGAAGCGTTCAATATACATCCCAATTCCAAAGAAAGGGGATCCCAGGGAATGCAGTAATTATCGCACTATTGCCTTAATATCCCATGCAAGTAAAGTAATGCTCAAGATTCTACAACAACGGCTCTTACCATATATGGAATGAGAAATGCCAGACATCCAAGCTGGATTTAGAAAGGGAAGAGGCATCAGAGATCATATCGCAAACATACGTTGGATAATGGAACGGAGCAAAGAATTTCAGAAGAAAATCACCCTGTGCTTTATAGATTACAGCAAAGCCTTTGACTGTGCAGATCATGAAAAATTATGGAATGCTTTAAAAGAAATGGGGGTGCTACAGCATCTAATTGTCCTGATGCGCAACCTATACTCTGGACAAGAGGCTACTGTAATGACAGAATATGGGGAAACCGATTTGTTCCCAGTTGAAAAAGGTGTGAGACGGGTATTTTATCACCCTATTTGTTTAATCTATACGCAGAACATATCATACGGAAAGAGGGATTGGACCAAGATGAAGGAGGTGTGAAAATTGGAGAGAGAAATATCAATAAATTAAGGTATGCAGACAATATCATGTTGTTAGCAGAAACCAGTAATGATTTGAAACGAATGCTAATGAAAGTTAAAGAGGAAAGCACAAAAGCAGGACTACAGCTGAACGTCAAAAAGACTAAAGTAATGACAACAGAAGATTTATGTAACTTTAAAGTTGTCAACAAGGACATTGAATTTGTCAAGGATTATTAATACCTTGGTACAGTCATTAACCAAAATGGAGACAATAGTCAAGAAATCAGAAGAAGGCTAGGACTGGGGAGGGCAGCTATGAGAGAACTAGAGAAGGTCCTCAAATGCAAAGATGTATCACTGAACACTAAAGTCAGGATCATTCAGACCATGGTATTCCCGATCTGCATGTATGGATGTGAAAGTTGGACAGTGAAAAAAGCGGGTAAGAGAAAAACCAACTCATTTGAAGTGTGGTGTTGGAGGAGAGCTTTGTGCATACCATGGACTGCAAAAAAGACTAATTGGGTGTTAGAATAAATTAAACCAGAACTGTCACTAGAAGCTAAAATGATGAAACTGAGGTTATCATACTTTGGACACATAATGAGGAGACATGATTCACTAGAAAAGACAATAAAGTTGAGAAAAACAGAAGGGAGTAGAAAAAGAGGAAGGCCAAATAAGAGATGGATTGATTCCATAAAGGAAGCCACAGACCTGAACTTACAAGATCTGAACAGGGTGGTTCATGGCAGATGCTCTTGAAGGTCACTGATTCATAGGGTCGCCATAAGTCGTAATCGACTTGAAGGTACATAACAACAACAATGCAAATACAGAAAGATCACAGAATTTTGGTACTGACTGCAGAATTCAACTTTCTTATACTTAAAAAAAAAAGGATTTTAGGATTTATGGCACCAAAGATATGGCCAAAAGTGATTTTATTTATTATTTGATTTATATCCTGCCGTTCCTCCCAGCAGGAGCCCAGGACGGCAAACAAAAACACTAAAAATATTTCATAGAAACAGACTTTAAAATACATTAAAACAAAAACATCTTTAAAGACATTTTTTAAAAAAGCTTCGAAGACACTTTAAAGAAAAGTGATGAAGAGTAACATAACAAAGGACGAGGATTACATGAAAAATAGTAGATACTGCCAGCCTAGTTTAGCGGTTGATGGGCTCGCTGCTATACATTATGTGCTAATGCATGTAACAATGCCCTTTAAAAGAAGAAGGACGAGAAAAGCCAAGCCAAGAGGCGGAATTTAGACGAGGGAAGCAGCAAGAAAGAGACAGTATATAATCCGTTGTTTGTTTGTGCCAAATTCCCCTCCCCCACCGCATGACTTTTCACCATGGAGTTCAAAACATGTGTTTGCAATTATGTAGACAAAACATAGTTGACTCTTCAGTTTTTTTTCTCCCTGGGGCTATCCTGAGCAAATTCACATTTACAAATAAGCCTGTAAACATGCTTAAAAGAAATGGCCACCGCCAACACCGCCTGAGATATATTCACTACAGAACTGAAATCCATGTGCCTGGAGTAGCCCACCATAATGATCTATGTCCACCACTCAGGATAAAGTGACTGAAGGATGGCAGCCATTGGAACCTGCTCTGGTATGTATGTATGTATGTATGTATGAATATATATATCCTGCCCTTCCTCTCAGCAGGAGCACTCAGGAAACATATATGCCTGTTTACTCAGAAGCAAGTCCCATTTTATTCAGTGGGTCTTACTCACAAGTACATAGGAAGCTGCTCTATGCCAAGTCAAGCTATTTGTCCATCCATCCCAGTATTATGTACTCCAGTAGTCTTTACCCTTTCAGAGCCACCTTTTAGCCAAACATGCCTTTGGGGACCCGTTTCTTAATTTTTGTTAACCCTATTATTTGCATGATTGTTGAGACCAGCCTTGGATCAAGCTGCAACCTAAACGTGGGAACCTGGTGCACCAGCTGAAGGCCAAGAGTCTAGTCTGACTGGCAGCAGCTGTCCAGAGTGCCTGACAGAGGCTCTTCCTATCCCCTGCTGCACAATCCTTTTACCTGGAGATGTGAGAGATTGAACGGAAGTGATGGGGGGGGGGCTTCTGCATGCAAAGCACGTGCTCTATTCCTAAGCTATGTCCTTCCCCAAGAATGCATAGGGTTGCAGCCTGAGTCACTCCTGCAAGTTCAAAAAGATATTTGCAAGCCAGGGAATACATACAGAAAACAACAACTATCCCTTCACTTGAGGTGTGTTTCCCATCCTGCTCTCTTTCGGGAAAAAGGACAGGATATAAGTTCAATAAATACTAATTTCAACCTCTGAAGCATCCTTCACAATGCCTTGAATTGTACTAATTACATGAAGGTGGTGACTAAAGGTTTGGCCTTCAAATGCACCGGCTTCTGTTGGTGATGTTGCCACCACCAGCATTAAAAACAACAACTAACCCATCTTGGTTTTACCTTAAGACTTTGAAGTTGATACAAAAATAAATCTCTTCAGATATATTCATGGAACTTAATGGAACCCTCAAATACAGCCTTATTTTTTCCTTACGAGCTCAATGAAACATATTGCTTTCCCTCCCTTCTCCCAATTGGTATCTTTATATTAGCTACCTCTAGAAGAGACCAGCTCTTGTGCAGTAAAATGACTCCATATGGAGACCTTAGCGTAGTCCATTGACTCCACATGCAATGTAAACACAAAAGAAAGGCTTGTGCTTCTACTTCTCGTCTTCATGTAGGCAATAAGGAACTATATTTATTCCACTAAAAGTGTCTGTTTTACTATGTGCTTTTCCATCTGCTTTCAGAAAGGCCTTAAAACGAGAGTTTGGTGAATGGACCTTGTATACTGGCAGATACAAGTTGATAGCCTGTGGAAAGTAGTCCCAAAGGACTCTGGGATACAGTGAGATTCCATGGCCTACCACATCTGGCAGGTCAGCTTTTCACTGGCTTTGAAAATCTCTGCAGTTTTCTTCCAGCTGCCTGTACCACATCTCTGCCAGAAAGGGAAGTTATCCCACACCCCAGCAAATGAGAACATTTGAAGAGTAAAGAGAGGCTAACTGACTTGTGCAGTGTTGGGTGGAATATAACACATGTCCATAGTAATAATCAGGAATGAAGTCATCCAGGGTCCCAGGGGATCTGAGACCCCATATTTTTGGGGGAGCAGGGTCCAAGCAGGGTCCCTCTGTTTTCAGTGTCCTTTCCTGGTGATTGGAGCCAGAGTGAAAGGAGGCAAGTCAGCTACTGAGAAGACTCTTCTCAGTAGCTAACATTCCCCTTAGTATGGCAATCAAGAACATAAACTCATCAAAGGAGGTTCCTTACCTTACAGCGTCTTATTACATATGCCCAGGTACATGCACAGAAAACAATAGATCTAGCTGAAATGCAACACATGGAGATCTGCATTGATCTTTGCAATGCATCACTAAGGGAAAGTACTCCAAACAAAGTAAGAGACTGAAAGCTAATTTTATTGCATAATATTAGAAGGGAGAGTGGCTGTGAGGGGGTGTGGTGTGACTATCATGAAGGGACCTTGCACTTCTGAATTTACCACAACACAACGCTACTGGTAATAATGATCATCTCCAGAAAAATATCACATATGTCTTGTTAGGATTCCCACGTTATATAAGGAAGGGCTGTAGCTCAGTGATAGAACATCTGTCTAGCACGCAGGAGGTCCCAGGTTCTATCCCCAACATCTCCAGGTAGGGCTGAGAACCCTGGTGAGCGATATACTGTGCTAGGTGGAGCAATGATCTGGCAGTCTGAGGCAGCTTCCTATGCTCCTATGGATGGAAACAGACCTTTTTCTTTTCTTTTGAGAATTAGCTGAAGGTGGCATGACAGAGCCATCACCACTGGGCTTTTTCTAGGTTTTGTAGTGACTGGGTCACTTAGATTGACAGCCACCTTCAAATCACACATTCAAATGGTGGAGTGGGGATGGGCAATTGCTATTCCAATTGCTGGTCGATCATGAAATTGACAGGAGAAGGCGGAGACAAACACCATAGCGGTTGCATCCAAAGAGTGATGGTAGCTCACCTGCCCGAAACAGAATGTGCTTCTACAATGAAGTACTTTTTATTCAAGGACCTTTCCCTAGCTGCTGGGTTGGGCTGGAAAGTTATCTTGGATCAAGCAGGTGTGGCACAGTGGCAGGATTTTTTTTGTAGTGTTTGTAGTGTTTCAAAACCCTGCAAAATCTGTTTGACCAGAGATGATAGCAGGACAAAAGGACAAATGGTCAACACAACAAGCTCTGTTATACCACTTGTGTTCTTTGAAAACAACCATTGACTGTCTCCACCAGGGGTATAGTTGTCTGGGGTCTCAGGGGGTCTTAGTCCCCTTACTTTTGAGGAGCAGGGTTGAATGATCAAAAGCAAAAGAGAACAGGGCTCCTGCATCTTTAATAGTTGTGTAAAAGAGGGAATTTCAGTAGGTGTAGGACAAGCTCCTCCACACTATTAAAGGTGCAGCAGCCCCGTCCTTTTCTGCATCTGGGCACCCTGCATATTGGTGGGGCCAACTCGAATTGATATTTTCCAACTGATCTGCATTCTCTTGCCCACATGATCAGCCTTGTTGGGAGCTCACATTTATTAACGCACATCGCTTTGTTTCCATGCTGTTGGCAGTTGTTATTAACTGGATTTATATTCTGCCCTCCTGAAGGTGTTCATGTTAGAGGAGCCTAAGTTAACATTCATGGTTAAAACATAAATTCTTCCTAACTCGGTATTAAGAGCTGGAGGGCTACAGGTTTCAACTGCTGTTTTAGGAATATTAGTTACAATTAACAGCCCATCATCTGGTGTACACTGTATGATTTTGGAAGAAGGCCAGAAAAAAGAATAACAAAAAGTCTTCTTTATGATGCCAAATCTCTAGCCATGAGGCAACTGTCACACATTTGTTGGTCTAGTTTTTAAGCCAATTACTTGCAGAAATGACCTGCAATCTCATTTATGTTAACATCATCACTATTTTCCATTGGCCAGTTTGTCTATTGAAACACAGTGGCTTTCCTTTCTTAGCAGGCTATACAAAGAAGCCACAGTTTGCCTTGATTATTAACACTACCTGATGAAGTCTCCATTCAACAAAGTCAGTCTGTCTCACTCATTGCTAGTCAGTGTGAGGACCAGGCCAGCCAGCACAATAGTTCTCTCTTGTTTATCTCACTGGACGTTTCCTCTCTGTTTGTCCTTTTGGCAGCAGAGATGCTATTTGCAAGGATAATAGTCTCAGTGCAATCGGTTACCTTTTTTTGTGTGTTTAGAAGGAATTAAGAATACCAATGGCCTTGTGAAAAAGTAAATAAATGGAAATTGATCAACAGTTACTGCTTCGCAGCACTATAGTTCTCAATGTGCCTTGGGGAGAAGGCTTACATCTGTAGTACAGACATATCCTTTGAGTTTTGCAGCTGGCTAGTAAGGAGCAGCCTCAGGGAACAGCAAGGACCTGCTGCTGTTATTAGGGGGACTGATGCTGCTTTTCTACTAACATTGCTGTTTGCTTTCAGCAGCTCATAAGAAAATAAGCAATGTCCTGCTGGATCAGATCAGATGTCCATCTAGTCCAGGTATCCTGGTCCCAAGCTGTACAGGGCTTTGTACACCAAAACTAGAACCTTGAACTTAGCCCGGCAGCTGCTAGGTAGCCAGTGCAATTCCTTCAGCAGCAGGGTTACATGTTGGTGATACCTGCCCCAGTGAGCAGTCTCGCAGCCACATTTTGCACCAGCTGCAGTTTCCAGATCAACCTCAAGGGTAGCCCCACATAGAGTGCATTACAATACTCCAGCCTGGAGGTTACCAGTGCATGGACAATAGTGGTCAGGCTATCCCGGTCCAGAAACGGCTGCAACTGTCTTACCAGCCAAAGCTGGTATAAGGCACTCCTAGCCACTGAGGTCCCCTAGGCCTCTAGCAACAAAGATGGATCCAGGAGCACCCACACACTACAAACCTGCTCCTTCAGAGGGCGTACAACCCCTATCCAATTCCAAAGTGATTTACAGTATAATAAAACATATGAAACAGTTAAATATATAAAAACAAAATAGTTGCATATATTATAACAATTTAGAGCTGCTTTTTTTTTTTAAAAAAAAGACCTATCAGAGTATTATTGGTTATTATTTGATTAAAATAATATTAGTTATTATTTGGTTAAAATAATAACCAATATCAGCTTCAAGCTGATATTCAAAATGTAGGCGCATAATATATTTTAAATGTTTGTTTGTTATTTATTTATTACATTTCTACCCCGCCTTTCTTTTCTTGATAAAAACCCAAGGCGGCTTACATATGGTTCCCAGGCAGTCTCCCGTCCAGACACTAACCAGACCAGACCTGACCCTGCTTAGCTTCAGCAGGGTGCTGGCCCCATGTGCCTTCAGACCATAGCCTGGCCACATGTTAAAATATGTTAAAAGGCCTGGGTGAGCAAAAAGGTCTTTGCTTGGTGTCAAAAAGATGTCACCGTCAGTGCCATGCAGGCCTCTCTAATGAGAGTGTTACACTGCTGAGGCCCTATTCCCCTCACAAACCTACAATTCTCAGAGTTCTCTGGGAAGAAGGGCTGATTGTTAAACCACTCTGGCCACTGGAGCTCTGTCAGGGGAATAGGAGTCTCCTCTCAGCACCCTTCACAAACTACACTTTCCAGGATTCTTTGGGGGAAGCCATGACTGTTTAAAGTGGAATAATAGCGGAATAAATGCATACTGTGAATGTGGCCCTGGTGTCCTCCAGATGTTTTGCACTACAACTCCCATCAGTCCCAGTCAGCACAGCTGTGCTGTAAAATACACAACGAAGCATCTCTCAAGCCTTCAGTACTGTCTCCTTGTAAGGAAACTGACCCTGTAAAGCTGCCTGGAGACCTCCTGCTCAGGGAAGCAGCAGCAGCCCAAGACATTTTGCAGCCTGTGGTGAAGGACAAGATGGTAACCCACATCCACCCCATTTTGCATACAGAATCCTGACTGATGACTCTTATTATTTTGTTTGATATTAATAAGAAATGAAGGTTAATGGATCTTAGCTGCTGATTCTCAACTGGCAATTGAATCTATTTTTGGCACTGAGAATGCGAGACTGTCTTCCTGAGGGCAGCAGGCTTGCTTATGGGGCCCAGGGCAAGCTGCCCTCCAACACCTCAACACTACTCCCTGCCCCTCCGTATCTGCCGTCTAAGGTGGCAGCGGCCTCACTCTGCCTAATGGTATGGCTGGCCCAGCAGGGAAGTCAGAAATGAGAAATGTGTTGGTTTCCAGGAGGTAATAATGAACCACACAGCACATGATGCTCTTTTATACTCTCTTTTTTTCTGCAGAACAGTAACATTTAAAGCCCTAATAACCACACATTCTCTGGATGTGTTACTATGTCTATGCTCAGTTATTTCTCCTCTCAAACACTGGAATCCCATAAGTGTATTTCTGACTTAATACCTTTGAGACTTGGAGGTCATTTGCTCCCATCAACCTTAAAAATTGGAAAAATCTTTCTCTTCCCCCCCCCCCCGATTTCTAATTTTATCCTCATTCTTATTATTTAAACAGCACAGCATATCAAGATGCCAGAGGATGGGTGTGAGTGTGTGTCACTCTCCAGCTCTCTGTCCATTTCTAACCAGTTATGGTGATAATTTATATGGGAAATTGTCTTTATTCCAATTCCTGTGCATTTCTTCTATTTTTTACTTCCATCGTTTGCCTCAAACATCGGTATGATATGATCCTAATGTCACTGGGAAAGGAAGATGCTGCTATAAAATGGAATATATTCTCCAAGGAAAAGAATATCTAATCTTCTTTGGAAGTATGACAGGGCTCTGCTCCCAAATTAATATTCTATCTAGTTGGGGTTACCAAGAGATCTAATGTTATTGACAGTACAGTAATGGAAAGGCCATAGCTTAGTGAAAGAGCATCAACTTCGCATGTAGAAGGGTCCCAGGTTCAATCCCTGGCATCATCAGGTAGGGCTGGGAGAAACTCCCTGCCTGAAACCCTGGAAAGCTGATGCTGCCTGTCAGAATGGATAATACTGAGCTAGATGGACCAGCAGTCCAACTTGGTACAAGGCAGCTTTCTGTGTTCCTAATGCGCACTGGTATATGAATATACTCATCCAAATCATGAGACATCATTATTAAACATATTATTAATCTTCCAATGAGCTCGGGGTGGTGTTTATGGATATGAGTGATTTTACTTGGGGCTGCAAATGCTGGTGTGTGTGTGTGCAGATGAGGAGTGAGATGCTGTAGGATATTATTGTTGTTGTTGTTATTATTTGATTTATATCCTGCCCTTCCTCCCAGCAGGAGCCCAGGGTGGCAAACAAAAGCACCAAAAACATTAAAACACCATAAAAACAAACGTTAAAACACATTAAAACAAAACATCTTCAAAAAGGTTACTTAAAAAAAGGTTTCAAAACATCTAAGATTAAAAACATTTTTAAAAAGAAGATTTAAGAACATATGAAAAAGCAATTCCAACCCAGACACAGACTGGATAGAGCTATGTGTGCTACATAACCTGCCCTGTGCACTCTAAGCTAGCCTGCTGCTGTCAGGGGCAGTGGAGGACACTGTCCTGCTCCCATAGTTGAGGGAAGATTCAGCTGCCAGTCTGGTCAGCGTCTGTATGCAGAAAGAGAGAGGGTGCCATTTCATCCTTTAACTCAGGCAGCAAAATATCTTGAGCCAGCTCTGATCTCACTTTCTCCTCACATTGATCCTGTGTTGTGGGTTAAGATGAGAGAGATCGGCTAGCCCAAGGGAAGCTTCATGGCTGAACTATCTTCTATAAGCTATCTTATAATGGAGAAGCAAAGCCTTTTCCACAGTGGCACCAACCCTCTGGAATACCTTCATCCATGCACTCTGAGCGGGGTCAATTGTGATGTGTTTTAGATGCCTACAATAACAGCTTGTGTGGTGATGGGGAGATGCAGGGGTGACTTCCCAACACCTGCGTTGCTGCAACTTACCTAGATGGGATTGGGATAGAGCAGGACAGCTGCACAGGCCCCCTGGTGGAGCCAGTCTGGTTCTCCCATCAGTCCAGCCTTGCAGCCCTCCCCAATCTAACATCTAGGTTGTCCAGGTAAGATGCAACAATGCTGGTGTCAAGAGGGCATCTCCCCCCCCCCATCCCGGCTACTATTGGATACCTGTTACATATGTATTTGTTCAGGCATTTCTTGACTAGTTAATTTTTAGATGGCACTGTTCAGTATTTTGATTCTGGGTTTTTATTGTGATTTTGACAGTATGCATTTCATTTCATTTGTATTTTAGCTTTGTGATTTTATGGTTTTTGCTTTATAAACCATTTAAGAGATTTTTAAAAAAATATTAAGTTGTCTATTAATAGATTCAACAAACAAACAAATATAATATCAGAACTGGTCTTCTGAGTTCTAGTCTGACACTCTAACTAGGGGTGTCACAAGATGTCAAACCAGGGTGTTTATATACTCTGCTCAAAATCATATGAGTAGAATCAACATGTGCAAAGAATTCTGGTTCAACACCAGATCTGTTGCCTTCCCCATCCACAAAGGACCAACATCTTGGGTCAAAGGAAAGTGGCAGAGCGGTGGCATTGGGGATTTCAAGTCCCTGGGCATTTGGGACTACAAATTCCAGAATCCCTGGAGGAAACTGATGCTCTGCATGTTATTTCCTCTAGGGAGAAGGCCCTCTGCCATAAGGTAAGCTATGGGGCCTTCAGAACAAGGCACAATGGCAGAGACAGGTGCTACAGGGCAGGGGCTGAGTGTTCAAACACTCAGAAAGCCTGGACTTCTTTTAGGGCAAATGGAAGGATGATCGCTCATCCCTGACTCAACCACTATATCACATTGGCACTCTGGAATTCACTTGGCAGATTTATAGTGCAATCCTAATCCTGTCTACTCAGAAGTATGTCTTAATTAATTCAGTGGGTCTTAATCCCAGGTGATAAATGGGGTTAGGGCTGCAGCCATAATCCTTGAGCCATTAGGTCTTGAAACCTCACTTATGAGAACTCTGTTTTGGATAGAAGTTTAATAAAGGGATGCAAAATATTAGGCTATACACTATCATTACCCATCCGTTTTCATACTCTTACTGTTGTCATTCCCAGTGTCACACAGCTGATAGGCAAGCCCAGGTAAGCACATGATGATAAGATCAGTCAGCTCTTTTCTCATGGCAGGCATTGCTTGCACAAGCTGAAAATGCTGTCACAGAAAAAACTTACCATACATTTAAACATGGTTCCCCTCCCAAAGAATCCTGGGAACTGTAGCTTACCTCTCATAGAGCTACAATTCCCAGCACCCTTAATAAACCACCATTCCGAGGATTCTTTTTTGGAGGAGATGTGCTTTAAATGTGTGGTGTGTACATAGTCCTGATGTGAAAAACAGAAATTTGTTAACAGGCTGTGGAAAAACGTCTTTCTACCCCGTCAGTTCTTTGCACACACAAAATGTGTTTGTCTCTTGTTGATTGTGCAGTATCCATGTGACCTCAAAGTTGTGCTTCTGTTGAAGAGGTATTTATTTTTCCAGTGCCCAAACGGTATTACCTGGGAAACTGCCATTTTTCTTCCAGATAGCAGATGCCTCACTGCTCTATTTGCCAAGTGTAATGCAATGGCACAAGAGCAATGAGCTCTGATGGATATTCCTTGTGACTGTCATAGTAAAGATGCAGCTCTCCTCCCTTCTTGCATACTGACTGCATTTGGGAACCCAACCCAACAGACAACAAGCCTATCCCTGTTGATTTGTTGTTTTTCAAGAAAGCTAGTTGGGTCACTCATGTAGCGCCCCTCCAGACCGTTTTGTTCTGCAACATGTCTTTGATGCAACAATAATGCATTAGTGGTGAATTTATACTGTACTAGCCACACATAATTCTGCTTTATTAGTTGTTCTGCAATACTTCCCCAGTGTTACTACGTCATTGCCATCTGGAGGGACACTCTTGTACTATAGCACAACAACAACAGGACAAAAAAATCCAGAACATTTATGGTATAAAAGTTACAGGATTTCAGCAGGATGTTACAGAACACGCACTGAGGGAAAATGAAGCAGTACGACTGCCCCAGTAGGGCCCCGCTTATACGGCGGGTTAGGGAACCAGGCCCCTGCCGTAAAGCAGAAATCGCCGTAAAGCAGAACCCATTGACTATAATGGGCTGCATCACGCGAAAATGACACGAAAATGTCGCAAAATGCCGTAAAATCGCAAAATTGGCTTTAAAACGGGGAATTTCCCCGAATTGAAAGCCGATGCATTAGTGGAACGCCGCAAAACGGAACGCTGGTAAGCGGGGCCCTACTGTATTGAAAGTGGGATCATGTATAACCACCTAGATACCATCATGAGCACAAATAATCATAAATGCACAATAACAACAAGATCTGGAGGAGCCTGTAATGTTTCCTTCAGTTTAACTCTCCACAATGTGCGGCATGGAGAGAAAAGAGTGATTCTAATTCCCTCCCTCTCTCCCTTCCAATCATTGCATTGCCATATCTTTAGATACCTTATATGTTGGAAATACTAAGAGATCAGAAACTTTCTCTCCAAAGCCAATCCTGCTTTCATTAATAATTGTTATTAGATGACATTTACAGAATAAAACCATGCTCTATAGAACAAAGATAGATCTTTGGGGAGTTGTCAAGGCTGAGAACGAGCTCATTCCCATCATCTCTGTGCTCCAAATAATTTTCAAAAACTAGCATCTAGGAAACCCACCAAGATACATGCTGAGACCAGGAAAAAGAGAAGGGAAATGAAATGGGGTTAGTGGGGAATGTTTAGAGGGCTGGATGCTGAGCCCACTGCATTTTTTCCATGGATGTTAATAACTCCTGAATCAGACCAAGTGAGCTCTTTATATTCACTGCAATGTAGACCTCTTTCTCTATCCAATGAACCCCACCCCAGACCAGAGCTTGGAAAAGTTACTTTTTTGAACTACAACTCCCATCAGCCCAATGCAGTGACCATGCTGGCTGGGACTGATGGAAGTTGTAGTTTAAAAAAGTAACTTTTCCAAGCTCTGCCCCAGACCCTGCACTATTTGGATCTGTCCTCTCAAGAGACTGATGCATCCTTACTTCAGTAGCTGGGTTCACAAAAACATGTCAAGTTTCTCCTGTCCCATTATATTTCTGAGCTCGAGAAATCTTGGTTAAGTACCACCCAATCAGCTTCTGTAATTTCATGGCGTATTCCCTGCCATCTTTAACGTAGCGTTTGTAACTCTTGGAGGTGTTACAAGAGCAACTCCTATTTGATTATCTTTGCATGCCTGCAGTTGATGGAGAGAGGGTCCTACAGCTGGCTAGGTTGTCTATCTTTACCTGTGTTCCTTCCATGTAAACCGATACCCTTAGGGCAGCTGACCACTCTTTCCAAATTCTCCTTCCTCCTTCTCCATCCAGCCAAGAGAGAGGAGACATCTTTGTCTTTCTTCCTCTCTCCAGAAACATGAGGGCAATGTCCAAGGCTAGCCATTGCACAACCAAACTTAGATAGTTAGTTAGAACTAGTTATACCTTTCGTATCCAACGATGTATTTTTATAAATAAAGTAGCTTTTCTTATTTTACAAAGTCTAAAGTCTCAGTGTTTTGAACGCAGGGAAAATAACACGGCACACGCTGGCTTGACTCGGCTGAGCTTAAGCTGCAACACAGCTAAATCCTCTGCTAATACATAACCACCTGCCCCTGGCCAAAGGAAGGAATTGAAGGGAAGCCAACTAGAGTCCTCCTTGCACCAATAGACTGGAGTAGGTCAGATCATGATACTCCTGTGGGATAAAACCAAGTCTCCATTGAGTTCAGCGTCCTGCTTCCAACAATTGTTAGATGTCTCCAAGCAGCCTACAACTCCCCCCCAGGCTATAATCCAGTTTGGTGTAGTGGTGAGGTTGTTGGACTATGACCTGGAAGACCATTGTTCGAAGCTTTCTGGGTGACCTTGGGCCAGTCACTGCCTTCCAGTCTAACCTACCTCACAGGGTTGTTGTGAGGATAAAATGTGGAGGGGAGAACCATGCACAGTACCTTGAATTCCTTAGAGGACAGGTGGGATATAACTGTAATAAATAAATAATAAATAATCCAATGCCTGCTAACCTGGGAGTAAGTCCTATTAAATTCAATGGGACTCCTGGGTAAGACACATATAGGATCACATTGCTGGCATCCCTTGACCCAGCAGGTGGTTAAGTAGCCATCATTTTGACATTCCAACCATATAGGGTAGTATTAAATTAATTAATTAATGGACTCCATTTTGATTTGGAGTTTCTACCCAAAGTCCCAACAAGGTATTATATAAGAAAGGTATCTATGCACACTTACTTGTGAGAAAGCACCACTGTGAGAAAGCACTACTTTATTTCAGTTGATATTTGTCTTGGATTTGAATAGATTTTATGTATGCACTGTTGTTTTTCTATTTGTCATTGCTTTTCTAAACTGTTGTTATGTATGCCCTTGTTTTAACTGTTTTTACATATTTTTATATATGTTATCCTATTGAAAATCAGTTTGGGATGTCTCATGGGAAGTGATTCATAAAGGAAATTAAGAGCAATAACAAGTCAGCCATCACCAACTTGGCATTGTAGATATTTTGGACTATAGTTCCTGTCAGCCCAGCAGGCATGGCCAATTGCTGGGAAGAGCCAGTGTGGCATAGTGGTTAAGGTGTTGGACTACCGGGTTTGAATCCCCACACAGCTATGAAGCTCACTGGGTGACCTTGGGCCAGTCACTGCCTCTCAGCCTCATGAAAACCCTATTCATAGGGTTACCATAAGTTGGAATTGACTTAAAGGCAGGACATTTACATTATTTTATGGGAGTTGCAGTCCAACTATATCAACTAAACCAGGTTGGAGAAAGGCTGTTTTAGATCAATGGGCAGAGGCCTTTGCTGGAAAACTGTTACAATTATTAAAAACAAAGAAAATGTCAATTTATATCTCAGGATTAAATTCTAAATAGCACAATAAGAAGTGTTGATCAAAGGACCCACAGAGCGTAAAGGTGTTTTGAAAGCAAAATCATGCCTTGCTGTGCGTATACTTGCCCCATTTCACATTGAGTCAAGAGGTTTTACAAGTTTTTATATTAGTCCAAAACATGTTTGACCAGAGGTGACAGGGAAGTGACAGGAACATGGGTGTGCCATGGGAAGTGATGGCTTTCATAAGTACCTCCCAACTCTGTTAGCGTCCAGGATGACACTAGTTCTCAAATCCTAAGCAAAATAAATAAATGTTGTTTGCATTCTCTGAAAACCAGCAAGAAGCTGGGACTGGCCTGGTCTGGCCTGGACTTCAAAAGAGAGAACATTCAGGAAAAAGAAGGGCTACTTGTCAGGAACTGCTGACCACTGCCCCATGTGGTGAGCAACAATAACTGCAGCCTCTTAGTGAAGAACCTTCTTTGCCCAGGCTGGCTACTGGCTGTTTCGGGGCAGGTTTCCTGCCTTGCTGGAACTTGAGTAACAGGGTTTAGCTGAACTCTAGTGTGTTTCTGGGCTTGCTGTTTCACCCTCTGATCATTGCTCCTGGCTCCAAGTTCTTGGCTCCTGCTGCACTCCAGACTGTTTGTCTATGGTGGTCCAGCCATGACATTACTACTGTGGAGGCCCTACTCCCCTAAGTGGACACCAATTATAAGTTCTGACAAGGAAGACACCTGGAAGAAGATCCCATCTCTGTGGCTAGGAGCACCTTTTATCAGCTTCATCTGGTACAACAGCTGCTGCCATTCCTGGACTGACGTAGCTTGACCCCAGTAGACCAGGCACTGGTCACTTCAAGACTAGATTACTGCAATGCACTGCATGTAGGGCTTCCCTTGCACTTGGTCTGGAAACTGCAGTTAGTGCAGAATGCTTCAACATGATTGCTAACAGAAGTGAGCATATTACATCCCTGCTCAGAGATCTGCACCAGTGGTTGTCATCCAGGCCAAATTCATTGTTGCTGTTAGTATATAAAGCCCTTAACAGCTTGGAACCAGTTTACTTGAAGGATCACCTTATATTATATGTGCCCACTCAACCACTTCAGTGTGCAGAACTGGTACTTTTACTACAGTGTCACATAATGTTCATCCCACACTTGCAAGGAAGCAATCCTTCAGCATGGAAGCACCAACTCTTTGGAACCCTTGGTCTCCTTTATGGAGGAACAGCTGGAAATAAATTTAAATAATAATAATGAGATTAACCATTGATATTAGGCAGATGCTTTTGCTGTACTGTTTTTGGAATCTGCTAAAACCTTCTTTTGTTAAGGCAAGCTTTGGTTTTCTATAGTTTGTCTATAAACCACTTAAGACTAGGAGTTCCCAAACTGTGGTTAGTGAACCACCAGTGGTCCACGAGCTTCATTCACCTCCGTGGCATGTTTACATGAGATATTCACATTGAACTTTAATTGTAGTGTTATTGCTTTTTGTATTTCTTTTATTTCTTATATTGCATTTTATTGTATTACAATTTGACTTCTATGGAATTGTGTAACATTAAAATAAATGTAAGAAATAAAAGAAGCAGTAAATGTACAACTAAAAATCATACAGCATCTAGCACAGTGCTTTACAATTGCTACAACAGGTAGAAAAATCATGGCCTGTCAAGACCCTCAGCAATTTTCAAGTGGTCCATGGGGGGGAAAGCTTGGGAACCATTGGCATAGATAGCAGCGTATCAGTCTTGCTGGTTAATTAAAGAAATCATAGGATGTGAAGGTTCATATGAGAGAAGGGTCCTCTGGAAGTCACCTGGCCCACCTCAGTAGACATCAGGCTCAGTGACATCTGCAAAGTGCTTTCAAGCACAATAGCAATGAGAAGCTTACATTCTCAAGTCTGAGTTATGAAGGAGAGTTTTTAATTCCTCCCCCCCCCCGCATCCTGGCCAAAGACAATAATTCCCCCCCCCCATTTTGCTTTCAAAATAAACATCATCCTGGAATGTGCTGCAGCAAACGGCTGGGGCTTTATTATATTTCATGCAGCTTTCTAAACAATTTTCAACCCTGCTGGCGCTGTGTCAAACAGAAGGCGACCAACAATAGCACAGCCCTATTAAAGCTGAGAAGGTTCCTTCCTGAGGTGAACATGGCCAGAAATAGTCATCTTGGCTTGCTTTTCAATTTGGCACAGGGGACTAATAATGTATGTCCTGCTAATGGAAATTATCTAATTTCATCCAAATGCAGCTTCAGAGAGAACTGGGCTGACGCACAAACAATCAATATAGCAACATTCTTCTTGAAGAGTGGAACAATAGAAGGTTGGTGGGATTGTGTTGAACAACGTCACCCCAAAGAACAAACAGAAGGTGTAAAAATAGGCATCTTAGGCAGAGACACAACCGGACTGTTTTTCATTCACAGGGAAGAACGGTTTGTTGACTTCTCCGCTTGGCACACTTCAGTAGATGTGCAAGGGAAAGCTTTCGAGAACAAAAATAAAAAAATAAACGCCACCACTTTTCCATCTGGGTCTGAATGTCCTTACAAACTAACAACATACATTGCACATGCCTTTTGAACATCAGTCATGCAATTCCCACTAGCAATGCAAAATCATTTTTCACTAAACTGTTCCTATAATAGACAGAAGAAAAGCAAGATTTTTCTATGGTTTTAAAGAGTGATTAAAAAAAAATCCAAGTGTTTTAAGCATATTAAAAATAAAGCAGTCTTTACTCCCATTCCACAATGTCAGCACATTTGGAGCCTCATTCCAGAAGATTCTTTATGTGTGCATGTGTCTGTGTGTGCAAAGCTCAGCCATATTTTCTCAAAGGCTCTGTATACCTGCACAAAAGTATCATCAAATGTCCACTTAATCAAAGAGGAGGTTGGCTAGGTTTGATGATGCCTCAAAATTCCTGGCCCACTGTACACATAGGGAAGAATAGACAAATGTCTCCTCCCTTGGTAAGCTATAACTCCCATCATTCTTGAGTATTGGCAATGCTGGCTGAGGAAGATGAGAGTTGTAGTGCAACACCTGGAGGACCACAGGTTCTCTACCGCTTCCACAGAAGAAGGTTATGTATGAACTATATTAAGATGGGGGAGGAAATGAGTGTAGGCCTGGGACATAAAGTAGCAGCAGCTTGGAAAGGAGTTAGATGTAGATGAGAGATGACTGTAGCTGAAAAGAAAAGAAAAGAAAACAGGAGAATAAGCAATGAAATTAGAAAAAAAGTGCCTTTTTTTCAAGTACAAGCATGAGGATAAGATCCTTAAAATGATAGCCAATCAGATAGGTATTTGTTACATTTCTGTCCTTCCACTTAAGACAGCATAAATGGAATTGCCAAGCAGTTTCCCATCCAGATGCTGACCAGATTTAAACCTGCATAGCTTCAACAGAACAGCTATACCACATGACTAAGGCCTCACCCTTAAAATTTAGATTGAGGATAATCCTACATGGGCACAGGAATGTCGATAATGGAAGTAAGGAGCAGTAAGGGCTCCAGAGTCGTTAAACAAGGTCTTCAGAAGAGTCTGGAGCAAAATAACTAGGGGGGTGAAAAGAAAAAGCAGGACGGAAAGAAGCAGTATAATATGTTATTGGTAGACTCAAGACCTTTAGGGCTTCATCACAGGGGATGCGCTTGTCCTTATATGCTGAGAGGATCAGGAGAGGCCACTGTCCTCCCTGCACTGCATTCAGCTATTCAATTCATGAATATTTCCACAGGCAGGATACCAGACCAATGGATTGTGCAGTCATTCCCAAACCCCTGCTTCCAATGCGTGGGATTCCAGGAATTTGCTGCAGCAGCATTTTGTGTGCTGCCTGGTGAAGCACAGAGGTAGAGAGAGCATCAGGCCACTGGCTTGCAATTTTACAAGTTAGAGACCAACACACCGCACTGTGGCAGCTCCAATCAAAGTGAGCACTGAGGGGGAGTCTCTTTGCTCTCTCCTCCTTCCTTGTGTTTTAGCAGGGAATGAGCTGGAGGAAACAGCAGCCCACAAAGCTGAGAATGAGCTGGTAAACTGTTGCTGAGGTCTTGATCTATGCTTCTGTAGCTTCAGCCTGGAAAGCAACCCCATGGGGCTTGTATAGGAGCTACACTATCTGACTGTGTTTATTAATTTAAGTCATGAGTCCCTTTGCAGGCTGGCAGCCTGGTTGTGTTTTGACTGCGATGGGGCAAAAGGGGAGTCGATAGGATGCTTTATGCTGGGGTTTCCTGAGTTGTGCTATGCATACCGCAATTAAATATCTGAACAGCTGTTGGTCAGAACATGGAGCAGACTTGGGCCCCATCTGCACTCTACATTTAAAGCAGTGCTATTCCACTTTAAAAAGGCAGGACTTCCCCCAAAGAATTGTGGGAATGTAGTTTGTTAAGGATGCTGAGAGTCATTAGGAGACCCCTCTTCCCTTCATAGAGCTTCCATTCTCAGAGTGGTTTAATAATCAATTCCTTTGCCCAGGGAACCAGGCCAGGGTGTGTGTGCCAGTCCCCAAGAGCTGTGCTTTCCCCACCTCAGGATTTGTTTGGGAAATTGTATTCTTTTTCCTTTGTGACATGACAGACAATGAAAACCTCCCTAAGGGAACTCTGAGAATTGTAGCTCTATGAGGAGAACAGGGGTCTCCTGACAACTCTCCAGGATTCCCAGGATTTTTTGGGGGAAGCCATGACTGTCCCTGTGTTCTGATTCTTCATGAAGTGAACTACTTTGGTAATGACAGTGAGCTTCTGAGCTTGGCTTTGATGCTGCATTAGGTATCTCAGGTTTAGATTCCACGGGAAAAACAAACTTGTCCATACTACAAGTTTAGGGAAGGGCAGAGATAAAATAAATACTTTAGGGTGTATTAGCTAACACCTCCTTGAGAGTGCCTTCTTCTAGACTTATTCCTGACCTTTAGATTTTCCATCCTGTTGGACAATAAAGGGAAAGATGTTTAACTGGCTGCTATATAAAGGACTAACTAAGCAATTGTAAACTAGTTATAGAAAGCAATTGGATTTTTTTTTCTTACTGGTTGCTGGGTTGATTTTTCTGTCCACATACCCTGAGAAGGCCTCATGCTGAACTGCACATATTGCAAAAACCAGAAATTAGGTCTGAGTAGGGTTGCCAGGTTCAGGGCCTGAAACTGATCCTGTATCTTTAGGAGAAGAGAAAATCAGCCAAGTGCAGGTGTTCTTGCAACACTGTAATGGGAAAAACCACAAGGTGGAATTCTCCCTTCCCCCTGCACAACTTTTAAAGATATGGAAGACCTCTTGGAGGCTGGGCCTGGCAACCAGGAGGTCTTCTGTATCTTTAAAAGTTGTGCAGGAGGAAGGGAGAATTCCACCTTATGGTTTTTCCCATTACAATCTTGCAAGAACACCTGCACTTGGCTGACTTTCTCTTCTCCTAAAGATACAGGATCAGTCTCAGGCCCTGAACCTGGCAACCCTAGGCCTGAGTTACAGCCTACATGGCCAGCCAGCCAGCTAGCTAACTGCAGTGTACATAACAATATTTCTATTCCTCTAGGGCTGTTTTCATCCTTTGCCATCAAGTAAAGAAAAAGAAGGGGGAAAAGCCACTATGATTGTGACTATAGTGGCTGCTTTAAAAGAGTAAAGGGTAGCCATTTTTTTCCAGATCACTTTAAGTTATCTCTTTATTTCCCCCTTTAGCAATAAGCCCCCAGTCCTGCTCTATTCATTATAAAAATTGCAGAATAAACAAACTCCTCCTTCTTATTGCAGAGAAACAAATATGCTTCTTCATTGCTGGCTCGGCAGAGAACACAAATTAAAATTAAAAGCAGAGCAAAGGAAAGGCCAAGGGGTAGAGTCTAATTGTAGGCCATAATACAAATTCTAATATTTAATTCTTCAAGGCTCATGTCACTATAGAGCAGCCTTTCCCAACCAGTGTGCCTCCAGATGTTGTTGGACCACAACTCCCATCAGCCTCAGCCATTGGCAGTGCTGGCTGAGGCTGATGGGAGTTGTGGTCCAACAACATCTGGAGGCACACTGGTTGGGAAAGGCTGCTATAGAGGGTGGTTTTTTCGGGATCACTTAAGAAATGACGGGGTGATTGTGATCATTCCACCCTCAGTTAGGGAAAATCTTGAGTGAGCAGACTGTGGGGGCTCTTCCAAAAGAGGCTTTTGTTGTGCACTTGCCCACACTTATACACTGAATTTTTCAGAGGGTCCTATTCTTAAATTGCTCCTGTTCTTAAAACAAGCTGTCATTCTTTAAATGGAGGTTGTCATCATCTGTCATGTCACAAATTAAAAAGAATTCAATTCCCCCCCAAAATCCTACAGGAGGGAAAGCACAGCTCTGGAGGGGGTGCCCCATTTGCCCCCCTCCCCAGCTACAGGCCTGAGTGCCACTCACCCTTCTGGCACAATTGCTCAAACATGACATGACTGTTTCAGCACATGTTTAACTTGCATAAATTGACTAGAGATGGTCAAGACATTTGCCAAAGGCAGCAAATCAAAATGGCAAACCCCTCCTGCACAAGCGAATGGGATCTGTGCAAAAAGCTGCGCTACTTTCCTACTCTTATCAGCACCCAATGTCCTCCTCTTGAGGCAGCTGCTTCATCTTGCTTCATGGTAAGACCACTTTTAAAACCCATCCAAACCCACATAACAAGATGCCAAGTTGATCCTGAGAGCTGGTCCCTTGGATCCAGTTTTACAAGAACAATAATGGATTTGCCACCATATACTTTCCTCAGAATTTTCCACTGAATTTCTTTACCGTATATTCTCATACTCAATATTTTCCATCAGTATTTTGCAGCTGAGAGCTGATTGTGTGAGTTTTAAATTCCATTGCCTGACATTGGAACATTTCATTGAAGGTTTCATACATAGCTGAAATTCAGTTTTACAATGTAGATGTTCTGCTGATTTGTTAAAGAACAACATTGATATTTCCAAAATTTCAGTTCAGTTCTAGGTCTTAGCAGTAGGCATGCATGTAGGTGGCTACCTAGGTCAGCAATTTGGAGGTGTCAGTCATGAGTTGATGGACTCATTGGTGCTAAGTTGTGATCAGGAGGGATGGAGAGGACAGAACAAAGGACCTGCAGAGGCTCCTCTATCAGGGCAAATGGGGCACTGCCTCAACCTTACTCTGCCCTCAGCCAGCCCTTGCCCACCTGCCGTTTTGGTTACAACCAATCCAAGGGGTGGGACTACCTACCAGCTTCTTCCTCCTTAGTCTCAGTGTTGTCCCTTTAGAACTCAGCAGAGGAGGATGGGGACAAAACTACAATTAGATGGCTCTGCCTGTCATTGGTTCTGGCTCCACTTACTGTAGATTACCCTGCCTTCTGCCCGATCAGTCCCAATGGGCACCAGCCACCATTGGGAACATAGGAACCTGCTTTATATCAGCTATCTAACTCAATATTTCCACTCTACTTTCACTAGCAGTGGCTCTCTTGAGTTTCAGACAGGAGTCTTTCCCAGTCCTACTTGGAGATACCAGGTATTTAACTTTTGTTCTTCTGCAGGCAAAACATGTGCTCTGCCATTGGCTGCCCATTAGCTACTAAGCTAAGTTCCAGGTGCTGGTTTTGGTATATAAAAAAGCTTACAGCTTGGGACTCAGATACCTGCACGATCATCTTGCCCCTTATATACCTAGTCAATCACTGCACTCTGCAGGTGAGGGCCTCCTGCAGATACCATCTGTTCTGTGGTATCTGCAGATACCGCACAACATAGGAAGTAGACCTTTAGTGTTGTGGCACCTACCCTTTGGAATTCACTCCCCTTAAATATTAGACAGGTGTCATCTCTGTTGTCTTTTTGGTGCCTCCTGAAGACCTTCCTCTTTCAACAAAACTTTTAAGTAGAGACCTTATCTCAGTCTGTGTTAGTGCTGGAACTGTTTTTCAAGATGTTCTAAAATATTTTTTAAAAAGTTTTTAAGATGTTTTAAAGATGTTTTATTGTTTGTTAGCTGTCCTGGACTCCTTTTGGGAGGAATGGTGGGATCGGAAAGAAAGAAAGAAAGAAAGAAAGAAAGAAAGAAAGAAAGAAAGAAAGAAAGAAAGAAAGAAAGAAAGAAAGAAAGAACTAATGAGTTTCTTTAAGGCTGCAACCCTATGTACACATGGCAGAAAGATCCATTTAACTCAGTGAGGCTTACTTCAGACATGCATAGGATTGCACTACAAGTTACCTTAGGACATGTTTTTCTGATTTTTAATCTGCAGTGTTTCCTTGGGCTACCTGTTTACAGGGGCAGGTGAGCTCTGCTATCCAGAAGCTGCCAGTGATGACTTAGTGTCTCCTAATTTTTTTCTAAAGTAAAAAAAATGGGTTATAAAATAGCACAGTGCAGCCAACACCACCAAGCTCCAGCTATTGTTGTATTTTCCCCTGAACACATGCCATCACTAACTGGCAACCTGACAGCATCTGAGATCCTTCCGATGTCTAATAAACCTGAATTATAGTAAAGCAAATCTGACCTTTTGACCTTTTGTGCATTGTTTAACCATTAAGGAAATGCCCTTTCTTGTTTCTGTTGTTGAGGAAAAACGTCTGCATCCACACTAATATTTTAAAAAAGGCTTTTACCTTAGGAAGAGGGGGGGAAATTTGACACACACACCCATAACTGGATACAAAAAGAATATTCTTAGAATTGCATACTGTAATATTACCAGTTGACCATCAGGCGGCGCCAGAACATACCTTTTCCAGCACGAAGTTTCTCTTTGGGTGCGGAGATCGGGGTGTGCGTCAGTCCATTCGTGTGTGTCATTGTTAAACTTGACAGAGATTTCTGTTAAAGTAAAGGATTTGGAGCACCTTCCCCACAAGGAGAAGCTCAAATGTTTATGGCATTTTAGTTTAGAAAAAGAAGCGAAGGGGGGTGGGGGCATGATACAGATTTTTAAAACTATACATCGTGTGGAGAAAGCGGATAGACTTAGAGGTTTTCCTGCGCCCCCTCCCTTTTCTGCAATACTAGAATTCAGGATCACCCAACAGAACCAATCCGGTAGATCTACAGAGGGCCAGACTAGAGCCCTGGGTGAAAACTGCAGGGCAGCAGATTTTGGCTCAGCAGTCCCATCAGGGCTAGGTTTGGTGGCAGAGGTTTAGGGGCCCATTCAGCAAAATAGCTCCCAAATGCAGCAGGGCAGGCTTGTTCCATTTTGAAGTAGGTGAAATTATGCATGTTGCCATCTAAAGAGACAACACTCGAGACCATGAAGTCCAGTTTAAAATCAACTGACAGCATCAGTTTCCAGCAAACTGTTGAGAGAACTTCCGAAGGGCAAGAGCTGTTTCATGCTGGAACAACAAACTGACCCAGGCAGTGATGGGCTTGCCTTCATGGTGGGAGATACTGTAGATCCTGAAATAAACAGGAGGTTGGACTAAATCAGGTATGGGAACCTGAGGCCCTCCAGATGTACAGAAACACCAGTCAACATAGCCACTGGTCAAGCATGATGCGAGTTGTAGTTGGAGAGCTACCATTCTCCACTGCTGCACTTCCATTCCAGGTCAGATAGCAGTTATCAAGATGATTTTCGGATAGGTGTCAGACCTTTTGATCAGATCTCATTGTTTACATTTCTCTTCTCCCCCTTTACACCAGAAGTGGCAAACCTGTGGCCCTCCAGATGTTGTCAGACTCCAGGTTCCATCAGCCCCAGCCAGCAGGGGCAAGAGACAGGGATGATGAAAGGTGGAGTCCAGCAAGATCTGGAGGAGACAAGATTCCCTAGACATTTACAATCCTTTCAAACTCTATTAACGATTGGCAGTAAAAGTAGAACACAGACAAGAAAGGTAATTAATTTATCAGATCCATTGTCCAAAGAAGTGCTGCTGGCCAACAATAAAGACAACTTGAAGGAGAATTAGATAAATTCATGGGAGGAAGCCAAGCCTGTTGGTGGCTCTTGGCCATGATTGCTTAAGTGGTACCTCCATGTTCAGGGGCAATATGTCATTGAATACCATTTGATGAAGAGCTACAGAATAGGAGGATAATTCTCTTCATACCTGTTGGCAAGCTTCCTGGAGGTATTTGTCTGACCACTTTAGAAACCAGCAGGATACTAGACTATATGGACCACTGGCCTGATCCAGACTCTTCTTATGTTCTTAGGAACATAGGGAGCTGCCTTATACCGAGTCAGACCACTGGTCCATCTAGCTAAGTGCTGTCTACCCTGGCTGACAGCAGCTCTCCAGGGTTTCAGAGCGGAGGCATTCCCAGCCCTACCTGCCGATGCTGGGGATTGAACCTAGAACCTTCTACATGTAAAGCAGATGCTCTGGCACTGACCTATGACACTTCTTTACACCCCTGTAAAATTGACTTGGCTTCAACTGACTCAAATCTAAGTATTTTACTATGACCATACAGCTACTCCTAATTCGTTGGTAGAGTTATTAATGCAATGAACCAACATTTAATTCCAATTAGCTGTGGAGGAACTGCAGTTTTGAAAAACTGCTACCTTAATATCGCTTTCAGTACATAGCTCACAGTAAACAGGTTTAGAAATTGGTTACAAATTATTTAACAAATTATTTATACAAAGGTATGTAGCCCTATCCTACGCCCATCCAGTGGAAAGTGAATCCCACTGAATCCTATGCAAGTTAAGTGTGCATAAAATGACACACCTGTGGATACTCTGTACTAAACAGGATAGGCAATATGGAGAGATTCTGTGGTGGGATAGAGCTAGTAGAGAGTAGATGTGTCAGATTAGGACAAGGGAGACTTGGGTTCAAATTAGGGTTGCCAGGTTCAGGGCCTGAGAATGATCCTGTATCTTTAGGAGAAGAGAAAGTCAGCCAAGTGCAGGTGTTCTTGCAACACTGTAATGGGAAAAACCACAAGGTGGAATTCTCCCTTCTCCCTGCACAACTTTTAAAGATACAGAAGACCTCTTGGAGGCTGGGCCTGACAACCAAGAGGTCTTCTGTATCTTTAAAAGTTGTGTAGGGGGTAGGGAGAATTCCACCTTGCGATTTTTCCCATTACAGTGTTGCAAGAACACCTGCACTTGGCTGACTTTCTCTTCTCCTAAAGATACAGGATCAGTCTCAGGCCAGGAACCTGGCAACCCTAATGCAGAGCTACCTCAGAGAAATACACCACTGCAGGCAGTAGGGTTTGCTTCGAGTAAATATTATAGGATCAAGATGTGCAGGCTTGTCAACTTCTATTTTGAAAAGGGCTCCTGTGTCTTAAGGAGCACCAGATTAAATTTCCTTCACTGCATAGGCATAGTGGGAAACCTTGACTGGTTGAATTTCTGTTTGCCAGGCAGCTCCTAAAGGCACAGAAACCCCAGAAAGGGCCACCAACCCTAATGCTTAGTCAGATGCAAGTCCCATTGAAAGTCAAGGGTTAGATTTTAGTGTTATTGTTGGAATTTTAAGGTTCTAATGTGAATTGTATGTTTTTATGTTGTGTGTCGCCCAGAGTGGCTGAACAACCAGTCAGATGGGTGACTAATAAATTTAATAAATAAATAAAACCAACAGAATTTGCCTGTAAAAGACCTGGGGGTGCCAAAGCGACACGTATGGAATTCCTGTTGGATCCTGAAAACTGTAAAGTAAAGTAACTATATACAGTCCCTAGAATAATCTGGGCATTTCCTGTTTTCTGCTTTACGAAACTGGATTCTTGCATCAGGGAGTGCAATTTTCTTTTTTTTTTGTTTGGCTTGACTGCTGCTTAAAACACTTCTTTGAAGTGGCTGGACTCAGCCCACGCGGGGCCACGTGGCCAGAATAAACGTTCTTGTAATTACCCTTTTATCTTGGTTGCAAAAGCCTCAGCAAAGCACTCAAGAAACCTACACAGTCAACCCTTGGGTTACACATTCTTGTGGTTGGCTTGGCCTTACTTCCCCTTGTCCTCCTCTTTCCCCACTCTGCAGTGGAAGAGCCAGTGGCTTTCTGCTACGATTTGGGTTTGTAATGGTTTGGAAGTTGAATTTCCAAGGCATTGTCCCAGGGTATTCTTGTTTGTTTGTTTTATTACACTTATATGACACTTTGCCTCCAAGGACACCAAGGCAAAGTATATGGTTACTCTCTCTCTCTCTCTCTCTCTCTCTCTCTCTCTCTCTCTCTCTTTCTCTTGGGGAAGAGCTGTAGCTCAGTGGTAGAGCCTTCCTGCCTTATGTGCAGGAAGTCCTAGGTTCCATTCCCCACATCTTCAGGTAGGGCTGGGAATGTGCCCCCCCCCAAAAAACCTGGAGAGTCACCAACAGTCAGTGTGGAGAGTACTGAACTAGACAAGACTGATGGTCTGACTCGATATAAGGCAGCTTCCTATGTGCTCACAACAACCCTGTGAAGTAGGTGGAAAGATGGTGTCTAGCCCAAAGTCATCCATGGATTCATGGCTGAGTGAGTAAGTTTCATGGCTGAGGAAGGATTTGAACTAGGGTTGCCAGTTTCCAGGCCTGATCCTGATCCTGTATCTTTAGGAGAAGAGAAAGTCAGCCAAGTGCAGGTGTTCTTGCAACACCGTAATGGGAAAAATTGCAAGGTGGAATTCTCCCTTCCACCTGCACAACTTTTAAAGATACAGAAGACCTCTTGGTTGCCAGGCCCAGCCTTGAAGAGGTCTTCTGTATCTTTAAAAGTTGTGCAGGGGGAAGGGAGAATTCCATCTTGTGGTTTTTCCCATTACAGTGTTGCAAGAACACCTGCACTTGGCTGACTTTCTCTTCTCCTAAAGATACAGGATCATTCTCAGGCCCAGAACCTGGCAACCCTACCTATATGTACTGTAGGTATATACCGGAGAGGAACTGGGATATGCACAGGTGCACGTTGCCTTTGATGACCCTGCACGTGTGAAGCAGCTCTTAAAGGAGCACGATCCAGCCCAAAGAAACGAGAGAAAGAACGGGGGTTCACGAGGTGTCTTCGGGATCAGGGACATCTATAAAAGGCAGCCGCAGAGAAGCGATAAACTGAAGGGGTAGGAGAGGAGATTTAAGAAAAGCAAGCGAAAGAGGAACCGAGGCTGCCTGAAAGTTCAAAGCGGTGAGAGTGCAGCGTTGCAAGCCACACCAGCCTTCAGTTTCTGCAGCAAACCCGCCCGGCGGACAAAACATCACCATAGCGATTGTCTCGCTGGCACAACAAGCCGCTGGGTCCGCTGACTCTTTGTTTCTTTTACGTGCGGGGTTCTGGCAGGGCGGATATTCTTTTACCTTCTCATCTCGCTCAGTCCTTGCCGACCCTTTGGCTGCTGCTGCTAATCGTTAGATTTACTTAAGCATTGGGTGTACCGTGCATATCACCTGGACCCCACATTTATTTGGAAATGCCACATTGTTTTTTGCAGAAGAATTTGGAGGTGATTCACAGATGCATGTTGATCACTGCTGACATGAGAACCTTCTTCTGTTTGCGACGATTAGGTTGCAATAGCTCATCCACACCTGCACGTCGCCGTGACCCTGCCTGTGTGGAGCTGCTGCTATTTTCTCTTGAAGGGCTCCGGTCCAGCCCAATTTCAAGCAAGGTTAAGTCTCGCAGAGCTTGGAAAAGTTACTTTTTTTGAACTACAACTCCCATAAGCCTCAAACAGCATGGCCACTGGCTGGGGCTGATGGGAGTTGTAGTTCAAAAAAGTAACTTTTCCAAGCTCTGGTCTCCAGTCGTACATAACTTGGGAATGAATCCTACGCACGACTACTTGAGAGCAAGGCCCACTGAACTCAGTAGGACAAACATCTGCATAGGCTGCATTACTATTCAGTAAACCTTCGGCTCTCCAAATGTTGTTGGACTCCATTTCCCATCAGCCCCTGCCAGCATGGTCAATGGACTCAGCGGTGATAGGAGTTGTAGTCCAGCAACACCTAGAGGGCCACAGGTTCCCCAATCCTTGTTGCCCTCAAGCTTGTTAGACTGAACAACTGCAGAGATGTATGGATGAGAACTATTTCACATATAAACGGCTCACATATGTATTGTGCCAGCCCTTAATCCGTGTTTTACAGCATAAGAAGAGCCTGCTGGATCAGGGCAGTGGCCCATCTGGTTCAGCATCCTGTTCTTGTTGGCTGTGTGTAATTGTGTTGGGTTAATTTCGTTTAAAGCAGCACCACAGCAGCAGAGTAACAGCAGAAGTTGAAATTCGAGTGTGCCAGCGTGTGTGTGCGCGTTTACCTAAGAAAGCAGGTTTTTACCCTGTATCAGCATCACTGAGACTTGAGATTTAGTAAAATAAGAAAAGCTACTTTATTTACAGAAATACATAGTAGATAGAAAGGCAAACCTAGTTCTAACTAACTAACTAACTAACTAACTAACTAAGTTGGAGGCTTAACACCCAGGTGCGGGAGTTAGCCCCATAGCTAGGAGAGAGAGCAGAGACAAAGGGATGTCTCCTCTCTCCCTGACAGTCGGAGACCGAAGGAGTGGAAAGGGCAGAAGGAGGAGGGGCAGGTAAGCTTCCCTAAAGATGTCACAGTCTAGCCACAGAAGGAAGTCAGTCAGAGCATCACAGGTAAAGGTAAACAAGCCTATCCATCTGAAGGACCCTAGCTCTGTCTCCCTTCTGGTGCATAAACAAAAGAACAAAACAGGAGTTGCTCTTGCCCCACTTCCTACAGTTCTTACAGTGGCCAGCCAGATGCCAGTGGGAAGCCCACAAGCAGGATCTGAGTGTAACAGGCACCAAAAAGAGACAATCGGGAAGACATAGATTAAATTTTTCCAATTCAGTGCAGCAGTTAAACAAGTCCCTATGAGAAGGGATTGTAGTTTATGACAAGTGGGAGAGGCTAAGTAAGGCCAGGCAGGAAGTGAGCCTATAGCAATGCAAGAAGAGCCCTTCTGGATCAGGCCAATGCCCCATCCAGTTCACCATCCTGTTCTCACCAGAGGCCTATGGGCAAGGGTGTCCGTGGGAGGGGAAAGGGGTGCTTGTCTCCCCCTCTGGAATTCTAAATTTAATGGTGGATGGAGTGGGTTGCCAATGATCTGTAATAACAATTCATAGACCTCCCCCCTGCCATATATCTGTGACACTCTGGCCTATGGGAAGCCTGCAAGCAGGACCTGAGTCCTCTCCTCACTTGTGATCCCCAGCATCCACCTTTCAAAGGCATGCTGCCTCTGACAGTAGAGGCAGAGCACAGCCGCTGTGGCTAGTGGCCAGCAGTGTAGTGGCAAATTCAGGAGTGCAGGGTCCCTTCATGTTAGTCACAGCTACGCCCCTCCTTTTTTTTTTTTTGCTGCTGGGTTAACAATGAGATCTTTTTAAAGCTTTCTCCCACAACAACAGATATCCCTAGGAGCCAATCAGCATGAAAGGGGAGTGTGTTAGCTGCTAATAAGAGTCTTCTCAGTGGCTGACTCACCTTCACTCTGATTGGCTCCAGTCAGGAGGAAAGGACAAGGAAGCATGCTAAAAGACTCTTCTCAGTGACTAGCACACTCCCCTTTCATGCTGATTGTCTCACAGGATGCTAGAGTCATTGGGACCCTGCTCCAAAAAAAGTAAGGGGTTTAAGACCCCTGAGACCGTGGACGACTACACCCCTGCTAGTGGCCCTTTGATAGCCTGATCTTCCATGTATATATCTAACCGTCTTTTAAAGCCATCTAAGTTGGTGAGCATCACTACTTCTCTTGGGAGCGAATTCCGTGGTGCGCAAAGAAGCCCTTTCTCGGCATTTGTGAGCCGGTTGCCTCCAGCACAGAGATTCTGGCACCAGGGTAGCTCTTGAAGATGGAGGCCCTCCCCCGCCAGCAACGCCCGCCCCTCCTTGCTCCGTTTGCCCAAGAAGAACAGTATAAGCAGGAAGCGGAGTGGCTTTGCTGAAGCTCAGGTCATCTCCTGTTTTTGATGGGCTCCACGCCGGCCTAAATGGGCGGATGTGCCTGCAAGATTGGTGGCCCAAAATAGAAGCGGCTTCAGTATTTTAGGATCCAGCAGAAATCCTTATTTCTTCCGGAGAGAGAGAGAGAGAACGAGGGGGGAAAACCTTACTAATGAGTCGGAGCGCTTCCCTTTTCGATATTTATGCAACTTTATCTCGACCGGCAAGTTGCGGGGGTGACGCAAATCCGCCCCTGTGTATTACAACTACCAAAATAAATGCAAGGAAACCAATTCGCTTCTAGCAATGAAAACATAAATATACAGCTGCGACTTTCCCCTTTAATCTTCCCATCCGGGGGACTTCGCAAAAAGTCCCAAATGAACTCAGAGGAGAACTTCGTCCAGCCAGCCAGATGGGATCCATGGAAGGGAGCCCCTGAGAGACATTTGCACGGCGTGTGTGTGTGTCAAAAGCAGGAAAGGAAGGGCACATAGCTAGACTTAAAACCTATAACATAAATGCAACTTGTTCGGTTCATTTTCCCTTGACGTATAGCCTCCAACCAAAGGCATATCTCCATTGACATCACAAGCTGCTCACACACCATACATTTAAAGCACGTTTCAAGCGCGCACCCCCACACCATCCTGGAAAGTGTGGTTTACCCTTCCCAGAACTACAATTCCCAGCACCTTTAAAAACTACAATTCCTAGGATTCTTTTGGAGGGAATGCGCTTTCAACGTATGCAGAAAGAGAGAAAAGCATCTCACGGGAGGAATCTGAACGACAGTCTTCTCTGCCCAGCTGCCCAGCAGCATGAATGAGATACCCCACTGGGCAACTGTCCTCCCTCTTTTTGTAGTAAACGCCAGAGTGTGATTCGGAACATAGGAACGTGCCTTAAACCGAGTCAGGGCGTTAGTCCCTCTAGTTCAGTCTCTTCTGTTCTGACTGGTGGTGGTTCTCCAGGGTTTGAAACAGGGATCTCTCTCAGCCCTGCCTGGAGATGCCGGAGGTTGACCCGGGGACCGTTTGCAGGCAACTGTGGAGGCTGCCAGGGAGCCACGGCCATTTCCCCAGTAGTTTATCCATTAGGAAGGCTCATAGCCCAGCGCAGATGACCATCTTGATGCACAGCCTGGAAACGGTTGACTTTTATTCATTTATTACATATTTTCCACGGAGCTCAAGGCAAAGTCTCCTTAAGAGACAACGCCTAACTGTTTGACAGCGGAAGGTCCTGCGGTTGGAGTGGAGGTGGGCGGCTTGCCTTCGCTGGGGCTATTTCAGCACAGGCTAGACTGCTGTCTGTCGGTGATGCTGTGTGTGTAGTAGTTGCATCCTGTATTGTTGATCCTGAATGGAGTAGGGAGTTGAACTAGATGACTTCCAAGGTACCTTCCAGTTCTATGATTCTGTGAAAGCACATAGTTCCGCCCTCCTCCCATGTTTTTGTCGTCACAGCATCCCTGTGAGGTGGGCTAGACTGAAAGATAGTGACTGGCCCAAGAACACCCAATCAGACTAAGGTTTATTTGACTCAGCCTTCTGCTTCCAAGAAGGGACAGCCAAGATGCTTCAGAGTGTGAACAAAGAGATCATGAAGGTGATGACCATCCGCTGTTGTTTGTCTTCAGCATCTGGCATCTGGAGGTACCCTATGCCTATACATAGAAGCTCCATTGCCAGTGAGAGTGGATAGACATAGCTTTCATGAATTTGTTCACATTGATAGCACTATAGAAATAAAAGTAAATTAATAATAGTAATACATCATCATCATCATCAAGATGCTTTTAACAACCACCTAACCTAGAGCAGAAATTCCCAAACTGTGGTACGTGGAGCACCAGTAGTCCACAAACTTTATTCAGGTGGTCCACAGCATGTCCACATTAAATATTCATATTGATTCTAATTGTATTTTATGATTCTTTTATTCCTTATATAAATACAATATAAGAAATAAAATTGTGTTAGAATTTGAGTTCTGTGGAATGCCAGTGGTTATAAAATAAAACAATGTAAGAAATAAAAGCAGCAATACAAATACGATTAAAAACCATACAGCATCTAGCACAGTGCACTACAATTGCTACAACAGGCAGAATAATCATTTAGTGGTCAGGGGGAAAAAGCTGGGGAAATACCTAGAGGCAGCCAGAAAATCATGCGGCAGTGAATTCCACAAGTAGGTGTATACATCTGGTGAAGAAGAAGCGCTTCCTTTCCTAGCAGTGACGTCTTCCTTTGGGCTACTGGCGAGAAGCGATTTTGGGTGGCGGCGGGTGGCAGCTTCCTCCGAGGACTTTTGAAAAAAAATCACCATCACATATGGTTCCCACCCCGCGAAGCATCTCCCCACTGCAGCATTCCCTTCCCGCTCCAGAAAGGCACGATGAGGCCCAGCCCGAGGTCAAATTTTTATTGTAACATATTTGGGAGAGTATTTCCTACGGGTTATTTTTAGATATCCTTATACATTTAAAAGCTGATTAAGCGATTTCTGTCTCTCCCCCCCCCAAATATTTCAGTTCCTTTATCCAAAATGCTCCCCGCTTCCCCCCTCTCCCCACCCCACCCCACCCCACCGCGCCCCGCCCCATCCCATCCCACCCCACTCCATTATCTAATACACTCAAAACAGATTTGGGGTCCTTTGTGTTAATGTCACAATAGGTTATGGAGACCTTCCTGCGAGGAGGCGGCACAGAGCCTCAGACTGCTGTTGGTTCTTCTCCAGAACAGAACGGGTTGGGAGGAGGCCTGAACAAGACTCTTGGACCTTTCGACACGCCTTCACGTGGCGGAAATCTTTACAGTTTGCAGAACGGTTTCCCTTTTGGCCCGAAGGCGGATACAAAAGGACGAAGGTGGTTGAGAGGCCGGAGGCCCAATTCCGGCCCGATGGGCGGGAGTTCGGCCTGCACGGCTAGTATGTGGGGTCTTGCTTTCTGTTTTAATGAAGCGAATATATTTTATATTATTATATACCTCGCCTTGATGATTTCCCGAGGGAACTTAATCCTGCCTGTTTGGGTGGCTTTTTTGTTTTGTTTTGTTTTTTTACTCCTTCCAGACAAAACAATAGTATCGATCCACCCAAAACAGAGACAAGTTGCAGGCAAGCTGATTCAGGGTCCCGAAGTCCCCGGTTTTAAATTGGTCTCGGCTCAATCGCATTTTGGAGCCTTACCTCCCGATCCAAACACGTTTACCTGAAAGCAAATCGTAACTGATAGTCCCAGTTCTAACCAAAATGGAAATGGACTGCCTTCAAGTCGATCCCGACTTAAAATTGAGGTGCCTGGTCTTAATACCACCTGTACGGGATATTGAATTCCTTTGGCTGCGTCCACATGTTAAACACATTACCCCCCCAAAAAAAACCCTGGGAACTGTAATTTGCTAACGGTGCTGGGAACTGCAGTCCTTTGAGGGGTAAACTACAGTTCCCAGCATTCTTTGGGGGAAATAATGTGCTTTCAAAGTATGGTTTGTACAAATTAATGCTATTGCGCCCCAGAGATGCCAGTAGTATTTTTAAAGGGTATTTAAAAATGTTTTGCCTAGAAGAGGAATGGGGAACCTACGACCCTCCAGATATTGTTAGACTACAGCTCCAGTCGGCCATGACCGCTGACCATGCTTGATGGGGCTGATGGGAGTTGGAGTCCAGCAACATCTGCGCGGCGCAGGTCCCCAATTTCTGGCCTAGAATGGGAACTCTGTGGATGTGGGCGATCTTCTAGAATTTCCCAGCCTCTGCCTATTTCATCCTGTTCACCGCTTTGAGAATAGGGTTGTTTTTGCTTTTTGAAAGCCCCTCAGCCCCCTGTAGGCGGCAGTTTAGTATGGTTTCGTTTCAAAACAAAACAAAATATAATTTTATTTTTTAAAAATTGGGACTTTCATCCCATTGGACTCAAGGGCAAATCTTCCATTATCTACCATAGAAGCGGATTTCACCCATACAACCCCCTTCTCACCCAGGTTAAATCGAAGTGCGTGGGCCATGATCCAAACAATAAACCACTTTTGATTTCGGCGGGAAAGAGTTAAGAACAAACGTGAAATAAATGGAATTCCGATGTGAGTAACTTTGAGCTGTACCTTTCCCCTCGTTATTTTGTTTTATTTTATTAGCGGTGGAGATCATTACATTGAAATAATTCCAACTGACTTTAGTAGCATTTTCTTCCAAGGAAATATACTGGGAAGTAGGACTGGAAACTCGTTCAAACCGACACACTCATTCTTGGAAGTAAAGCCCCCCTGATTTTCTGGGATCGATGTTTCGGATTCCTCGATAATCCTCCGGTTTCACTGTAACGGGGTTTTGGAAAGGGGTGATATTCACTAAAATAAAGCCTCCCTTTTCAAACGTGTGTGTCAGAACATTAGAAGATGGAGTTTTACACCATCTCTGTGAATGATGCGTTTCAACGGACAGAATTGCTTTGTTGTTCTCCCGCGCGCCAACTTGCTGATCCTGGGGTCTGAGCTGCGATCCTGACTACACTTGCGTGAAAACTGGGGAGTCCCGCCGAAATCCAGCGACCCGCTTAAGATCCAAACGGGGCTGTTGATCAAGTGGCTGAGCATTACAATGTTCTTTAACAGATAATTTATGAACCTGGGAAGCTGTTTTATACCGAGTCAGACCAATGGTCCATCTACTTCTGTATTGTCTACACTGATTGGCAGCAGCTCTCCAGGGTTTCAGCCAGGGATACTCACAGAGCCCTACCTGGAGATGCCGGGGATTGAACCTGGTACCTTCTGCATGAAAAGTGAATGCACTGCCACTGAGCTACCGCTTCTTGTTTGAATGCCTGTGCAGAAAATGTTCATGCAGGCGTCTTCCAGTAATTATTCAAAGCACTGCATGCTTTGTGAATTTCAGCCTGATAAAATCCAGGGTAAGCTAATAGGTAAGCAGTTGCAGTTGATCAGATGTAAGCCGCCGCAGCGAATAAACAGGCGTCCAAAAATATAACCAATTTTTCTCTGTTAGCTGCTGAGAGGTGGCATCTCCCGAAGAACAACTATGCTCAATAATTGTGAACAGCGCTCATTATTGCACATAATCACGTACATCAATCTGCGCATCATTTTGATTCTTGCCAACAGAGGAAAACACATGCACCACGTGCAGACCGATCCTGCGCATCTTTACTCTGAAGTGAGTCTCAGAGAGCCACAGGGCACTTACTCCCAAAGAACTCTACATAGGATAGCAGCTGGTTATTATTTTTCTGAAGAATGGATGGTTTTATGTGGCAGGAAAAAATCTCAGCACCATAGACAAAAGGTGCACTGAAATAAAGAAGGTTTCAGTCAGCTGAGCTTCGTCCTATTCAGATGAACTGCTATCGTATAAAGGCTCCAGTTTCGTCCAGATGCGGGGTGGATATTAAGGGGAATGAACAGGCTGCCGGCAAGGTGGACAAGTCCGGGAAAAATGGAGTGGGGTCTGCACCGATGGGTGCTGCATTTCTGACACAGGTGAAATTTTGAAAATTTGTTACTGAGATTCCCGAAATATTTTTAGTGGTGTGATATGGCTTCTGGGCACCTGATATTCAAAATAGCATATTGTAAGATATTCTTTTGTTCTCGCAGCGGCGTCCAGAGAGAGACGCTTTCACTCCTGCGCTAGTTAGGAATACCCCTTTGAAGAACACTGGCAGAATCGAGGTCAGGGGTGCTTCTGAGCCATTCAGTCTATCATCTGTACACAGGAACAATATATATATATATATATTTAAAAACTGAGCACTGTCCAACCATAGCTAAGGCCGTTTAAGTGCCCTTGACGTCAGTGGGAGAATTATGCAGGGAGCCAACCCTTTCCTATTGAAATCAATGCTCCAAGCCCCGCCCCTCACTTGTGGCTGGGTTTTGCATTCTGTCTGCGTTTCTCCCTGGTCAGTGAAAAAAACCTTGTCATTTTTGTTCTGCATTCAGCCTTTTAAAAATAAACAAATGCCGGAATGCAAATGTCTTTCAATAGCCTCCACCGTTTTCTTAACGCATTACAAGAAATCTACTGAGGTTAATAGGGCTACTCTCAAGTAGTCTGTTTAGACTAGGGGTGTTCATATACAAAAAACGACAGACAAATGCTTAAGTGGTCTGGCAAATGTCAGCTCCCGTCTTTTTAAAGCGCATGCATATCTTACAGTGCGATCCTCTGCATGTCTACTCAGAAGTAAGTCCCACTGTATTTAAGAGGACTCACTCCCAGGAGGATGTCAAAAGGCTTTCAGTCGTCTCTGATGGATATCCCTATGCTTTTGTCTACATTTGGAATGACAGACTTTACGCTGATTTTTTAAAAATGTTTTTTTTTAAAAAAACTTCTACAGTAATGTGATTCTCTTTAAGTAAGCACACTCTGCACGTTAGCGAAGCACCCTCTTCGAATATTTCTGTTTAAGCCATTTTAGTGAAAATGAGACTGTTTCGTCTTAACTAGATGCTGGAACTGTAGTAAGCACACTGTACTGAGTAGTATTGCATCTCTGACTATGGTACGGTATTAGTAAAATAAGGACAGGATCCAGTCGAAGTTCAGCACTTTAAGGATTCACTAATTTAAACGGGAGAGTTAAGCACTGAGAGTTAAGCACTAGTTAAGCATTCCCCACTGAACCCAATGGTACATAACTTTGGATGGATCCTGACCTAATAGAAGATTGCATAATTTACTAATATTGTTGCTGTTGGCGTACTTACTTGGAAACAATCTCTGCTGGACCCAATGGGATTACCTCTGAGTAAACATACATAGGATGCACGTGTACATTTTGATCACATGCAAATCAAAGGTCACCTATCTGGACTGATATAAACCCCAAATATATTTCCGGTTGGAAGAAATTCTGAAGCAAGTAGGTGCATTTGTGGTAAATCTCTTTTTGGTGAGGGCTCTTTGACGCACTGTATATTTTAACACATTTTTTAAAAAAGAAATCAGGATGTGTTGTTTTTACTGTACGTCATAAGAATCTCCCTTATACCGGCTGAGACCACTGATCGATCTGGCTGAGTACTGGTCTTATCAGCGGCTCTTCAGCGTTCCAGGCAAAAGTCTTTCCCAGAACGACCTGGGGAAACCGGAGAGTGAACCTGGGACCTTTTGTATGAAAATCAAGAGCTACCAGACGGGCCTTTCTGCCCTGATCGAGGAATTCAGAAAGGAGCGCACGAAACACAAATACTTAATCTCACTCTCCGCCTCCCCTGTTCATACTGAATTAGAAAAGGAGATGCCGCTTCTTGAAATGAGAGAGCGAAAAGCTGTAGCCCTTTAGCTGTTAGACTTCCAGCTCCCATCAGCTCCACCCACCATGGCCAATGGTCAGGGATGATGGGAGTTGTAGTCCAACAGCCCCAGAAAAGCACCGCGTCGGTTACCCCTAGCTAAAGAGGTCTCTCCCGCTCCCCGCATCCCTTCCTCTTCGAAGGGCCGTTCGGAGGAATTCGGATTGAATTTGAATTATGCCCTGCAGTCAGGAAGTTGTAGTGAAAAGGATCGGGAAGAAGAAAGGCAAGGCAGCCCTTCATTTGACATCTTTGTGCAGGGTGGAGCGATTACGGGCCATTATAAGGCAGCAGGCTTTTGAACGAGAGCCTTCTTCCTAGAGAGGGCGGGGGCTGGAGGGAGAGCGAGGGACCTCCGCCGGGACATCACTTGCTCCTCTGGGGGCTGTCCAACCTCGTTGGCAGGGGCGGAGGCGTGGCCCCCTTGCTTCTCCCCTCCTTTCTTTCTTGGCCACACCTCTGCTGCTCTGATTGGTCGCTTGCTGTCCAATCTACTGCCAGAAGACGTTTTTGCTCTTTACACTGTGTTGAAAGAAAAAAAAAGTTTGAGAAGTGGCTGTTGCAGAACGATGTGGGCGGGTGGATAGTTTTCATTTCCCCCCTCCTCTTCCTCCTCCTCCTCCTCCTCCTTACAGAGAGGGGAGTTTCTGGTGTGGTGGTGTCTCTTCTTTTCTTTTTTTTAGTTGTTGTTATTTTGTTTGACGTGCCTGTCTTTCCCAGCGGCTGGCTTGAGAGCGCTGCGTGGCCTTCTTTCGCCTCCGGTGATGCGCCCAGGCCAAGAGGCATTTTTGCACTGAACGTCTCCAGACTCGGCTGGCTGAGGGAAAGAAAGGCAGCGATTAAGCGGCTGGCTGGCTGGCTGACGGACGATCGCCGCCTGCCTCGGGTTGCACGAAATAGCCACAAAGTCTCCGGCCCCAGAAGGAGCCGAGGGGTCGTCCTCAGGACCAGCAGGATGTACACGGCCGGACTGGCCCCCTTTTATGCTTCCAACTTCAGTCTGTGGTCAGCGGCGTATTGTACCCAGTCAGGGCCGGGCGCTGGCGGCTGCTTCCCGCTGGATCCCTCGGGGCTCAAGAAACCTTCTTTCTGCATCGCGGACATTTTGCACGCCGCCGCCGCCGGGGAGGCGGCATCGGTGGACGGCCTGCCCGGAGCTGCCTCTGCCAACCTGGCCCCCCACTTAGGGACAGTCCATGCCCACTCGCAGTTCCACACTGCGGCATCCCCGCTCAGGCCCACCCCCATGGTGGCTCCGGACACTCCTGTCGCCTTCCCCTCCAGGCTCTCTCCCCTCTCGGCTACTTTTCATCACCCACACCCCCAGCACCATCGCTCTCCCACCGGAGGATCCAGTGGAGGCGCACCAACCGCGGGCAGGGGCCAAAACCATCAGACCCATCCCGGCTTGGCTGCCGCACCCTCCAGTAAAGACTTGAAATTTGGGATTGATCGCATATTATCTGCGGAGTTTGACCCGAAACTCAAGGAAAGCAACACGCTGAGAGGTAGAGAAAAGGCCGAGGTGGCTTTTTGAAAACTCCCCCTTCCTCCCTCCCCCTGTGGTGAATGTAAGCGGTCGCGTTAACTTTGCTCTTGAAACAGGAAAGGGCTATGTGTGTGGATTGATAGGGAATCCTCATTCATTCCAGTGGACCTTGAGCAGAATTTCTCAGCCGATCGTGCTTATAGCTCTATCTGTCTCGTGTGTATATATGTAATGTATATATGTATGACTGTATAGATAGGTAGGCAGGCAGCTAGACAAGCCCCACTAATTTCGGAACGAACTGGAGTCTGAATCATGGAATTATATGTCTGGAACTATACAATTATATAATGGAATTATACATACTTCCATAATTCAAAATCCCAGAAGATCCATGTCCTAGGAAAACGACAGTCCTTTGCACAGTTCAGCTGCTGAAATGTTAGGTCCCCGGGAGAAGGACGGTGTTCGGTACACTGGCAAGGAGAGCGCTATTGCGCCCATGTGCTGCTCGTGGGCTTTCCATGGGCATCTGGTTGGGCCCCTGTGAGATCTGCTGCAGTAGATGGGCCTTTGCTGTGATCCAGCAGGGCTCCTCTCAGGAGAAGGGGGAATTTTTGCTAGCCTTACCAGTTCATGGCTAGGTACCACCCAGATCCTCTAATGACATTAGATGAAACATACATTTCGCGGCGCACTCGACGCTGCTTTTAAAAGCAGACTTCATCTTAAGGTGGGGGAAGGAACCCAACGCTGTCATATTTATGTTGTTGCTCAACTGGGCGCCTGGTTGAGCAATCGGATTGCCTAAAAGTTTCAGCAATCAGCAGAAGACAGCTCAGGCCAGCGTATTTACTTGGAAGTAAGTCCCGTGGATGTCGACACTGCCGTTCAGGCGTGCTAGAGCTCCCTTGCTTTTCAAATCAGTGCGACTCAGTCGTTGACATATTCCAGGCCTCTTATCCGATCCGAACGAGCTAAGCCTTGGCACTGGCCTTCCGGGTGATGGGGGTCCGGGAGCAGACCCTGGGGGACATATTCACCCCAGTTATTGCCAACTATAGCATGCAGACACTGGATGGAAATAATATCCCATGGCAGCCAGTGCTAAATATTCCCATGGATGCTAACAAATCCACACTGTACTCAAGGTGGCTTTACTTCTTCATTTAGTAAATGCGTCAACGCTTTAATTCTGAGGGTAGCTTAACCTCCTTTTCCCCTCCAAAATGATTTTTTTTTTTCTGTCGAAAGTTCGTTAGTCCCTTCTGAGGTAAATTCAAGACTGTCGGGTGAAGAGTGTGCGGAATCAGAGAATGACACTTCAGTCCAGACATGTCAGTTGTTATAAAATTAACTGTCTTTTTGCCCTGAGTTCGGGATGCGAAATACAGAGAGTAAACATAACTTTTTTAATTGGGGGGGGCGGCTGGGGAAAAGTCTGTGATTTCACTCTAAAGCTTCTCTGTTCCCAAATATTGTTGGTGTGCAATCTCCGCCCCGACCGCCAACCCCAAATCCTTCTTTGCTTCTCTCTCTCCCCTCCTCCTGCCATCGCTCATCCCTAAATCTCTGCGAATGGGGAGGATCGATCACGCCGAAGAGCTTTACTGGGGAAGGTAATTGCCATCAAGCCTGTAGCTGGTGAGGCTACAAGGCAAAATTTAGAAACCCTCTCCAGACTTCAGCGGGGATCACCCCCACAGCAAAGGGGGGGGGAGAGAGAGATTGCAACCTGTCCTGAGCAACAGACAAAAACAAAATCCACCGCCCGCATTCTCAGCCTGTCCAGGTTTACCCGGAAGAGGAGTCCCACTGATTTCAACGGGACTGACTCCCAAGTAATTGTGCGAAGGATTTTCCAGCCTAAAGTCGAAGTTCTATTGAAATGAGGTGTAGGGCAGGCCTCCAAGTAAAACAAACAAAGGAACAGACAAAATAAATGAAGATCTTAACAGGCCGTGGGGGTTTCAGTAGGCTGAGGGAGAGGGCAGCTTAAGGCCGGGACCCCCGCGTACTTACTCGGGAGTAAATCCGACTGAACGACATGGGGCTCCTTCTGGGTGCCATTGTCATCAGCACCACCTCTGTGTCCAACTCTATGACATATATTAATAATCCCACCAGGTTTTGCCCTCAGAGTTGCAGTCTACATCTCCCTCTGTCCAGTATCTATAGCTATGGAAGGGCTCAAAGCTGCGGGGCCGTCAGGGTAGGACTTGGGGGCGGGAGCCGCCCCCCCAGCTAATGAGCAGGAGGGTCCCCAAATGCAAGCAGGGCTGGCTTCCCAGAGAGGGAAGTGTTGCGCTTGGCCAGGGGTCATCAGGAGGGAGTCTCCCCAGAAGACCATTAAGGTCCAGAGTCGGAACTGCCTTCGCCGCACCACTGTTCCCCGTCGCTTCGGGAGGTGGACTTTTTTCTCGCTGCTTGCCTACTGTAACCGAGCTCTCCTTGTTCCTGTGCCCACAGATCTGACCTCCTTATTAACCACCAGCCGCCCAACGGGGGTTCACATCCCCGTCTTTCAGCCGCCGGCCGCCGGCCAGTTCTTCGCGTCTCTAGAACCCATTAACGAGGCCTCTGGGGTCCTGGGGCCTTTAAACACAACCCCAAGGAATTCCGTGCAACACCAGTTTCAAGACACTTTTCCAGGTACAAACCCGCCCTTGCTTTAGAACCGCCCCTCTTCCGCCCCAGTCGGCGCGTCCCTCTTTCGCTCTTTGCTCCCGCGAGCGCAGGCCTAGGCGCGCCGATCGGGGAGGAAGGGCCGCGGGAGCCAGTTACTTCCGAGTAAACCGGCAGAGGGCTCGCGGTTGCTTGGCTAGGCCCCGCAGCGCCTGATCCTAACCACGCCAGTGGCTTCAACGGAACTAACTTCCAAGCGCAGGTTCTGTAGGATCGCGATATGGGCGCCCTTGCGAGTTTTCGGTGAGGGGATGGTCGCGAGCGTCGGTGGGTATAGGATCAGCGTGTTGTGGAAAAAAAAAAGACAAACGGACAGTCCTGGAACCTGATCGTGTGTGGGGCTGGAGAGAGTTTGGGCCCCTAAAAGGCATCCACGCCTGGCTGGGCTGCTTACACCGCAAGGCGGTGGAGCGGACGTCGGGGAAGTGAAGAGTTAACAGGTAGCTCACCTTCAGTGAAGGGGAAGGGAGGGCAGGGGGCACCTCAAATAGATCTGACCTCCGACAGGTCAGCGTATCAAGAAAGAAAAGAAAAAAGGCCTAATTCTGCCTTTCCCAGTTGTTGGGTCCCCAGATGTTGCTGGACTTCCCCTCCCATCAGCCCCAGCCAGCATGGCCAAGGGTCAGAACTATGGGAACTGTAGTCCTGCAACATCTGGGGACTCAAAGGTTGGGAAAGGCCGCCTAATTCATGAAACAAATTAAAAAGCTACGCTGGCATGGGTGTGTGTGCGCGCTTTGAAATAAATCAAGAGCAAACCATAAGCGTTATCTTGCCAAAAAACCCAAAGCGTGAAGCGTATTGTTAGGACTTCCCCTGAGAGATCACTGGGCCTACCATGAGCACCCGGATCCCGACGACGTGAAGCGTCAAGGCTTCCGTCGCCTTCAGGCTTCGGCCTTTGCTTCGCCGGGGAGCTGCCTCCGCCCGGACATTCAATTCGTCTCTCGCTTTTGTGTCTTCTGCAACCCTCCAGGTCCTTACGCGGTGCTCACGAAAGACACGCTGCCTCAGACCTACAAACGGAAGCGGTCCTGGTCCCGAGCGGTTTTTTCCAATCTGCAAAGGAAAGGGCTGGAGAAGCGCTTTGAAATCCAGAAATACGTCACCAAGCCGGACAGAAAACAGCTGGCAGCCATGTTAGGACTCACGGACGCTCAAGTAAGCGCGGCGGGGTTTGATCCCTGTTTGGCCAGCCCCCGGTGGCCCCCAAATCCCGATCCACAAGTCTAACTAAGAAGACATTTCCACTTGGATTTCAGTAGGGCAGGCCGTCTTAAATTATTATTATTATTATTATTATTATTATTTGACTTGCTAAAAGTACGGAGGAGTCTTATGCCACCTTAAAAACTGTTTTATTGGGGCATAAATTTTCCTGAACTAAGACCCACGCAATAAAGCGGAGTCTCCTCCACTAAGGCTGCAACCCATTGTATCTTTAGGATTGCCCAGTAAAACGTGTGGCACCATAGCTGCCCGATCCTATGCATGGTAGCCTCGAGGCAAGTCCCACTGAACTGAATGAATCTCTTAGCCTTACAACTTGCCATACAAAGTGTGTGTGTCTGCTTAAACAAAAGCGCAGGTTACCTCCCCGGAATTTACAAGCTAAGGCTGCAATCCTGTGCACGCTTAATCGAGAGTTAGCCCCATTTGCGCTCAGTGGCGCTTACCGCCGAGGAAATCTGCATAGGATTGGGCTGCACTCTTTAAGGCTGGGCCTGCACGCAAGGGAGGGAATTAGACCACCCCGAGCAGCAGAAGGAGAGACGGCAGGAACTTGAACGGCAGCTTGCGCTCTCTCCCCCCGCCTCACACTTAATTTGTAAAATCTTGCAGTGCGAACATGAGATATTTTCGCATTGCTTCGTGCTTCGTAATGCAGCAAATGCACGTCGATTTACTCAAGCGAGCAGAGGGAACTAGGAGTAGAAGTTCACGCAAAGATTTATGTCCGTTGCACACCCGAAGAGTTTATTTTGGCTGCTAGGGGGAAATGCCAGCAAGAAAGGACGACATTGCCTGGGAAGGGAGATGAGGATCCGGGGCTACAGCCAGGAAGTGCAATCCTCGTAGGAAAGCAAAGGCAAGAGGCGGGGAGACGGTGGGATTTTTCGGGCTATTGAAAGGCTTCCCTCCCGTCCCCGCCCCGCAAGTGAGCAGTTCCAAAGAGTCAATGCCGGGTCGAGATCATTGCGGAAGGCTGCCTGGGCAAGGGTTAGCCTTCTCTGGTGGGGATGGAAAGACAAAATGCCGCTTGAGTGTGCAAGCTCTTACAGGCAGAAGAACCGGAACCCTTTGTCCTGGAGCGGAAAAAACGCGCATGCACCCCCTCCTCCAAAGGCTCTGTAGCAAATTCCGGCGGGACTCACGGATGGGATGTTTGGAAAGAGTTTTTCAGCTCTTTTTTATCGTCGGGGAAAATATTCTGGGTTCCAGCAATTTCAATTTATAGGAGGAATTTATATGCCCAATACAGAGATAATTATCTTTCTCTCCGGCAATAGAATCTGAATGGTAGTTATATTTGATAGTATCCAATTACAGAAAATAGGCTATATGTTTGTGTGGGGGTTTAGGATTAGGAAAATATATTTTAATCTCTCTCAAACACACGCAATTATAACATACAGTGAGAAAGTTACACGCAATTTTTTCACCCACGTCCACACTATCATTACTTTTTTTAGGATGGGATTGCCGGTATATAAACTGGTCCAGATCCAACTAAAGTTAGTTTTCAGATAACATTACTTTCAGGTAAACAGGGTACAGGTCGAACTGAAAGTGATGGGATAAATTAGTCTGCAATCCTCTGTGTGTGTGTGTATGTACTGCCTTCAAGTCAATTCTGACTTATGGTGACCTTACCAATAGGGTTTTCATGAGGCTGAGAGGCAGTGACTGGCCCAAGGTCACCCAGTAAGTTTCATGGCTATGTGGGGATTCGAATCCTGGTTTCCCAGGTCAACACCTTAACCACTACACCATCCTAGCTCCACGTATCTGACAGTAAGCCTCATTGAATTCAATAGGATTTCTGTGTAGACATGGTTATACTTTGCAGGATCAGGGGCATATAGCAGAGCTGCAATCCTATGCTTATTTTGCCTGGGAACATGCCTTACTGAACATGGCGGGACTTACTTTGGAGTAAATATACTGGTTTAGGCTTTATATATATAGTGGACCCTATCCAATGGTGAATTAGATGCGCTTAAACCCATAGTGACCTTAATTGTGCTTAAAACTCTGTGCAAAATTGTAGCCACTGAATACTAGAGGTATTCTATAACCACTAAATCTGTATATACCAAACACACAACATATAAATAAATAAAATGTAGCCTCTTCCAGCCTGCAGAACAAGCAGAAATAAAGGAGATATCTTGGGAGAGATCCAGCCAAAGTTAGGCCCTCTCAAGCCCCACTGATTTCACTGGGAGTGTTAATATATGTTCCCCAGTGCAGAAGTAAGATACTCCAGAGTTCCAGCTATCTATAGGGACTATCCTACTATCAGTCATGTATGACGCCTACACATGCATATGGTCTGCGCAACATATTTCTATTTTACACCATATGGTCAGTGCATCATATTTCTATTTTAGGGTCATTTGGCTGTGGGTGACTATAGGGCAGCCACAATGAAGCCAACAACTTCGAACTTCAAAATATCACTTTTTTCGTGAATGGTTGGTCGTTCTCTGTGGGCCCTGTATTCATTCATCTATACACGTTTATCCAACATTAGTCATATTTAGCGTGGACCACTTGAAATGAATGGGCATGAGTGACTTAGGTTTACTAAATCCATCGGGTCGACTCTGAATATAATTTAGTTGGATACAAGCCTTTGTTCCAGTAGACAGGCTCTTTCCCCCCCCCCCTTTAAATGGAAGTTTCTTCATTCTATATGCTCAACCCTGGTAGGAAACTACAAAGAAAAATCTCAATGGGGATTTCCCGCTAGTTGTCAGGACACCCTACCCCCCTCATCAACCCTCCGATCCTGGACCTATTTTCCTTTGAAGGTAGGTCCCCCTGATTTCAACAAGCGTCCAGGAGGCCGCAGGGAGGAGATCACTAAGTAAAGAGTAACCCTTTTCAGCCTGCAATCCCCTGCGCCCTTAACCTAGAAGTAAGTCCCATTGAGATCGGTATGACTTATTTCTGATTAAACGTCAGTAGGATCCCAATGTTACACATCCTGTATTTTTAAAGGAACAATTCTATGTTTTACTATAGACTCTCTATATCGTGCATATTAAAGACTGCCTTAAAGTTTCCTGAGAGCCTCTTGGGAAAAATCAAGGCGACAACGGGATATATGGTCATTTGTCTCCCTTATATCGATCTTTTTGTAAGAACTACTTTAAATTACACACAGGACTGTAATATTACCGTACTGGGTGTAATTTCTAGTTGTTTCAAAAGATCGAAATAAGGGACCCCTGGGCCATAAGAAATCTTTCCTTCTCTTTTGAAAGTACTTCCTGTCCTTGCCAATTCATTTTTGTTAGAAAGCTGAAAATATGCGTTGGCCTCTCTCCCGCTCTGCATCGGTTCCAGATTTTTCCTAGTAAATCCAAATCTTCCGGTCCTGTTATTTCTGCATAAATTTAGGATTTGCCAGATCTATCCAACACCACGGAATGAAGTCCTCCTGATTCCTATGGTTGCGGGAATTATTGGGGTGAGGAACGGAGGTGGTACTAATATAGCGACTAATGGTTAGAGCAAGGAGGTTCTGGAAGAGTGTACACTGATACTTTGCACTGAAGGAAAGCGGTGAGGAGGCGGGCTATAGTTGCTGTACCCTCCGCGGCCAGCACACGTTGGGTATATTTCATACAATTTAGGCGCTTTTATTTATTTGATAGCCAAATATTTCCTCTGCTCTCAAAAGATCTAGGAAGTTACGTTCTAAAAGTAAATAAAGGAAAACTCACACAATATTCCATTATATTTTCAGAATCTTCCCTACGCCCATGAGGACTAGAATGTTTTGTTCTTTTGAAATACGAATGCTTAAATTGCTTCTTTTCTGTTGCTGTGCTAGGGTGTAGGCTGGAAGTGAGAGTTCACGGTAACCTCCAGCTGAGTGGGGGAAATCCCAGTCTAGCCTCAGCCCCCACCTGATGCCCTGCGGGCCTCTGCTCTGTGTCCCCTTTCAGGTGAAAGTCTGGTTCCAGAACCGGCGCATGAAGTGGAGGCACTCAAAGGAGGCGCAGGCACAGAAGGACAAAGAGAAGGAGCCAGCGGAGAAGGCGGCAGGGGGCGCTGTGCCGACAGTCGAGGGCGAGACTGAGCGCAGCCCGAGCCGCTCCGAAGGCGAGAGCGAAAGCAGCGAGGCCGAATCCCTGGATCTGGAACCCGGAAGCGATGCGGAACGGACTGAGGCAGGAGCCGCCGTCGACCAGCCTTTGCAGCGGCACAGCCCGGAGCTACACCACCCAGTCGGATCGGAGACTACAGTTCACCCCGTGGCGCCTTCGGCTCCCACGGGCCTGGACCAAGGCAGAGAGCTTCTGCGACGCCCCGAGCCCTCGTTTTGCCTGCGGGACTCTCCGTGACTGCCTTCTCTAGGAGGACTAGCTGGCTGGGAAGCCACCAGAAGCCAAAGTCCCAAGTGATCTCTCCTCCCTCCCCAACTGGGAACTGGGGCATAGTAACATCTCCCTAACTGCTGTCGGGTGTGGCGTAACACTAACCCCTAAGAGATATGTTATTTTCGAGGTAAACTACCTCTTAACTGCTGGATTTGTGGTACCAACCTCTGCTACAGGTGGGGAGATCAGAGGTTTCTCTAACTATGCAGAATGTCATCCTCCAGCAGTGAGTGGGGAGAGGGTGCCCCCAGGCAGCTCAAGAGTGTCAGGACCCATTTAGGAAGGGGACGCGCCGAATTAGCTCTGGGAAGCCGTCTCCTACAAGTTCCTGGCCGGGAGCCTTCCTAGGCCGAGGAATTCGCAGACCACCTCTTCATCCTGTTTCTAATTCCTCCAGCCCCCGATCCACCCAGGTCCTCCCCCTCCCCCATTCACAATGTGAAGTATTTTACCAACCCCACCCAGCCCGACCCCTTGCCAAATGTGTTGCTTTGTATAATCTGGCCAAGAAATACTGCACTGAAAAAAGAAAAGAACGTAGACTGTAAATAAATTGTTTGTTAAATTGGTTATGTCTGTTTTTGTTGCTAGAGAGAGCAGTCTAGCTGGGATGGTCCACTTTGCGAAGGGCAATCGGGATTCACGTAAGGAGACAAATCTCCTCCCTTCCTCCGCAGTTGTCCCTCCAGATGTTGCTGGGCCTCAGCTTCCATCAGTCCCAGCCATCACGGCCAATGGTCAGGGATGATGGGAGTTGTAGTCCAGAAACATCTAGAGAGCCGCAGGTCTGTCAACTGCTCTATAAACTTACCTCTTTTCCTCGACGCTCAAAAGCGGGAACAAAACAGCCTCATTTCCCACATACGATGACTGATTTTTAAAATGACTATAGGGCGAAATTTGTGAAAGCCACAGCTGGCAAACTTGTAGGTTTACTTCTTCACGTTTCTAAACGTTCAGTAAATTGTAGGTTATCTCACGCTGCAGAGAGGGTGCCCTTTTCTGTTTAGTATCTCCAAGAAAAGGAATGGTTTGGCAATGAGCGATTGCATTTAAATACAGCCGCGCGATTAAAAAGCCAAATGATTAATCAGCTCAAATGTCTTTAATTGATTGACAGCTCCGTTTCGAGCAGATATGGATGATTGGGTTGTAAGCTGCCATATTAACAAACGGTTTGATAAGTAGTATTTCCTTAGTTCATACTAGACAAGGAAACTTCCCTATAGTATCCTAAGCAACCGGATCCCAAGCATGTGTATTTGGAAGCTGGGGTGCAGTCTGAACATCACTTACCTGGGAGTAAGCTTTATTGAATTCAATAGCACTTACTTTTGAGTAGGCATGGTTGGATTGTACTATGAGTCCTGCTGTGTTTAATGTGCTTTCCGTGTAGGTGAAGGCACATGAAACTTTAGGCTGCACACTTATTCGGGAGTAAGTCCCACTGAACACCGTGGGACTCACCTCTGAATTCACAAGAGTGGGCTCCAGTTCCCTTGAACTCAGTGGAAGTAGTCTTGGAATAAGAGTGCTTAGATCGCGTCCGAGGTATAAGGCTTCAGCTTCTAAATAAGGCGCCCAAGCTTTTTTTCTTTTTTTTTTTTTTCAATAATTTTTATTCAGATTTTCATGCCCAAGCTTTTTTTCTTAAACAGTAACGCTCTTAGATTACAACCAAATGGGGAAAATTAATCTCAAAAATAGGCTGGGGAGGGGAACACTCCAAGGAAATTAGAATTACAGATGAATCATTGACTGGAAATTAAAATACGGCTGCAGTCCTCAATGTGAATATTACCCACGGGGAAAAACAACAGGACTTACTTCAGAAATAATATTTAGGATGGGACCTTTCATGTTAAATTTCACTTTCAGAAATCAAGAGCTGGGACAATGCCCTCAGCAGCATCCCCCGCACTTTGCCTTTCCTCTATGAATGTGTGTCTATATTTATACTTATAGTTATCCCTATACTTTATTTATTTATTTATTTATTAAATTTCTGTCCTGCCCTTCCTCCCAGAAGGAGTCCAGGGTGGCAAACCAAACCCTAAACACACTCTGAAACATCTTAAAAACAGACTTTAAAACATATTAAAACAAAGCATCTTTTTAAAAAAAGCTTTAAAAACATCTTAAAAAGGAATTCCAGTTCCAGAAAGCAATTTTGGTATCATCGCTGAATCTTTAAGCAAGGCCGCGAGACAGGCAGTTTCCCCGGGTTAGATAAAAGAACGAAATAACTATCCTGCTGTTTCATATGAAAAGTCCAGGGCCATCGATCCAGACTGAGTCATCCTTCAATGGGACTTTAGTTAGGCGTGACTCACAAGTCCCACTGATTTTGGTGGATCTGCTCTAAGTATGACTAAGTCTGGCCTTCAACCTGGGGTCCCTAGATGTTGCTGGACTACAATTCCCATCCTCCGTGGTCATTGGCTAAGGTGGCTGGGGATGACGGGAGTCGTAGTCTAACAGCTTCCCGGGACCTAAGGTTGAAGAAAACTGGGGAGGTCCACAGGCGAGACGTCGGTTCCCATCAGTTGGCCTAAGAGGTATATTTGCCTCCTGACGTGGAGATGCCATTCTGCAATCGATGAGAGATTGATTTCCCATTTCCCCACATCTGGACGGGAGACAGCGAAACTGTTTCTCCAGGTATTTGCATAATGCGATCCGAGCGAACCATTCTGCTTTGCCTTCTAGATGTGATTTTGATCTTCTCCCTGCAGGGGCAGGCCGCCTGAACTCAAATTTTTCGGCCCAGTAGGAACAGGGCGCTAAAGAGAGGGAAACTTGCAGTCTAGTTCCATCCAGTGCTATAGACTGAAGTAGAAATTCAGGCAGGCGCCCCGAAGCACCTCACAGAGGTTGCAATCCTCTGAGCAATGACAGCAGAGAGAGTAAGCCTCACGGAATTGAGTTGGACTTCCTTCCAGGTAACCGGGCACAGGGCAGGGTTCTTACGATTTAGCCAGGAGCAGAGATTTCCCAATCTGTTTTACTTGTGACTTTGCTTTGCAGGGAAGGGGGAAAATATTTTGGGACAAAAAAGGAAAAACAAAGGTGGCGTCCTTGCTCATTCTAATTGTTTTTCGCCCCCTCCCAAACAAGAGGCGGGGGTGGTTTGAGAGTCGAGATACAATCTCCGTCGAAGAAGCCTCGGTCCCTTTAGGAACTGGGGCTTCTGCTGCGGATTAGGAGGCCTGAAGGAGAAAAACGGTATAAGGCTTAGAATTGCTTCGGTTTCGAGGCCTTTCCCAGGACAGAATCTGGCACCTTCCATATTGCGTGGAATTAAGGTGGCATGGGCATTCCCACTTACATGGGAGCCAGTCCCACTGACCGCGCGGCAGGATGTTTCGCCTTCCACGTCTCTTTCAAACACACCCGTGTTTCGACGGTCCCCGTCCTTTTCCTTTCTAGTTTTGAACCGTCAGATTAAGACTATTTAGCAAGAAAACCCACGAAAGGTTCAGGAGTTCGTCCATACTTTGCTTCCTCTGCCTCCCCCCCCCCGTTCAAAAAGCCCTGGGATGTGAAAATGGCCCCCCCCTTCCTTCTCCTGAAGCTAGATCACCCACTCGTTCCTGGTATAAACTTCGCATAGCACGTTAGGCGTGAGATCCTCCTCACCCTTCTTTGAAAGGTACAAAGGTTGGGACTCAATATCCAACCAATGAGATTAGGATTGGGTTTGTTCCACGAGCGTTTCCTTGGTCGCGCAGGATCGGACTGGTGTGCGTGGGACTTCGCCACGGCAGATAACGAGGATAAGCGGCGCATTTGGAATTTCTCTCCGCGCAGGGAAAAAGGATCCTGCTCTCTCGGCTGAAGTACTAAGCATTAAACTTCAGTCCCACAGGATTATTGAGTTGCAGGTCAACCCCGCTGAATCCAGTGGGAATTTACTCCCAGGTAAGTAGCCGAGGTTCTTAGCTTAACTGGAAGCCGGTTCTACTACTGGATGGATGAGAGTCTTCCCATATTCTTAACTGTCCCATATCCAGGTGGGAAGTGCAAAGAGTCCCCCTGAAATGGAAAGGGTGTGACCCGTACCTTTTGCTTACAAAAGAGATTTATTTGCATCTGGATGTTTCCCGGACGGAACGCATCGCTTGTAGGGTGGAGCGGGGCGGCGGCCGGACTGGCAGCCCGCCACCCCAAACACATTTCAGCAAAGGGAAATCCCGCTGAAATCAATGTATGGAATTAGCATATTGAGGCTGAACAGTCTCTGATTTGGACTCGCTTCCCTGAAACACTGTTTTAGAGCAAGACGGAAATCACGGGGGGGTATTTCTGGACAGCACCTCCGTTTTAAACACACGACTCACTTTAAAGTCCCATTGAATGCAACGGCAGTTACTTCCAAGGGCGATCAGGGCGTGTCCAGGTGCCACGGTGCTTTCACATCTGTTGATGGCTGGGGATGAAATAAGTTCTTGTTTTGAGTATTCATTACTCTGATTCACTCTGACTGAGGACAGAAAGGCGAGACAAAAATAAGTTAAATCATTTACCCTTACGTTGCCTACGGCCATATTACCCTGAGCACGCCCGATCTCGGAAATTAAGCTGGGTCAGGCCTGGTTAGTACTTGGATGCAGTGCAGGATTTAGACTTGGTGAGGCCCTAAACTATATAAAGCTTAGAGGCTCTTTGTTAAAAAATTACAACATATATATATATATATATATATATTCAGTACACATACAATTTTAAAAGCCCCCCCCAAATTCTGGAATTTTTTGAGGCCCTTGCGGATTGTGAGGCCCTAAACTGTAGCTTGTTTAGCTTATGCCTAAATCTGGCACTGCTTGGATGGGAGACGCTTGGGAATACTGGTGACTTGGCTTAGACTGAGGAAAGCAATGGTAAACCAGGTCTGAATACCTCTTAAAATGAAAACCTATGAATACATCAGAAGGATTCATAGGGTCACCATAAGTCGTAATCGACTTGAAGGCACATAACAACAAAACCCTTGCATTATAATGTGGCTACCTACCTACGTGCTTAAGTGGTTATTTAGGATGGAATGTCAGTGTTTCAGTAATTTCAGCTTAACTGGCTTCGGTGCAGGAAATTTTAGACTCTGTGCTTAATGGTCTTAAGGCGGGAGGGGGGGCTTTGCCCCTCTTCAGAAGGTAATGTGTATTACTTCACTTCTTCCTGCGTTTGCTGGCTCAGTCTGCTGTGAATGGGGCTCTGGACTTTTGTCCCTAAGACGCCACCCGCCGCTGCTAGCTGGTTTGTGGCTCCAGATGTTAGGAGGCCAACCTATAGTTCCATGAATGCCATGATTTCATAATCATAACCTTTTGAGTTTTTTCTTACTCTTTCCCTGAAGCACAATAGACCTCTCTATCCGGCTGAAGATAATTAAGCATATTGAAGAGGTCCTGTTGATTTCCAGGGAAGGGTACATAACCACCTACTCAGTACTTCTATTTTTTTTAAAAAAATAAAGTCCTTTATTTGGTCTGGATCGAGCCCATTGGGATTGCTGCACAGGCTTGCAAAAATATGCCTCTCTCTCCCCCCCTCCCCGTATATATTGGAAGGAGTCACAAAATATAGTTCCTGGCGAAGCGAGTCCAGGAAAACATTTTTGGTGAGGGTGTGTCCCTTACAGTTTTTATATTTGTCAGTGAAGAAATGGGCATCAGCACAATAATCTGGAGTCAATCCCTGGTTTGTGGGTGTTCTCGCATGCTCGCTTTCTACCTTCAAGAGTTGCACAGGCAGATTAGAATTACAGACACCCCCCCTTTTTAACAAAAAGCAAAATTTTATAGTCCCTAGAATGGGAACTCTGCTGGTTTCCAATCCAATGTGTTCTGTGTGTGCACAAACACAGAAACACATGGGATTGGAAGAGTGCATAGTCCCCTTGGGGTGCATATTAGGGCTGCCAGGCTCAGGGCCTGAGAAGGATTCTGTACCTTTAAGAGAAGAGAAAATTCAGCCAAGTGCAGGTTTTCTTGCAATATTGTAATGGGAAAAACCACAAGGTGAAATTCTTCCTCCCCCCTGCACAACTTTTAAAGATACAGAAGACCTCTTGGGAGTGGGCCTGGCAACCAAGAGGTCTTCTGTATCTTTAAAAGTTGTGCAGGGGGAAGGGAGAATTTCACCTTGTAGTTTTTCCCATTACAGTTTTGCAAGAACATCTGCACTTGGCTGAATTTTCTCTTCTCTTAAAGATACAGAATCCTTCTCAGGCCCTGAGCCTGGCAACCCTAGTGCGTATACACTATACATTCAAAACACATTCAAAGCACATGTCTTCTTCTAAAGAATCCTGGGAACTGTAGTTTGTTAAAGGTGCTGGAAATTGTAAGCTACAGTTCCCAGGATTCTTTGGGGGAGGGAATCTGCTTTAAGTGTATAGTGTGTATGAATAAGCCTATAGGCCCTTCCGTGTGTGTGTGTGTAAAGGAGTGCCAAACAAAAACATTCTTTAGATATCGCAGGACAGTCCTAAACATGTATATTTGAGAGTAAATCCCACTAGATTCAAATTAGCTCCACTAAATTCAACGGGGCTTCTGCCCTAATAGTTGTTTGGAGAATTTAGGCCACCATTCTATGCACACTTACTAGGGAGTAAATCCCGCTCAGCTAGTAACTGCTCCTTCCTTCCCAGTAAACTTGCATCGGATTGGGGCAGAACTGGCATGCTAACAAAACAAGTTTACTCAGAAGTAAGTCCCATTGAATCCAATGGATGTTACTCCAATGGGGTGCAGCCTAAAGCCAAGCTAGTCTCCCTGGGACTAGAGAGCTCTGAGCGCTTAATCCAAAGGAAGTCACACTGGGTTTAATGGTGTCTTAATGCTGAGAACCAATCGGATTGCCTCACATGCGCTAACTGCCATGGCCACTATCTGGCTGTCAAAGCAAAGCTCTTGGATTATTCCTTGGATTACAGGAGAGGGGGAGAAAGTCCCGCCTATGAGAAAGGACAAGGACACTTCCTGCTTGGAAAGGGCACAGTCAGAATCAAAACTGGGCTACAGACTGAGGTGTTAATGATCTGAATCAGGTGCTGTTGGAATATATGAGGTTCAACTCCAACTTGGTGGGCTGAGGCTGTATGGGGGTTAATAAGGGTAGCTAGAGAGCTAGACCTCTTGCTGGTTAAGGCTATAGCTATCCCTTTGATCCTGCCGTCTCTTCCCTTCCTGCTAGACTGATAAGCAACAGGATGTTTGATCCCAGTTCCTTCCCACCTCTCTCAGTTCTTCCCTTTCAAGAGGGGAGCAGACATCTTCTCTTTGTCTCTCCTCTCAATCAGGATGAGGGCGAGTACTGGGACCAGTACTCGTTTCTCCAGCATAGACCAGTTAAGCTAGATATAGGACTCTTTCCTATCAAGCATGTACTTCCAGAATAAAGCAGTTGTTCCTTATTTTAAAGCTTAAAGTCTCTGTCTGACTAATTTGCAGGGAAGGTAGAATCTTAGCAAAGATTCAAACACACACACAGCTCGCTCAATACTCTCTGTTCCGCAGCGCTATGCAACTTTGCCACACATCTCAATAGAGAGCAATTCCGACAGGTTGTGGGCCCAGGCCATGCAAATGGAGATTTGAGCAGTTAAAGGAGCTATTGTGTTTGAATCAAGGAAGCTAAATTAGAAACCTTCAAAGTTTTGGTCAGTGAAGAGTTGAGGCTTTTACTTAAGGATGGCCACCATGATGGAGAAGCTAGGCATCGATAAGCTTACTGCCAGAGGATGGAAGCTCTGGGAATTCCAAATGAAGAAACATCTGAGACAACAGAAGCTGTTGGAAGTTATTACGGGATTGGAACCAGGAGAAGTTGCTTCTCGGGAGGAACAAATAATTTGGACTGAGAAGGATGAAACAGTACAAGACCTCATCACTAAATCTGTGAGTAATAATCAGATTCCTCTGATTATGAATTCTAAAAATGCCAGAGAGATGTGGAAAACTCTGGAATCCCATCATAATCCCAAAGCCAGGGACATTTAATTGCAATGTTAAGAAGCCTTATTAATTTGCAAATGAGGGATGATTATTTTGAGGAACATCTTATTCGATTTATGGTGTTTATCCAAGGGATAGAAGAGAACGCAGCTGGACCAAAATGTACAGATTGCTTTATTCCTGGATTCTCTTCCAAAATATATGGATACTTTTGTACTTATAATGCAACAACAAAACAAAACTCTAAACGAGATTATTTCAGAAGTGAGAGAGCAGTTCTCTCAGAAAGCAGCTATGGAAAAAGGACAGCTCTCCTCTTTCCTAAGTAAAGAAGCTAGCAAGGAAGCTGCTGACCGACAGGCAGTCAAATGCAGATTTCGGGAACAAAGGGAATCCCAAGGTGTGAAAGCTAAGCGATGTTTTCTATGCAACTCAGAAAAACACCTTAGGAACCAGTGTGATAAGAAGGGGAAGCCTGAAGGAAAGCCTGAAAGAGATAGAGGACTTAAAGGGACAGAAAAGAAAAGTGCAAAGGGCTTTCAAGTAACTCATGTTGAAAAATGTTACAATGAAAATAAATTTTATGTGGATTCGGGAGCAAGTGCTCATTTAATGAAAGAGAAAATTTTGTTTGAAGATTTAACCCCATATCAAGGCACAGTTAGATTGGCTGACTCGAGAGTCCTGCCCATAAAGGCGGGGGAGATGCTAAGCTGTTTTGCCAGACTCCAAGCAGCACTGAGGAAATTTATCTCAGGAATGCGCTCTGGACCCCAGGAATCACAAACAATTTAATTTCTGTTAGTGAAGCTACAAACAATGGATGTAAAGTGTTATTTGAACAAGATTCTTGCATAATTTCTAGAGATGGTGAAATTTTATGCACCGCTACCAAGCGAAAAGGCATGTATGAAGTGGATCAGAAAAGTCCACAAGCTCATGTTGTGAAAGAATGCTGTAACCAGTCTTGTTTACATTTATGGCATTGGAGATTAGGGCATAGAGACATTGCAAAGATAAATATCCTTCAAAATAATAATTTAGTAAGAGGCATGAAAGTTGAACCCTGCCAAGAAAAGGGGAGATGCACATGCTATGTTAAAGCTAAAGGGACGAGACCGAGGTTTCCTGAGCAGAGTGAAAGGAAGACTAAGCGCCCCCTAGAGTTGATTCACAGCGACATTTGTGAAATGCCAATTCATTCAAATGGTGGAAACAAATATATTGTCACTTTTATTGATGATTATTCAAGATTCACTGTGATATATATGTTGAAGGAGAAGGGGCAAATGCTTCAGAAACTCAAAGAATATGTGGCAATGGTGACCACTAAATTTCAGAGAAAACCACAGATTCTACGTTCTGATAATGGGGGAGAGTACATGTCACATGCTACCCAGCAGTTTCTGCTTGAAAATGGGATTGAGCATCAAACCACTGTACCCCACAACCCAGAGCAGAACGGAGTCTCGGAGAGAAAATTCAGAACCCTAATTGAGATGGTGAGATCCATGCTGGAAGATGCCAATCTCCCACAGAAGCATTGGGGAGAGGCAGTGTATACTGCCACCTATCTACAAAATCGTTTGCCAACAAAGGTGAATGGCAACAAGACTCCATTTGAATTATGGTATGGGCGCATACCCAGTTTGGCTCATATAAAGGTGTTTGGATCAAAAGTGTATGGTCACATTCCACACCAGAAGAGAACCAAATTGGACAACACTACGAAGGAAGGAATCTTCGTTGGATATTCTTCAAAGCAAAAGGGATACAGAATCCTAAATCCCAAAACAGAAAGGATTGAAATCCAAAGAGCAGTTTACTTTGATGAAGGTCAAGGTGCATTCCAACCAGAAGGGGCACCATCCCACGACCGCAACAGTGAAGAAGATGAAATAGAAATACCATACAGTACTACAGATCACAGCAACATGCCAGCACTGGAGGACAGTGAGGAAACAGAGCAAGAAGGGGAACCTGCACAGCCAGAAGGGTCAGCAGACAGTCTTGCACCAAGATGCTCTAACCGCACCAACAGAGGTGTACCTCCACTGAGACTGTCCTACCTGGCAAGAGTTGGTGAACTTCCAGACCCAGAGACCTGGAAAGATACTGAAACTGTAGTCAAGTATACAACAATCAGGACACTCCTGAGTGTCGCTGCCAACAAGAAGATGCAAGTAGAGCAACTAGAAGTAAAACAAGCTGCTAGAGCATGGAATGACAAACTGAACCAAATGCTGTTGAAACAAGGCTATAAAAGAGGCGAAGCAAACAAATGCCTATATAGCAGATGCAAGAACAACAAATGGACCTATATTTTGATTTATGCAGATCATTTACTATTGGCTTATGAGAATCCAAGCAAGAGTTAGTAAATAATCAAAGCAAGGAAGTTGAAGTGAAATATCTAGGTTACATCACATACTACCTTGGAATACAAATTGAAAGAGAGGGCGATGGATCCTTTCTTCTAAATCAAAAACAAAAGATTCAAGACCTACTTGAGAGTCTAGGACTGAAGGATGCACATCCAGCACCTACACCAGTGGAAGTAGGATACTTGAAGCCAGACCAGAACAATCAACCCTGGGAAGACAACGAAAGATACAGACAAGCTATAGGGAAACTCCTGTACATCTGCACAATAACCAGACCAGATGTGGTGGTAGCAGTGGGATACCTTTGCAGAAACACCAGCTTGCCAAACAAGAAAGACTGGGAAGCATTCAAGAGAGTGGCAAGATATCTGAAAGGCACTGCAAACTTAAAACTAAAGCTATCAGCTACTCAAGATCCTAAACTTCTAGGATATGCTGATGCTGACTGGGCTGGAGACACCAAAGATCGTAAGTCAACCAGTGGAAACTTGTTCTACTATGGGCAGTCACTTATCTGCTGGACAAGTCGAAAGCAAGATACTGTAGCACATTCATCTACTGAGGCTTACATATCAGCTGATGAGGCATGCAAAGAAATGCTGTGGCTACGCAAGCTTCTAGGAGACTTGGGCATATCTGAACCAGAGCCTAACAGAATACTTGAGGACAATCAAGCCTGCATAAGACTCGTGGAATCAGAAGGGCAAAGTTCTTGCATGAAGCACATTGATGTGAAGTTCCACTACCTGAAGGACATAAGGGAGAAAGGACTTCTAGAGATGACCTACAGTCCAACAGAAGAGATGACAGCTGATGCTTTGACCAAACCATTGGGCAAAGTCCAACACCAGAAACTACGAGGCAAGATGCACCTTGTTGAATGAACCAAGTTCTCGTTGAGAAGGGGTGTTGGAATATATGAGGTTCAACTCCAACTTGGTGGGCTGAGGCTGCATGGGGGTTAATAAGGGTAGCTAGAGAGCTAGACCTCTTGCTGGTTAAGGCTATACCTATCCCTTTGATCCTGCCGTCTCTTCCCTTCCTGCTAGACTGATAAGCAAAGGAATGTTGAATCCCAGTTCCTTCCTGACTCTCTCAGTTCTTCTCTTTCTCTCAAGAGGGGAGCAGACATCTTCTCTTTGTCTCTCCTCTCAACCAGGATGAGGGCAAGTACTGGGACCAGTGCTCGTTTCTCCAGCATAGACCAGTTAAGCTAGATGCTGACACATACTCTGCGTCTTTAGAAGAGTGCTACAGTCTCTTGTTTCTTGCTTGCCCAGCAGATCATTGACTTTCCATAGTAGGTGTTTCCACTGGTGAATTTTCAATCTGTGGTGTCTTTGGCCTAGTCAGTGTCTGTATGTGCCATCAGCTTGGGATCTTTGGTAGCTTCTTGTTTGGCGAGCTAGTTTTCCTGCACAAGTATCCCACTGCTACTGCCATGTCTGGCCTGGTAACAGTCCTGATGTACAGGAGTTTCCTCGTGGTTTTTCTGTAGCTTTCATGGTCTTCCCATGGTTGATTTGTGGTCTGGTTTCAGGTATCCTATCTCCATTGGACTGTTATTTGTTATTAGCAGAGAATTTACAATGCAGTGGATTTAAACTTCTTGTGCTGTGTGTGTGAGTTTGTCTTAAAAGAACAGGCTTTTACCCTACATTCAAATAACTGAGACATTAGACTTCTAAGTAAGTGCATCTTTTTACTCCTTTCCATTCGTATTCCAAGGTATTGAGTGACATCATCTAGGCACTTCATCCCTATCTCCTTGTTTAGATGATTCACTAGCTGTTGCTTGCCCTATGAGTCTTCATAAGCTATGTAAATCAGAAGATAAGTTCATCTGTTATTTTTGAATCTAGTGTACAGGGATGGCCCTGCTATGCCTTGTATAAAGCCTTATTTCAACAACATTTGGGTTAGTTTCTCGTTCCATGTTCTGGACTGCCTTCAAGTCAATCCTGACTTATGGCGAACCTATGAATAGGGTTTTCATGGTAAGTGGTGGTTTACCATTGCCTCCCTCTGAGGCTGAGAGGCAGTGACTGGCCCAAGGTCAACCAGTAAGTTTCATGGCTCTGTGGGGATTTGAACCCTGGTAGTAGATGCATGCAGATTTCTTCTTCTATTTTGCCATGCAAGAACACTGTCTTCACATTTGTGTGTTCCACCTGCATTTTCTTGTTGGCAGTGACACTCAGGAGTGTCCTAATGGTGGTATACATGACCATGGGAGGAAAGGTCTGGTCATAGTCCACTCCACAGTGCTGTGAGTATCCTTTGGCTGCTAGCCTTACCTTGATCTCACTGCATTTCCCTCAGCTTCTGGCTTTTTCTTGAAGATCCACTTGTAGGCTGCTGCCTTTGTCCCTTGAGGAAGTGTGGACAGTGTCCAAGTTTTATTCTTTCATAGGGCTTCCAGCTCTTCCTTGGCTGGCTGCCTCCACTTCTCCTCTTCAGGAGTAACCAAAGTGACAGCATGCTCTGAATGCACCAACAGAGGCGTACCACCAGACAGACTTGCTTACCTCATGAGATACGGTGGCCTCCCAAAACCTGAAATAAATGCAGTTCACCTCCACACATCGTAACCCTGGTGGCACTAATAAGGTGGTCTTCAAATTCCAGAACAAAAAGGGAGCCCTTCAGTTCAAGTTCTCTAGTGCCATCTGGCATTTTGCAAAGAAGCATCACAATCCAGATTCCTCCAGAAGAAAAATTTCCTCCATCTGCCACAGTTGCATTCTTCTTATGAGGATTTAAAGTTTTAAATAGTCATTTTTTATTTATTATGTGAACCATTGCCCCAGAGTCAATTAAGAATCTTTCTATTGATTCATTTCCCTTTCCATCAGAAACACGAAGGCTGGAATGCTTTACTTTAGCTCTGCTATCTGTTTTTTCTTTAGCTTGCTTCTTTTTAAAATCACTTCTCTCTGCTTTCTGCCTTCTTGGGCAGTTCTTCTTGGGCAGTTTTTCTGTAAGTGATTTACATAAGCAACATGCCTTTTGTCTTTTTTACGTTGAACTCAAATCACGGAGACTTTAGACTTTGTATTGTTTAGTATTTTAAAAATATAAAATGAAATAGAAACTAAGTTTTGTGGTCCTATTTCTTAGCAGAGATATAAAAATGCAAGCAGCAGAGTGAGATAAACCAGTCCACACCTTTCCCTAGGCACAAATAACAACAGACACAATCTTCTTAGGTAAAAGATAAAGAATATTTACTCATGACCTTTCATATGTTCAGAAACATAGGCTCTAGCTTAGATGAAAGAAAAAGTAGAAGTCTTAGTCCATCTTAGTCTTTAGTAGTGATGCTCTCAGAGGACAGCATCTGCTATGCAGCCTCCCCCAGAGGTAAAAAGATCAGCAATGGAGATTATTCAGAAATCTCCAGGGCAAAGGAGGAGGAAGCCAGGTAACTAATCCCACCCATTAGGAAGTTACATCATGGTAAACAGGTACATGGGATATTTCCCCAAATATCCCTTAAAGTGAACATGCAAGTTTGTTTATTCTAACACGTATTTCTATAAATAAAGACCTTTTCTTATTTTACAAAGTTGATAGGGAAGGCAAAACTAGTTCCAACTAACTAAATTGAAGGCTCACTGGCCAGGCTCGGTCATTTACCCCATGCTAGGGGAGAGGAACAAAGACAAAATGTATCCTCTCCCTCGGCTGGATGAAGAAGATGGGAGGAGAGGATGAAAGTATGGTTAGCTCCCTGAGTTTATCAATTTATCAAATAGGAGTTGTTCTTGCCACATTTCCAACAGCCACTCCTACTTATGGGGCCAGGTTGACCAGGGTTTGAATCCCCACATAGCCATGAAGCTCACTGAGTGACCTTGGGCCAATCACTACCTCTCAGCCTCATGAAAACCCTATTCATAGGGTCACCATAAGTCGGAATCAACTTGAAGGCAGTACATTTACATTTTTTGCAGGGCACTATATTGTCCCCAGTGATATTTAATATGCATATGAAGCCTCTGGGAGGAGTCATTAGGAGATTAGGGGCTCAATGTCATCGGTACGCTGATGACACCCACCTCTGTGTCTTTGTTGCATCTTGATCAGGAAAGGCTGTGACTGTTCTGAACTGGTGCCTGGATGCAGCAGTGAACTGGATTACCAACAAACTGAGACTGAATCCTGGTAAGATGGAGATTCTGGGGGTGAGTAGTTTCCAGGTCCAGGAGTGGAGTAGGGATTGCTTGTCTACTGTAATTCGTGCATTGGTAACTTGACGATTGGACTCCTGCAATGCATAATATGTTGGACTTCCCTTGAGTCTAGTCCAGAAGCTGCAGCTGGTTCAGAACGCACTGCTGTGTTGCTGAGTGCAGTATATGAATATGTGCATATCACACCTGTGCTAAGGGAACTGCCCTGCCTGCCAAATAGCTACTGGGTTTTGTTAATAATATATAAAGCCCCAAACAACTTGGGAGGAGGTTACCTTTATTATGTAAATTTGTAATATAGTAACAGATCATCAATGGTCTGAGATGCACGTAGAAGACGTGGGAGTTGCCCTCATGACTCAGGAGGGAGAAAGTAGAGACAAAGGGATGTCTCTTCTCTCTTGGACAGTCCTAGAAGAGAAGAAGGGAAAGCGTAGAAGGAGGAGGGGCAGATAAGCTTCCCTAAGCATATCAGTCTAAGACGAAAGAAGTCAGTCAGAGCATTACAGGTAAAAGTAGTCAAGCCTAGCCATCTGGAGGACTCTATCTCCCTTCTGAAACATAAACAAAAAAAAGAAATCAGGAGTTGCTCTTGCCTCACTTCCAACACCCCTTCTCAAGGAGTGTTTGGTTCAGCCCATGAGGTTCATCTCGTCTCGCAGTTTGCAATGTCTGACTTTGCCCAACGCCTTCAAGAGAGCGTCTGCAGTCATTCTTCTGTTGGACAATACTCCATCTTGAGTAGTCCTCTGCGGTAGGTATCTCTAATGAAATGGTGCTTCACGTCTATGTGCTTGGTCCGTGAACTCGCACCTTCTGACTCCATGAGTCTGATGCATCCTTGGTTGTCCTCATGCATCACAACAGGCTCAGGCATAGAGATGCCTAAATCTTTGAACAGTTCAAGTAGCCTTTGCATATCCCACTAGTTTGGGATCTTGGGTAGCTGCTAGCTTCAGTTTCATGGTTGTAGTGCCCTTTAGATATCTCACCACTCTCTTTATTGCTTCCCAATCCTTCTTGGTTGGTGAACTGGTTTTTTGGCACAGGTATCCCACTACTTCCACCACATCTAGCCTGGTAAGAGAACTGATATACAGACATTTTCTGATGGCTTGTCTTGTATTTCTCAATGTTTCATTTAGCATCTGGCTTTTCTTGAATTTCCTCTTGTAGCCTACAGCTTTCCTTTCTTGAGGAAGCTAGGTCAGAGTCCAAGTTTTACTTTTGTGTAGAGCTTCCAGCTCTTCCTTGGCTGTCTGCCTCCACCTCTCAGCTTCAGCTTTGGGTAAGACTTTAATCTCTTTCCAGGTCTCTGGCTTTGGAAGTGCATCTCTCACAAGGTAAGCAAGTCTTTCTGATGGTACACCTTTGTTGGTGCGTTCAGAGTATCTGGGTGCTGGCGCTTCGGCTGCCCCTTCTGGCTCTGTTGCCTCTTCTGGCTCAGACTCCTCACCTTCCACTGCAGGTATATTATTGTTATACCTTTTGTGGTGGAAGAATAACTCAGCTTCTTCCATTTTGCTGTCATCTGTTTGGTGTGGCGCCCCTTCTGGTCAGTGTGCAAGCTTTCCTTCATCAAAGTGGATGGCTCAGTATACTCCAACTTCACCAGTTTTGGGATCTATTACTCGATATCCCTTCTGCGTTGAAGAATATCCAATGAATATTACTTCCTTGGCAGTGTTGTCAAGTTTTGACCTCTTTTGTTTCGGGATGTGCACAAAGGCCTTGCTCCCAAATACATGAAGATGAGACACGCTTGGTGTCCTATCATGCCATAGTTCAAATGGCATTTTGTTGGTTGCAGATGCAGGAAGTTGGTTCTGCAGGTAGGTGGCAGTAACCTCAGCTTCTCCCCAGTACTTTTGTGGTAACTGTACATCTTCTAACAAGGCATGAATCATCTGTGCAAAGGTCCTGTTCATGCATTCCGCAACCCCGTTCTGTTCTGGACTGTAAACAACTGTAGTCTGGTGCTCTATGCCTTCCTCACATAGAAAGTCTTGTATAGCCCTAGACACATATTCTCCTCCATTGTCTTATGATCTGTGGCTTTCTGCCAAATTTGTTGGACACAATTCAATTTTTGAAATACTTGACTTTTCTCTCTTAGCAGGTACATTGTAGTATACCTGGAGTAGTCATCTGTAAAGGTCAGCATATATAAATGTCCACCCTGAGATGGCACTTTCATTGGCCCACACAGATCAGTGTGAATTAATTCCAGAGGCTTTTTGGTTTTCCTTTCACTTTTCTTAGGAAATTTTGGTTTCACACTCTTTGTCTTTGTACAGCACTCACATATTTTTGTACATTTGCATTCTCCCATTTTAATGTCTCTAGCCAAATTCTCTTTCTTTAGAGCACTTACTCTGGCATGTCCCATTCTTCTATGCCAGATATTCAAACATTTAGAATTACAGGTTTCTTTGACCATATTTGCATGCATAGCTTCAAGGTATTCTAAATGTAAAAGTCCATCTTTCAATTTTGCAGTGCAACATATTTCTCCTTCCTCTAGAACGTGGCAAAATTCTCCACTCATATAAAGTTCACCCCCCAATTCCATTATCTTAGTAGCACTTATTAAGTTGTCTTTGAAATCTGGAACATATAGGCAGTTTTTAAGTTCAAGCCGTCTTTCGTCTTCTGGCGTTTTGCAAAGCAGTTGCACTGTGCCTATTCCTTGAGAACGGAATGTGTCTCCAGAAGCAGTTTTAATATTCTGTGTATGGTTTTAAAAACTTTTAAACAAACTTTGATCTTTTATAAGGTGGGTTGTACAGCCTGAATCAATTAAAAATCTGTTTTTATAATCATCTTTCCTTTCATCAGATACATGGTAACTAGAAGCCTTTGTTTTTGCCTTTTCAGTCTGTCTTTGTTTAAAGTCAGGCTTTGCTCCTTTCTGACAGCTACTGCAATCTCTTTCAAGGTGATTTGGAGATTTGCATATGAAACCCCTTTTGCTGTGTTTATCTATGCCCTCTTGTGGATTTGAGCGATAAGTCATCTCTCTGTCATTTCTCTGTTTGCCTGTAGTGAAATTTGCTTTCTCAGACATAGCTTGTTCCTGTCTCTCTTTAAAATCCTGGTCCTTCAAGTATGATATAATCTGGCTCATACTCTGGTCTGTCTGTTCTAGCACATAAGCAGTTAAATGATGGTGTTCGTGAGAGCTCAGAAGCAATGTTTTTCGCATTTCATCATCAATTTTTCTTCTTCACCTCTCCAGTTCACGGATCAGTCCTGTGAAGCTTTCTAGATGTGTATTGACACTGTCTGCCTCTCTCAGAGTAAACAATTCCTTGTAAAGGTACATTACATGATTTTTAGACTTTCTATCATATATTTCTTCTAGCTTCTGCCACATTTCTTTCACATTCTTACATCCTAGGCAAACATTTAGTGCCTCAACTGATAATGTAGAAATAAGAAGAGATTTCACTTTTGCATGCTTACGTCTCCAGGATGCTGTAGCAGTTTCATCCTCTGCCGAGGATTCAGGATCAGTCAGGATTTCATACAGATCCTCTCCTTCCAGGAGTGCAGTCATTTGAAGGCTTCAAACCGCATAATTGTCCTTGTCGAGCCTCTGGACATTAGTCTTCAGTGTTGATTCTCCAGCCATCCTTTCCTATCTTTTGTTCTGCTTTCTTTTCTCTAACTTAAAGTCTACGTTTGTTGATCTCTTTGTAAATTACACACAGTATTTAGCCTTGTTAGCTTTTAGGCACAACTTGCAATTCACCTTAGCTTACTGGGCTGTCATAACCCTTTGTTATGTAAATTTGTAATATATTAGCAGAGATCATCAATGGTCTGAGACGCACATGTGCCAGTGTGTGCATTTACCTAAGTGGCAGGCTTTTACCCTGCATTTTGATCACTGAGACTTAAGACTTAGTAAAATAAGAAAAGCTACTTTATTTATAGAAATACATAGTAGATAGGAAAGGCATACCTAGTTTTAACTAGGTAAGTTGGAGGCGCAACACCCAGATGTGGGAGTTGCCTTCATCTTCATGGCTCAGGAGGGACAGAGCAGAGACAAAGAGATGTCTTCTCTCTCTTGGACAGTCAAAGAAGAGAAGAAGGCAAAGGGCGGAAGGAGGAGGGGCAGATAAGCTTCCCTAAGCATATCAGTCTAAGATGAAAGAAGTCAGTCAGAGCATCACAGGTAAAGGTAGTCAAGCCTAGCTATCTGGAGGACCCTAACTCTATCTCCTTTCTGGAACATAAACAAAAGAAGAAAACAGGAGTTGCACTTGCCCCACTTCCAACAACCTGAAGGACCACCAGCCCTGTATAGATGTGTAAGGTCACCTAGCTAACCTTGGGAAATTTTACTTATGGCACTGTACTCTAAAGAATATCACAGGATGGTGACCAAAAAACAGTCCTTTTTCGCTGGCCCCTGCACTCTGGAATGCTCTTTCCTCTACCATATGTGAAATAACATCCAACAGTTGCTTCAGATGTTTTGTAAAGACATATCTGTAGGTTTTTCCTCACCCATAAAACTGGAGCATATTATTACTAGATGTCTATTTTTATCTCTGCTTGTATGATACAATTTTACTGTTTTTATGTTTGTACACCGCTTAGAGATTTTAAATATTAAGCGTTTAGAACTGCTTTTAAAAGAATCAATTAAACAAACAAACAGAACAGAACAGAAACCCCATAACTATTCCTTATAAAGATCCATCTGGTATCTGGCTACACTTTTTGTTTTCAGAATCACTAGGTGATGGATAAAAACTGACTACCCAGGGTGCTCTTCCAGAATGTCAATGAGAAGAAGGAAGATCCACTGAGAGGTTGAAATCTGGAATCAAGAATAAACTGCAATCCTAAACTTGTTTACACCTCAGAAACAAGCCCAACTAACTTTAGTGGAATATACTCTCAGGGAAGTGAATTTATGCATGTATGCACTTGAAGTTATATTTACTTACTTGGGAGTAAATCCCATTAGCCTGAATGAACAGAAGAGACTTCTGAATAAGCATGCATAGGTTAGGCCTGTGGGGCTGCAATCCTATACAATTGCACTCTTGCCTGGCAGTAACCCTCACTGAACACAGGTCCAACACAACTGGAATAAACATGTGAAGGATTGTGATGTAAAATTCCAGATCAACAGTCCATTTAAAGAGCACTGGGTTTTTAAAAAATGCTTTTTGACCTCATAACTGGAAGAGATACAGTCGGAATAATATGTGGCTTGAAAAACGCTGACAATGAGTGTGAGGAGAAGACAGGGCTGCTCCCTTCCTTTTAAATGACTCATCTGCCCAGTCAGATTGCCATCTGCTGTCCTGAGAGAGGATCCTGCTGCAGACCAGACCTCGAGATATTCAAGGCACCCAGACTTTTCCTGTCAGTTGTGGTACTGCAGTGAGAGGCAGCATTGAGTTTCTATTCCTGTTGAATTTCTGACTGTCTTATCTAGGTTACAACAGCCCGAACAGGGCTGAGATCTTGATCCCAGACATTGAGTTGGATGAAGGTGCCATTGACCTGAACGAAGAATTCTTGCATAAGGCTGGAATCCTATGCACAACTACCTGGGAGAAGTTGCGCGCTGAACACAGCAGGACTTACTTCTGAGCAAACATGTAGCTTCGGACTTCAGCCCTTCTCTGGGCTTCTGATATTAGTCATGATCCAACTCAGAGTGAAACGCAGGATCAGTCTCCTAGTTCCAGCGCGTCCACTTGCACCTTATTCTATTTTGGATTGTAGCCCTAACTTACAATGAATTTAGGACGGCGTGGGTGAGTGAATGGGACCATTTCTTCCAGCTAAAACGGTTTGGAGTGGTTTGTCAAGAGGCTCCTTTTTAATCGCCCCTGGCCCGTTAGCTGCTTGAAATCACTGTCGTATCCAGACTCAAGCGAAGTGTTGTGATTGCACAGGCGCAGAAGTAGCTTTTCTTTAAACTAAATAAACTTATCTCCAGGTACTAAACCCCAGAACTATACCTATGTGCTTGAAAGCAAGCCCTGTTGATTTCAAGATTTCAGCTCTGCATCCTGATCCTTACATGCATGTTTATCAGAAGTGAGTCCCATTGAGTTGTATGGGCCTTATTTCCTGGTGAATGTGTTTAGGATTACAACCTGAGGACTTGGTTTGGAGTTAAAGATTTAGGAGTAGTCGGAGTCGCTCTGCGGAAACAAAAGGGATTTGCTTCCAAATAAAAACGGGCTAGGATCCAGAAACATTTGGGTGTTTTTGTTGCTGTCGTTCCTTCGTGAGCAGACCAAACTGCGTTTAGTCGGACTGTGGATGGAACTCGGGGAACGACTACTGTACTTCCTCTAGGAGCAGTTCTTCCGCAGTGCCCCTCGTTCTTCCCTGCCACAGAAACTGACTCGGAAGACACGTGGGTGATTCACCAGCTTCCTATCAACTCAAGAGAAGACTAAGGCGCTGCGGGAACTCTGCTTATGAACCCGAGATCCTTTAGTTCAGCCCGCTCGGGGGAAACCATTTCCTGTAGTGGGATTGAGGAGACTGTTTCTCGACCGAGGCATTTGTTATGAGAGTGCTGAAAGGAAACGGTGGTTTAGAAAGAACTAACACTACAGAGGCAGGGGGCGATTCCCATTCCTTGGTGAAGGAGGAGATGATAAACGCTAATAGCCCATTAATACAAATATGCCTCAGGTGTGTTTGCTTTGTTTTTTTATTTTTGCTAAGAGCTTAAAACACTCAATAGCACATTATCTCAAGAATCCTTACTCAATCCTTTAAAGCAGGTCAATGTTATAATTAGTTTCTAGGCTGTGGAATCGAATCTAAAGACTCCTTTTGTTTCATAGGCCAGCGGTTCCTGTTGACGCTTTTTGATTGGATATATACAGCCCTGTCCCATCTGCATCCGGTCCAAAGAGGTTGTATTTGAACTCTTTATGACAGCCTGGGAAACATGCTGTTGGATCCATATAGCCCTCTAGCCGAAGGCGGGTGCTCAAGGGTTCAGTGTCAGTGTGCGGAAAAGTCTGAGCAGATCTACTGGTTTGAGGGCATCCTGGGAAATGTGGTGGACCATTACAGACAACACTCAGTTCTGGACTGCCTTGTGCGCTGTGCATCCACTTGGGAAGGGCCTCAGGTTGTGTCCTTGGAAACGATGTTTATTAGTGATTCCACAGAATATAAGGGAAGCTGGATGTGTGATCTATTTATTACCTTTGTCTCATTCTCCCAGGAGCTCCGTTTGGCAGCGAGCAGCCCAACACCCGGCATGTTTTCCTCTGAAGAAAGTCCTTATTGTGTCCACACTCTAGCACGGTCTGGGCACTTCAGTGTATTTGATCATCTTGGTGGGGCCGAGCCTGCAAAGGTGCGCCCCGTCCTTCTTGCCTGGGGCCTCCCAATCAAAGGGAAGCTTTCATCGGTAGAGGGACCAACTCAGCCTTGAACAATATGATCATCTCTCAGCCTAACCGACCTAACAGGGTCGTTGTGAGGATTGAAAATAAAAGGTTGGCCACTGTGAGAACAGGATGCTGGTCTAGATGGGCTTTTGGCCTGATCCAGCAGGGGTTTCTTATGTTTTTATGTCCTTATGCTCTGAATGGGGAGAGGGCACCTTGAACTCCTTGGAGAAAGACAAATTATAAGTGTAATAAATAAATATATCCTGGGTCAGACATGAGTAGTATTCTTAAAAGCTAGTTTCCTTTTGTAATACCCCGTGTCTGTATTAGGGAATCAGGACAGTTGCAGCTCATTTGTAAAGAGCATGCCCCCCCCCAAAGCAAAAGGCCCCGAGCTCGATCTCTGGCATCTCTAGGTAAGGCTGGGAAAGGCCCCCGGAGCCGCCGCCTGCCAGTTCAGTGTGTAGACCAGCCTTTCCCAACCAGTGTGCCTCCAGATGTTGTTGGACCACAATTCCCATCTTTCCTGACCATTGGCAATGCTGGCTGACGCTGATGGCAGTTGTGGTCCAACAACATCTGGAGGCACACTGGTTGGGAAAGGCTGGTGTAGACTATACTGAGCTAGATGGAGCAATGGTCTGAGTCTGTGTAAGGCGTTAGCTTCCTCCTACGTTCCCAAAAAGAAAAGAAAAAAGGGCTTATTTATGGCATTAACTCCATCAGGCGCGCTGATCGAGGTTTTTTAAAGATTGCCCCTTTATGGAGTCAGTTCATGGCTCGTTTAAAAGGGAGACGATAAGTGTCCCCGAAATCATTTGATCCCAAACATTCCAAGTTCCGGACAAGTCCCCGATGGGCAGGGCGGATCTCCCCCGCTTGACTGATGGGCTCCACCTTTCCACCCTACCCCCCGTCCGCGCTTTGTCTCTGCTATCAATAAGCACAGGAAGGGATCGTTCCCTGGAAACAGCGATCCCCAGGGCAGAGAGGGGAGGAAGAAGGGCCCCCTCCGCTAGCCTGGGAACTCCCTTTCTCAGGCCCAGCAGATGGAAGGAGAGGAGAGCTTAACCATTCAGGGGTGCTGTTATTGTTATTATTAATGGAGGTTCGCTGGGGAGGTCTCGGCTGCGACCGAGGATGGGATTCCGGCCCCAGATCTCACCCGAGCCGCGATGGGGACCACCTGGCCGAAACCGGAGACCCGTTAATGGGTTTAGCCTTTGCTAATTGGTGTCTTAGGAGTGGAGGCTGCGAGGGAGGGGGAAGCGCTTTCCTGAGCTTGTTTAGACGTCTCATGACCAAGAGCTCGATCCACCAGCTAGTAGTTAGCTGCAGGCGGAGGAGGGGGTGGAAGGATGAGGGGGAGATACAGAAAAAGGGCAAAGCACGGTCAAGAGGTTAGGAGAACGTGCCCTGTAGGGAAAGGCAGCAAAGCCTTTGGGTCTTTTGGGTCTTAGAGGATTCCTGCGTTGAGCAGGGGGTTGGACTCGATGGCCTTATAGGCCCCTTCCACCTCTACTGTGCTAGGATTCTAGGACCCCAAAATAAAATTAGAGGCTAGAGAGAAGCTGATATAAATGATAAATGTTCTTCTATGGAAAGAGGGCCCGGAGAGAAACTTTTTCCTTTCTCGTGCGAGAAACTGATCTGCCCTAGGTTCAAGACCGAAATGAAAAGTTGTTCTTCACAAAAGGTATAGTTAACCAATGGAATCCAGGAAAATGCGGGGATGGTGGCATTTTAAAAGAGGGTTAGGCCAGGGATAGGGAAGAGGGGGCCCTCCAGATGCCGTTGGACTCCAACTCCCATCTGCCCCAGTTTGGTCAATGGTCAGGAATGAGGGGAAGTTGCAGGCCAGGAACAGATGAAGAGGAAAGCGCCTCCTCACCGCCGTCACCCGTACCTGGATTAGACAAATAATTCAGGGTGATTTGGTCTATCAAGGACACAGCCTTGTCAACAAAACAGAACCTCCACATTCAGATGCAGTATACCTCTGAGGGCGCACAATAAGAGAGGGCTGTTGCCTGTCCCGTGTATGTTTCCCAGAGACATCTGTTTGGCCACAGTTGGAAAGGGTGGCTCTTGACCGGACCTAGCCTTCTCGCCCTTAAACTAACTGCTCACCCGTTAAATTCTGCTGAAAGAAAACTGGCTTCAGACCTTACACTCCTTGTTGGTGGAGCGAAGTTACCAAGGCGATGATGGGGAAGGACTCACAAATCAGTTTGTATCTCGCGTGGTTTGATAAATCTTCCATTGGAACGCCTCTGGTTTGCTCTCACTCCCTTTCTCCTATGCTTTACAGGAGCAGAGTAATCCCTTACGAAGCGGAGGTCGATATAATTTTCCAGGTTAACAATCTGCAAGCTTCTAGCTATCACCTAGCTGTCAAATTAGTACTTCTCGCCAAGGGGCGTGGCCTAATATCCCCGCCTTCTCATTGGCTGAGAGTGACCGGTAAGATAAGCCTTCCAGAATCACCGGAGAGCCACCATTGATGAGCCTGCAGCGGCTGTGGACTTTTTTCCATTGGTTCCCTAAGCCAGCCTTTCCCAACCGGTGTGCCTCCAGATGTTGTTGGACCACAACTCCCATCAGCCTCAGCCGCTGGCTGAGGCTGATGGGAGTTGTGGTCCAACAACATCTGGAGGCACACCGGTTGGGAAAGGCTGCTCTAAGCCTTCCTAGAAGATCCGAGTTCAGTTAACCGGCTGCAGACATCGCTGTCCCGAACATTCGACCATAATAGGAAGACTCGAAATAGGCCACTTCTGTTATCGGGCTCAGATTATTATGCTGAGGGTCGGTAAAAAATCTGATTAGAGGTGCACAAAAGCCCACCCGTTGGTTTCCCAGATAGTTGTGTGAGCAACGAAGAAGCCGAGATGACCCCGCGACAGAGTTATGGTTTACTAAGTGGTAACCATCGTGAACTTTTTGCATCGCTATTCAGATAGGCTCCGATTTACACGCCAAAATCCACTTCTAGCCTAAGAGCTGAGGGAGAGCTTCCTGCTCCGTGAAACTGACTAGAAAACGTCACACATCACCCTGTGTGTTAACCAGGCTAATACATCATCAACCGCGGAAACTCCATGTTCAGAACTCAGTGAAAGTGCGGGGAATTACCTGTTGACTAGTTTTCAGGGCAGTATGTCTCCTTTGTAGCTGATCGCCTGTTGCTTAGCAAGTCCCTTGAGAAGTGGAGATGAATGCCCAAGTTCTATGTGCAGGGCCTCATGTGGTGGTCTCTCTGGCATGGATTGCATGAGTGTTCATCATCAGCGCTTGGAAACTTAAGGAGGCTGTCTTGTACTGAGTCAAACCAACTCTTCCTCTAGCTCAGTGCTGTTTACCCTGACTGGCAGCAGCTCTCCAGGATTTTAGATAGGAAAACATTCTAAACCCTACCTGGGATCAAACCTGGGACTGTCTGCAAGCAAAGCAGATGCTGTACCAGCGAGCCAGAGCCCTTCCCCCACTGGAAAGCAGCTCTCCCACTTATGCATCTCTGGTCTGTTCCCTGGTTCTTCATGCTTACTATTGTTATCAACAACTAAAATGAGAAAGGTGTTTTCAATTTGCAGGCCTCTAGCACAAATCCTTTTGCTTAAAAATAACAAAACAAGTAAAATACAGTAAAACAAAACAACCAAAGGGATGACCCACACCTGACTTAGAGATAAACCTCACTGAATTCAATAGGTCTTACTCTTGGGTAAATGTGTATGGGACTGCAGCCTTAGGCTGTTGAAATCCAATTGACAACAATGGAATTTCAAGTCTCTAATTGCATGCAAGATTGCAGCCCCTGTAAAAAAAATAAAAAAATAAAAATTGCAGACTGTTTTTGTTATGTGCAAAATCCTCGAGAAAGTGTTAAACTTTAAAGTGTTTCTCCGATCAGATGGTGGATATATACCCTGTCCTGGATGGGGTTACACTCCCCCTAAAGGAACAGGTTCGTAGTCTGGGAGTCGTCTTAGACTCTTCCCTGTCACTTGAGGCTCAAGTAGCCTCGGTGGCGTGGCGCGGAATGCGTTCTATCAACTTCGATTGGTAGCCCAGCTACGCCCCTATCTGAGTAAGGAGGACCTTACATCAGTGGTACATGCTCTGGTAACCTCGCGTTTGGACTACTGCAATGCGCTCTACGTAGGGCTACCTTTGAAGACAGTTCGGAAGCTACAGCTAGTGCAAAATGCAGCGGCCAGATTGCTAACAAGGACCAAACGGTTCGAGCACATAACACCTGTTCTGGCCCGCCTGCACTGGCTGCCAATATGCTTCCGGGCCAGATTCAAAGTGTTGGTATTAACCTATAAAGCCTTATACGGCGCGGGACCACGATACCTGTCGGAACGCCTCTCCCGATACGAACCAGCCCGTACACTACGGTCTACTACGAAGGCCCTCCTCCAGGTTCTGACTTATAGGGAGGCCCGGAGGGTGGTGACAAGATCTAGGGCCTTCTCAGTGGTGGCCCCTGAATTGTGGAACAGTCTCCCGGAGGAGGTACGCTTGGCGCCGACATTGTTATCCTTTCGGTGCCAAGTTAAAACCTTCCTCTTCTCTGAGGCATTTTAATTTCATTTAATTTAAGTCCATTTAATTTTAAATTCGCTGTAATGTTTTTATACTGTTTTATCTTTATATCTTTTGTACTATATTGTGTGATTTTATTGTATTTCTGTTGTTCACCACCCAGAGAGCTGTTGCTAGTCGGGCAGTATATAAATCTAATAAATAAATAAATAAAAATAAAATTAAACAGGTAACCAATCTCTGTCTGCCTGCCTCTCTCTCTCATACACACACACATACACACACTGAGTAACAAGGGGAGAAAACTGTAAAGGGAACAATGAAACCCAAGTCCACCTTGTTTATTTATGGTGATGAGAAATCCATTGACCCAGGAATCTTTGTTTTCAAGTCAGAAGAGATAACTTGGGGGTTGGGGAATTGAGCAAGTTATCAGGCTTCAATAGAATTGGAAAGCAGCTTCTTCTGTAAGAGTAATTAATAGAACCTCTTCCAGATGGTCAAAGTAGCTATATGCTTATGTCCTGGGAAACAGCATTTCCCCTGAGTTTATTAAAAATATAGGAATGAGAAACTGGATTGTTCCTGCTTGCTGGTAACTTCCACACCCCTCCCCCCCTGCTCAATATTTAGCTCCACAAGGGATGGGAAAGAAAGGTTTGTGAAAGAAGGTTACCCAGAAGGCCAATGGGTTGTTTCAGGTCCTTCTGATATACTTGCTGTTAAAAAACAAAATGAAACACATATGGTGAGCTATAGAGATCACGATCAAGAAAGAATCTTGTAGCATCTTTAGGACAAACAAATGTATTATGGTACAAGCTACCACTTTTTCAGATGCATGAAAGAGCTGTCCCATTGGCTGGTATATATGGTCTCTCTCTCTGTATTATATCACATACATGGGTGTGTGAGGGGGAATGTAAACAGTGAGGTAAGATTGAAAGGTCTGTGGCCTCTCTGAGAACCCCCCTCAAAAGCTACAATTGGATCTGGAATGGAAAAAAGCAAAGCAAGTTGTAGGGTCAGGGAGGATATAGTCATGCATTGTCCAATTTTTCCTTAAAAAATGAAAGGGGAAGTGCATCTATCTATTCAGTAATATTTATAGCAAAATAGTGCTTGCAATATGGGGGGAAAGGTGGATGCCATGAATAAAATCCATAAGGCTTACTTCCTGCCTGACCTCACTTAGTCACTCCCACTTCTCATAAGCCACAGCCCCATCTCATAGGGGCTTGTTTAACTGCTGCATGGATGTGGAATAATGAAATCTACGTCTTCATGATGATTGCTTTTGGGTGCCTGTTATTCTCACTCACTCACTCACATGCAGGCACGCACAGAGACAGAAAGAGAGAGAGAGAGAAGTGGAATTCTAACTCAAGAAGAAGGTAGGCCTCTACAGATGATCCAACACATTAACTGAAATTGTGGCTCCTTGTGGACAGTCATTTAGGCTTAGGCACCCAAAGAACATCAGAACTGCTTTAATCAAGCCAGAGGCCTATCTAGTCCCTCATCATGATCTAACAGTAGCCAACCAGATGCCTATGGGAAGCGCACAAGCAGGACCTCAGGGCAACAGCACTCTCTTTCCCCACTTGTGATTCCCAGCAACTGGCATACAGAGGCATACTGCCTCCAGCAGTGGAGGTAGAACATAGACATTGTGGCTAGTAGCCATTGAAGCCAAGAACATAGACATTGTGGCTAGTAGCCATTGAAGCCAAGAAGTAAGCCAGGTGAAGGGTGAGCCAAACAAACATACAACAAGAAATCTGAGGCATTCTGGAGGCTGCTGTAGTCTACTTAATGGATTGTGTGTGTATTACTATATCAGTGTAAAATGTTTCAACCAATTTTTTGAACCCTGAAAGTTAAGTTGTATTGCCTTAACCTAAGATAACTAAAAATTTCAATATGACACCTCTAGAACAGGAGTGGGAAATCACAGGCCTGGGGGTCAAATACAACCTTCCAAGCCTCTCTGTCTGGCCCCCTGAACTCTCCCCAGGCCACGCCCCTCATTGACCCTGCTTCTCACCAAGAGTGATTCTGACTAGCTGGAATGGGTCTTTGAACTCTGATAATCCTTCTTTCAAGTGGGGTGTGTGAGTGTATGTAGAAAGTAGTAACCTACTGTACAAAGACAATATTTATATTCGTCAGTAGTGTAGTGGCAAATTCAAAAGTGCAGGGTCCCTTCATGACAGTCACAGCCACACCCCTCCCCTCTTTTCTTGCTGCCAGGTTGAGCATGAGATCCTTGTTAATGCCTTCTCCCACAACAACAGATGTCCCTAGGAGCCAATAAGCATGAAAGGGGAGAGTGTTAGCTACTGAGAAGAGTCTTCTCAGTGGCTGACTCATCTCCTTTCATTCTGATTGGCTCCAATCAGCAGTAAAGGGCAAGGAAGCATGTTAGAAGACTCTCCTCAGTGGCTAACACATTCCCCTTTCACGATGATAGACTCATACGGTGCTGGAGACACAAGGACCCTGCTGGGACCCTGCTCCCAAAAAAGTAATGGGTCTAAGACCCCCACCCCAAGACCCTGGATGACTACACCTCTGATATTCCTTGTTCTGCCCACTTTTGCCTCTGGCTCCATCCACCACTGACATGTGACCCTCAGAAGGCAGTTCAGAAGGGAATGTGGCCCTCCACCTGCTCAAACTGCATAATAACTAGTTACACTGGACTTCCTTTAAAATAACTAGGTATCCCTGCCTGAATTCCACTCCACCCACTCAAACAAACCTCTAACCTGCAACAATAAGCCCTTTATTCTCGCTATGTTTGTGAGAGGTGGGGACCCACCAGTGCTAGATTTTCCCAGCAGATAATCTCCCAGGGAAGGGGTCCCAACTGAGAAATAGGGTAGATGGTTCAGGATGGCAGTAATGGACAGTAGTCCCCCCCTTTTGCTTATCAAACATGGCTTGACCATTAAAATCTCTGCACCAGTCTGTCTCCACACTGTGACAAAGTAACATCCATGAGGGTCAGCTCTTATTCCAAGCTGGAATCTATCCTCCTGCCACGCACTTAATTCTAGAAGGGGGATTGCCAGGCATTTGTTCATTGCAAAGCAAAGAGACTAGCTCAGCCTAAGCATTACTTCACCAGCAGAAGTTCTGCTCCTGTTGAAGCAGGACCTCCAGCCTAAAGAAGCAGACTCCAGCCTTCTTTCCTCTGTGTAGTTTTTGAGGACCATTTGAATTGGACTCCCTCCCCCCTGCCTCTGCTGCTCATTCCCCTGATGGCTCATCTTGGAGGCAAGTTCAAGAAGGTGCTCTCCTTGGAGGCAGGTTCTTTGGGATCTTGAGATTGTTCTAGATATAAGGCAAGTTTTAAAAACATGTAATGAGGTTGTTCTACAGTTGGCTAGAAAGCTCCCTCAGCCTGTTTGTGTAGATGCTGGGACTGTTGGGACATGGCAGGAGGGAGCAGGCAGTTAGCCAGTGGTGGCTAGTGATTATTGGGACTGGTGAGGCAGAAAGCCAGGACAGGCTTGTAGCTTGGGCATACCCCTGTATCCAATATTGTCACTTGAGGCCCAGGTTGCCTTGGTGGCTAGTAGTGCCTATTTCGAGCTCCAGCTAATTAGTCAATGATAGTCTCTTATGGATAGAGATGACTTGACCGCTGTACTCCATGCTCTGATAACTTCCAGATTGGATTATTGCAATGTGGTCTACACAGGGGTGCCCTTGAAGACTACTCAGAAACTTCAGCTAGTCCAAAATTCAGTAGCCAGATTACTGGTTGGGGCTCCATTTAGATCTCATATAACCCATTTTAAAATAGTTGCATTGACTGCCAATTTGTTTATGGGTCAGTGTTAAGGTGCTCACACTAGTGTTAAAAGCACTAAATGACTTAGGCCCCAAATATCTGTGAGACCACCTCCTTCTCTACAGTCCCTCTCACATGTTAAGATCAGCAGAGGTAGTTCTGCCACCCTAAGAAGTTTGGGGGATAGTGTCCCAGGAGAGGGCCTTTTCAGTGTGACAGCCTCTAAGTTGTGGAATTCCCTCCTCACAGAGGTGTGTCTGTGTTGGAAGTGGCGCAGCAGCAACTCCTGTTTGGGTTCTTTTGTTTGTATTCCAGAAGGAAGATAGAGTTAGGGTCCTCCAGCTGGCTGGGCTTGCCTACCTTTACCTGTGCTGTTCTCTACCTAACTTCCTTATGTTATAAACCGATATGCTCAGGGAAGCTGACCTGCTCTTCCTTCCTTTGTCTTCTTCTTTGACTGTCCAAGGAGAGAGGAGACATCTTTGTCTTTGTTCTTTCCTGAGCTATGAGGGCAATACCCAAGTCTGGGCATTGCACCTCCAACTTACTTACTTACTTAGAACTAGGTATGCCTTTCCTATCTACTATGCATTTCTATAAATAAAGTCGCTTTTCTTATTTTACTAAGTTTTAAGTCTCAGTGATCTAAATGCAGGGTAAAAACCTACTACCCAGGTAAATACACACACAGGCACACGTGCAGCTCAGACAGCTGAGAATCTCTGCATCTGTGTATTTCCATAACAGTCTGGAACCGTCACTGTACAGTTTTCAGTGAATGCTAAACATGCATCTCTTTACCCTGACCTTTTGATACCTGAGATGTATGCTTTCAATACCCACCCTAGTCCTTTTAATTGTTTTTAATACTGAATGCTAAACTGTTGTAACCTGCCCTGGGTCCTGATGATGATAACGACGACGACAATGACAATGATGATAATAATAATAATAATAATAGCCATCTGAGTAGGTGGCCATCATTGCCCCATTGATGAGTGAATTCCATCATTTAACTATACGCTGTGTTTCTTTTGTCTGTCCTGAATCCTCCAACATTCAGCTTCATTGGATGTCCATGAGTTCTAGTGTTATGAGGGAGAAAAACTTTTCTCTATCCACTTTCTTTTGTATAGTTTTATAATTTTTTACCATGTCACCTCTTACTCACCTTTTCTCTAAACTAAAAAGGCCCAAATGCTGCAACATTTCATCACAGGGGAGTTGCTCCATCCCCATGATCATTTAGGATTCCGTTTTCTGAACTTTTCCCAACTCTATAATAACTTTTTTGAGGTGAGGCGACCAGAACTGCACATAGCATTCCAAATGCAACTGCACCATATGTTGTATAACGACATTATGATTTTAGAAGTTTTACTTTCAATACATTTCCTGATGATCCCTAACATGGAATTTGCCTTTTTTTTTTTACAGCTGCTGCACACTAGGTCAACATCTTCACTGAGCTATCCACTACGACCCCAAGATCTCTTTCCTGGTTAGTCCCTGCCAGTTCAGACACCATGAACATATATGTGAAGTTAAGATTTTTTGTCCTGACATGCACCACTTTACACTTGTTTACACTGAATTGCATTTGCCATTTCAGCACCATAACCTTCTGTAATTTGTTAACCTTTGTTATTCTTAACAAATTACAATTTCTAGGATTCTTTTGGGGAAGTCATTTGGGGAAGTGTTTTAAATGTATGGTGTGTACACAGCCCTGATATATTAAATAGAACAGAACAGAAACAAACATCTGCAAATATATCCTCAAATAACTGGCTCCTGCACAACAAATTACACTATAGTTACTTCTACCCTCACCACTTCAATCCCCCGCTTACCAAAAGCCTGGGTAAAAAGGTAGGTCTTTAACTAGTACTGAGGTCTTACCAGAGTCAGGGCTAGCCTTACCTCAGCTAAGACACATGGGTCATGAAAAATCCTTGGATACAATTAGGCAGGCCAAATTATGCCCCTCCTAGAGTCTTGTAGCTAAAAGAGTAATCCCAAAAGCTCCCCTGAAACTCAAAAAATGAAATGGAGTTTCCTTTGGAGGCCTACTGTGATTTGATTGCAAGACACTTCGAGGATAAAGTTGCTCACCTCCGTAGCAATCTTGATGCCCCACCCATATATACTTCAGTCTCCAGTGAGGTGTCTTGGGATCAGTTTCAGTTGATGCAGCCTGATGACATGGACAAGGTACTTGTGACAATGCGGCAGCAATGTGTCCTCTCAATCCTTGTCATTCTTGGCTTATTAAAGCTTGCCAAGGGGGTATGACCAAGTGGATCCAGGATGTGGTCAACATGTCTTTGCAGGTGGGAGTGGTCCCAGCCACCCTGAAACAGGTGGTGATCTGACCACTCCTTGAAAAAGCCCACCCTGGACCCATTGGTCTGTGACAACTACGGCTCAGTTGCAAATACCCCCTTTTTAGGGAAGGTGATTGAGAGAGTTGTGGTGCAGCAAATGCAAGTACTCTTGGATGAACAGATTATATTGACCCATTCCAATCTGGATTCAGACCTGGTTATGGGACTGAATCAGCCTTGGTTGCTCTGATGGATGACTTTATCAGGGGGACAGGGGGAGTGTGACCCTATTATTCTTATTTGAACTCTTGGAGGCATTTGATACCATTGACCATGGTATCCTTCTGAGCCGACTTGGTGAGACGGGTATTGGAAGCCCATTTTTACAGTGGTATCACCAGGGTCATTTCACAGAATGGCACAGCGTGATTGTCTTCCAGTCCCCTGGCAGTTTTGCTGTGTGTGTGGGTGGATAACATCTTGTCCCCACCCCTGTTTAACATCTATATGATACCCTTGGGAGTGGTTATCAGGAGATTTGGGACAAGGTGTCAGCAATACTCTGATGATACCTAGCTCTATTTCTCTAACATCTGAATTGGAAGAGTCTGTGCAAGCCCTGGACCAGTACCTGGATTCAGTGGATGGCTGGATGAGGGCCAATAACCTGAGTCTGAATCCTAGCAAGACGCAAGTGCTGTAGGTTGGTGACTCCCAAGTTTGAATAATTGGTCAATTGCCTGCTTTGGATGGGGCCATATTCTCTCTGAAAGAGCAGGTTTGTAGTCTGGGGGTGCTCCTGGATCCATCTTTGTCGCTAGAGGCCCAGGTGACCTCAGTGGCTATGAGTGCATTTTACCAGCTTCAGCCGGTAAGACAGCTGTGGCCATTTCTAGACCAGAATAGCCTGACCACTGTTGTCCATGCACTGGTAACCTCCAGGCTGGATTACTGTAATGTGCTCTATGTGGGGTGCCCTTAAGGCTGGTCCAGAAGCTGCAGCTGGTGCAAAATGTGGCAGTGTGACTGCTTATTGGGGCAGGGTATTGCCAACATGTTATCCCACTGCTGAAGGAATTACACTATTCCTATGCCCTATTCCTATGCCCTATGCAGCTTGGGACCAGGATACCTGAAAGGTCATCTTACTCCTTATATACTCAGTTGATCATTGTGCTCTGTGGGTGAGGGCCTCCTGCAGGTACAGTCTTATCAGAAGGTCCATTCCGCACAACAGGGGTGGACCTTTAGTGTTGTGGCATGTACCCTTTGGTATTCCCTTCCCTTAAATATTAGGGAGGCACCATATCTGTTATCTTTTCAGTGCCTACTGAAGACCTTCCTCTTTCAACAAGCCTTTTAAGTAGAGACCTTAACCCAGTCTGCATTTATATTGGAGCTGCTTTTTAAGATGGTTTTAAAGCTGTTTTTAGGATGTTTTTAAAGATGTTTTGTTGTAATATTTTAAAGACTTTTAAAAATATGTTTTAAAGTTTTTTGTTTTTAATATGTTTTAGTGTGCATTTAGTGTTTTTGTTTGCTGCCCTGGGTTCCTTCTGGGAGGAAGGGTGGGATATTATACAAACAAACAAACAAAGTGTCCTCATCGATATAAGTTCCAGAATGTTGTTAACTGAGGATAACATTTTTTGTAAGGTCAAACTAACATTTCTCTCAGCAAACTACTCTCCCCATTAATCTCAGGAAGGATCAGTTTCAAGTTGACTTCCTTGTTATTGAAATTTGGCCCATTCCACTGCTTCCCTTCCCTTTCTCACATCTCTTCTGGATCAAGTTCCCTTTCAAAACAGTTTTCTGTCTGGCACACAGTACTTATGTCACTGAGGTTCATTGGCTCTCATTAGCATGGCATCTAAGCACTGAAATGGTGACAGACATCAGAAAAATCCAAAATGTGAAATCCAGCAACATTTGCAACCCCAGTGGGTTTTAATTTGAGGCCAGGGTCACCCTTAAACTTAGTCCTTGAATGTTTTACATGGCAAGGCTCAGCATAGGTACATATAGGGAAATCTCTTTCTGCCTTTGAGCATGTACAGAGTGTTTTGCCACCTAGAGTTAGGACTGCTAGGATGCCTTGAGTTAGACTTACAATTAATAAACTAATTCAGTGAAGGCTGTGGTCCTATGATCATTGAGATGTGCTGAAGTTGATTGACTCGGGCCTGACTTATTAACTTGTTATTGATTGATTGATTTTTCATTTATTTAAACATTTATAGCATACTTTTAAGTGTAAACTCTTTCAAAGTGGCTTCCATAATAATAGAATATATTGCAATACAACTAAAATTATACAAACATTTATGTAGCTCTAAACTCACACAACTGAGTGCAGGACAGTAGACCAAAGATATTACTTTCATTGTTAACAAGAACTGAGGCGGGCAAATATGTTGCACTTTTGCACGCAAGTCCTGCTTTCAGACTTCCAATCGACATTTGCTTGGCCACTGTGAGAACAACATGTTGGACTAGATGGGCCTTTGGACTGATCTAGCTGAGCTCTTCTTATGCTCTTATATTTGTTTGTCTTTGTGTGTGAGATGGTAGTGCCGGTGGATTACTACAGTTTTTAAAATCAGGAAACAGGATCTGAAAAAAGAGAGCAAAAGTTTAAAGGACACCAGATCAAGATCTTAGTTTAAAGGAGACCAGATTATGGATCTTATTATTGCTATATGGTTATTAATTTTAAATTCTGGTTTGTGACTCTTTTAGGAAAACCAACATTGTTTCCTTTTTTTTTACAGTAATAGAATCAAAACCAAATTATATGTGATTTTTTTGGAGGGGGAGTTAAAGTAATGGTGATGTCCCTAAAGCTGTATCAGTGATTCTTTAAAAAATGTGCACTGTGCTGTTTTCACACTTAGCCAATTGGGCTGCAGCCTGAAGTGCAGCTGTTGCCTGCTGATGTCTATTGGTGGCTACCACTGATACAAACCAAGCCAATATTATAGTCATGGAGATGAAACAACATTCTGGGATTGCCATTAGTTCCTTAGGAACCCTTTGGAAAGCCCTTTCATCCCCTTTGGGTAAGATAAGTCAATATTATTATCCTCTACATTGTGTGTGTGTGTGGCTTAACTAAGTGAGGGTGAGAAAAGCAACTCCCTTCAAGAAAACAAGGGTAGCAGGGAGTGGAATGGAGTGTAGCACTTTAGGAAGCTGTCTTAATCAGGAGTGGGGAAACTTTTTCAGCTTGAGGGCCACATTCCCTACTAGACAACCTTCTGGAGGCCACATGTCAATGGTGGCTGCAGCCAGAAGCAAAGCTGGCAAAACAAAGAATGGGAGTGTTATCTTTGCACAGGAAGCTTCCTTCTACACCCAGCTGAGTCACACATCCCTATCCTGCATCCATACAAGTAAGAAACATGGTTAGAGGTCTGGTTTGTCTGGCTGGAGACATTCAAGGAGAATGCACAGCAGGCGCAGTGAGGGGTGGCCTGGAGAGAGTTTTGAGAGCCTGACTGAGAGGTCTGGAGGGCCGTCTTTGGCCTACAGGGACTGGCAGCAGCTCTCTAGGGTCTTCAGACAGACATCTCTCCCACCCCTACCCGGAGGCGATGCTGGTACTGAACCTGGGACCTTTTGCATGCCAAGCAGAGCTACGGACCTTCCCACAGGCTTTCTGCCTTGACCGGCAAGGGTTGTGCCTCCCTCGCCTGCCCTTTGAAGTGGCACAGGCCACTCCGCTACTTCGGGAAGGACTCTGGCCCCTTTTGATTCTGCTTAGGGAGAGATCAGTGCTGGGAGGAAAACGTTGACCTCTCCTCCCTTTGCGTTCCCTCCTCCTGAGCCAGGACCCCCCTCTCCCCCTCCGTCTCCCTCCAGTTAGCTGCGGCGGTGATGATTTTAAAAGCATGCGATGATCTAAGCCCTAATCCTAATATTATGCATCATTTGGACAGGATAACGATGCCACCTTGTCGGGGCCGGCCTCTTTACACAAGCCATTTGCTGCATCGCAGAGTCATCAGGGCCTTGATGGATGGCCCGGCGAACGTCTTCTGGCTGCCCGGCCCTAATCTCCCCCCCCCCAATCCTCGGCGAAGCGGCAGCAGAAGAATGCGGGCGGGGTGGGGGGAGGCGAGCCGTCGGGGCTGGACGGAGCGCAGGGCGGGGATTTATAGTCTGTATATCTTTGCTGGCTCCAGATCCCGGCGCTGTAATGGATGGCTCTCTTTGACAAAGGCGAGGCAGCCGAGGCTCTTTCCTGCCAGGCTTCCTTGTATGGTGGTGCGCTCCTCTCTCTCCCTTAAGCCGCCCGGCAGGCCATAAACCTCCCTGGGCTACGACGCGGCGTGATAACAGGCCGCTTTTATGGACAGAGGGAGGCTGAGAGGCAGGCCAGCCCACCACCCCTCTTTTGATGGGGACCCCCGAGACCGGCTTTTTCTCCCGCCTCCACCCTGCAGCAGCCACTGGGGCAATGGGGACAGTTCACTGAAGGGGTGTAGTCGTTCAGGATCTTGGGTGTGTGTGTCTTAGATCCATTAGGTAATCAAGCCTATCCATCTGGAGGACCCTAACTCTATCTCCCTTCTGGAACAAACCAAAGAACAAAACAGGAGTCGCTCTTGCCCCCGCTTCCAACAATACTTTTTTGGGAGCAGGGTCCCAATGCCTCCAGCGTCCTATGAGCCAATCAGCATGAAAGGGGACTGTGTTAGCTACTGAGAAGAGTCTTAAGAACATAAGAACATAAGAAGAGCCTGCTGGATCAGGCCAGTGGCCCATCTAGTCCAGCATCCTGTTCTCACAGTGGCCAACCAGGTGCCTTCTAACATGCTTCCTGCTGATTGGAGCCAACCAGGTGAAGATGAGTCAGCCATTGAGAAGACTCTTGTCAATAGCTATTGCTCTCCTCTTTCATGCTGATTAGCTCACAGGGATGTCTGTTGTTGTGGGAGAAGGTATTACAAGGACCTCATATTCAACCCCGCAGCACAAAAGGGGGGAGAGGGCATGGCTGTGACCAACATGAACTCTGCATTTCTGGATTTGCCACTACACTGCTGGTTCACTGTGTGCAAACGGTGCACTCGTTGGGCTATAAAAGCTCCAGCGGGTTAAAAGCAGATTTGTTTTAAAAAGAGAAAAGCCTGTGATGATGACGAAGGGAGGAAGACTCCTTTCCTGTAGGATGCTGTTTGATGGCAAGCTCTTCCTTCCCGTCTCTCTCTCTCTCTCTCTCTCTCTCTCTCTCTTCTTACTTTCCACCCTTCCTTTTCCCCATTCTTCACTTTCTTCTTCTCTCTCTTCCTCGGGACTGACCCTAACTGAACTCAGAGGGACTTACATCCGAGTAAGCAGGGATAGGGTCGGTCCCCAAACCGGCAGTTCGAAGCCTCCTCAAGGGTGCTACGATCCAGTACAGGTCCCGGTTTATCATCCACTCCAGCTCGTTCGCGATAACCGGTTAAGCCTCCTTCGACAACCCAGTGGGACCTGCAGCAGCCGAACTCTACGCAAGTTTGCGCCGAAGTATAAAGCCTCACTGAATTCATGCAAGTGTGGGGCTAGACACGATTAGAAGCGTGTTGCTAGTCCTGTTGAGGGTACAGCATGTGGTTAGCAGGGTTTATTCTAAGCTTTTTTCCCTACAGCACAAGCAGCCAACACAGCGCCCCCCCCCAAACTAGTCAAGTAATTTGTCCCATAATATACTGTTAGCAGGGCCTTTTTTCTGACACTACTCACTAGTATCTGCACCTCTTTTTGCTGCCTATGCCAGCCATTTTGTGCTGGCACTCACAGTACTTTTACCAATATATGAGTACTGATACCTCGTGTTTTTTTTAACCGAAAAAGCCCCAACTAGTAGTATAACGTAATGAAGATTTGAAAGAAAGCAGTATTTCTCTTCATTTTCTATTTCTTGTTCTTTTCTCATCTATTTCTTTTTAATAAACCACCTAGCTCCTTATTAAATCCCATATATCAGCTGCACCAAAACGTAACTTATTTCGCACTGCACAAAATGTGTCTAGCTGGCTAACCTTGGGGCTTAGGTCTTTCCCATTTGAGGGATTGGGACTGAGAGGTGCTTAGCAGTGGCTTGGATACCTTTTCCCTTCTCTTCATTCACAGCCCAGTTAAACAAACAACCCCTCCACTTATATACAATTCCATTTTACAGCGCACTCCTATGCATATCTTCTCAGAAATCAATCTCAGTAGGACTTAACTCCCAGGAAAGTGTGTATAGGATTGCAGCCTTAATCACGTTTACTCGGATGTAAATCCCACTGGGTATAGACCCTATCGGTTTACCCAAGGAGCGGATATTTCCTTTGAGCAGGCGGCAAATCGCACCGTTAGGGACAGGCAAGCATGTGATGTTGCCCAGCGAATTTGTGGACTCGGATTTCCTGGGAAAGAGTTTAACGCAGTCCTCGGCATTTGGATGCATTTGGGCAGGATAAATGGCTGCGTCCAGGGATTCCTTTAAAAATAGCCCATAAGCATAGGCTAAGAGCCGCCCGCAAATGTGAACATATCCGTGCTTACTCGAAATTATTGAGCGCTGTGGGCTTGATTGCCAACAGCTTACCTAGGAATGTAGGTTTTGTTCCCTGAAGGTCTGCTCTCGTTTGCCGATCAAAGAAACACATTTGAAAAGAGACATTTTGAAATGTATTGCGAATGCATCTGTGTGTCCCGAACCAGATTTTGAAAGAAATTTTTGAAGGAAAGATTTTTGATGGTGAATTTTCATCGGTCATTTTGAGCACGAGCTGTGCGTTCATCCCCCGATCTTAAGCATTATTACTAGGAAGTATGTCGTACTGACATGTGTGTTCATTGATATGTGCCTCCTTTTTAGCCTGCTATTTAACCTTAAGAAATACAAAACAAATAACTAAATCTACATCGAGTAGCCCATAAAAAAATCGTTGGAAGGATTCTTCGTTTATGAGGTCATGCTGGCACAGAAACCAATACTAATTTTCGAAATATTCTAGGGAAGATCTTGAGGTCTAGCGCAATGTTGGGGCAGAATCAGTTAACACCCTACTCTCTAGAGAGCACCTAAACGGCGTGCAAGTCGATTTTTTTCTTGCATGCTGTTTACCGTGAAGCCTCTAGTGCCTTGTTTGAGTTTATATGGGTCAGCAGCGGTTGGAGAAAATTACCAGGAGCTGATATGCAGAGGTATACTGCCTCTGAATGTGGAAGTTCCGTTTAGAAATCTTGACTTAGTGCTCTTTATAAACCTCTTTTCAGAAGCCATCTCAAAATTATGTGCCTTGATATTGGGGGGAGCGAGAGGGGACGAATTCCTCACTCTTAATTTTTTTTCAAAATGTGTTGCTATATTTTGCTTTTTAAAAATTTTCTGTGTGGCGACTCGTGGCAAGTCAAAATGTGGACGTGGGCGTATAATGCTGTTTCCTCCAAAGTGGCTGTTTTTTCCTCTTTTAGTTCTTAAACTTCAAAACCCCGTAAATTTGATTTAATCACGACACACAACTGGATATTAACGAAAGAAAGGAGAAACGCACGGTTCAACTACAATAAAAACTTACAGTTCTTCCTGATCATCAGTTTTGCCATCCCCTTTCCAGCAGGAGGGCAGATCTCCATCTTCAGGGAAGGAGATGGGGGGCGGTGGCGGTGGTGTGTGTGTTTGTTTTTACGACAGCAATAAAGAGTCTTGAGATAACTTAATCTTACTACGGCATAAGGTTTCTTGGACTAAAGTGTTGACATGTATTCTTGAATTACAGATCTAGACATATAACCTCAGTCCTTCCGCTAAATTGCGTTGGGAATCGCACTGTTGGAAAGCCTTACAGAGAAGCCTAGAGAACTGCCTTATACCGAGTTAGATCACTGGGCCATCTAGCTCAATATTCTTGTCTATACCGCCTGGCACCAGTTCACCAGAGTTTTCCCCAGTCCTCCCCGGAGATCCCGTCGTCTGGTACTCGGAGGTAGACTGCCTCTGGCAATGGAGGTTCGATTTCCTCTGGCTATCGGGGCTAAAAGCCATTGACAGCCCTAGTCCTTTGCCCCCTCCCCCCAATTTGTTGAGTGCTTTTAAGGATGCGACCCTAAAAACAAGCAAGCCCCATTGAACTCAGCGAGGCTTCCTTACAAGAAGGTAAGGCATGGGGTCGGATGGCTCGCTCTTGGCTAGGAACCAAGGAACGTGGAATTAGGTAGGACTTATTTCCGAGTGAAAGCCAGTGTGGCAAAGTGGTTAAGATGTCGGACTACGACCTGGGAGACCAGGGTTCGAATCCCCACACAATCATGAAGCGCTCTGGGTGACCTTGGGCCAGTCTCAGAGCAAGGCGATGGTAAACCCCCTCTGAATACCGCTTACCACGAAAACCTTATTCATAGGGTCGTCATAAGTCGGGATCGACTTGAAGGGCAGGGCATTATTTCCGAGTACACGTTTTAACACGCGCCCGCCAACGGTGCGATGCATACATGTTGTGACGATCTTCCTTTGACTCGTCTGGGCTGCTCTTCCTTCCGCCTCTGATTTTCTGGATTTTATCAACTTGTGCTCCAGCTTTGTGCCCCTTTGTGGGAGCCTGGTGAAACCATTCCAGGTCTGAGAGCAGCCATGTTTTTGTCTGTTATCTACATAATTGGCTGATTCCCCCCCTCCCTTGTTAACAAGCATGGGACCGTAACTCGCTTGGTGCTCTCTCCGCGTGGTTTTCGGCGCTGCAGTCATAAGAATGTAAGTGCCCTTCTGGAGCATACTTTCTCCAACCAGTGCCAGTGAATCAGGGTAACATCAGCCCGCTCTCTCAGGAGCTGATATGTAGAGGTATACTGCCGCTGAATGTGGAAGTTCCGTTTAGAAATCTTGTCTTAGTGCTCTTTATAAACCTCTTTTCAGAAGCCATCTCAAAATTATGTGCCTTGATATTGAGGGGAGCTAAAGGGGAGGAATTCCTCACTCTTAATTTTTTTCCCAAATGTGTTGCTATATTTTGCTTTTTAAAATTTATTGCTTCATTTGGTATTGCCATTTTTCATATATAACTTGTAAACTGCTGAGGGACTGTCTTGATAGCAAGCGGTATATAAATACAGGAAATACATACATACATGGCAGAGAATCCCATAAATTAAGGACACGCTGTATGCTATAATACTTGAACCTGCCGTCGATCCTAGTCATCGGGTGACCCCGAATTCTAGTATTGTGAAAAGTGGAAGAAAAAAGTATGCCTCAATTCCATCTCTTCATAAGCATTCATAATTTTATAAACCTCTACACTCACCTTTCCTCAAATACTTTTGTCCTGAACTAAAGACCGCTTAAACTTTTCCTTATAGAGAAAGCGCTCCGGCGCCTTGATAATTTCAGCCGCCGTTGATATTGTCGGCTTATTTATAAGGTCTACTTCAAAAAGCATCGCAAGCGTCGGTAATCAACCTCCGGCAGCGTTTGGATTCCTTAAGCCCCGTCTTCTCCGTTTCTGACCTTTCTTGTGCCAAGAGGGCGGAATGCAGAAAGTCTGCTGAATGTTTTACTGTGATTCCAAATGCTGGCTGCAAAGGTAGGATCAAGACTGCGTACCTATTTACTTGGGAGAAAGCACCATGAAACTCAGTGGGATTTTCTTCTTCTTCTTCATCTCCTCCTTCTAGAAGAGTAGATAACGATGAGTAGGAAGCTCATCACCTCACACAGCTATAATTCTCTGAATGGTTTAACAACCATTCCTTCTTGCCAGGGAATTCTGGCAAGTGTAGCTCTGTGAGGGGAACAGGGCTCTCCTAACAGCATCCTTAGCAAACTGCATTTCCCAGGATTCTTTGGAGGATGCCATGACTGTTTAAGGTGGTGTGATACAGCTTTAAATGTATAGTGCAGATGGGGTAGAGAGCCAGTGTGGTGTAGCGGTTAAGGTGTTGCACTAGGACCTGGGAGACCAGGGTTCAAATCCCCACACAGCCATGAAGCTCACTGGGTGACCTTGAGCCAGTCGCTGCCTCTTAGCCTCAGAGGAAGGCAATGGTAAATCACCTCTTAAAACCGCTTACCATGAAAACCCTATTCGTAGGTGTTGGAGGTGGGGCAAGACAAGCAACTCCTGTTTTGTTCTTTTTGTTTATACTCCAGAAGGGAGATAGAGCTAGAGTCCTCCAGATGGATAAGCTTGTTTACTTTTACCTGTGATGCTCTGACTGACTTCCTTCTGTCGCTAGATGTCTTTAGGGAAGCTTACCTGCCCCTCCTCCTTCTGCCCTTTCCACTTCTTCCTTCTCCGATTGTCCGGGAGAGAGAAGACATTCCTTTGTCTCTGCTCTCTCTCCTAGCATGGGGCTAACTCCCGCACCTGGGTGTTATGCCTCCAACTTAGTTAGTTAGAACTAGGTATGCCTTTATATCTACTATGTATTTCTACAAATAAAGTAACTTTTCATATTTTACTAAGTCTCAAGTCTCAGTGATGCTGATGCAGGGTAAAAGCCTGCTTTCTTAGGTAAACGCACGCACACGCTGGCACACTCGCATTTCAACATCTGCTGTTACTCTGCTGCTGTGGTGCTGCTTTAAAAGACATTAAGCAACACAAACACACACAGCCAACAGTATGGTCACCATAAGTCGGGATGGACTTGAAGGCAGTCCATTTTGCAGATGGGGTAGGAGGGCAAAGGCCACGTGCATAGAAGGAAAGAACTCTGAACCGAAGAGGAATTTGTTTTGAGTCCCAGAACTGAATGGAGCTCACAGCCATTGCACGCAACAGCCCACTCTGGCTTACTTTTTCCTTTCAGCAGAATTGTTTAAGGGCAGAAAGGGAGGTGTCATTTTGCTGCTGCTGTTGTGAAACAATTGGGAACCAGAAATCCTTGCTTAGATCACCTGGAGATTTATCAGTTTACCCAGAGTACCTGCCTTGTTTTAGCAATAGGTATAATGTATTGCAAAGTAGCAAAGAAGTACCTGAGTGAGCTTTGTGGGTGTCTGAATCCATACTAAATAGCGCTCCTTCCCTGGAATTACTCACACTGAGACTTCATGCTTTAAAACAAGAAAACTACTTTATTCTGGAAATACATGTTGTTATTATGTGCCTTGAAGTCAATTATGACTTATGGCGATCCTATGAACCAGCGACCTACCATAGCACTGGAAATACATACTTGATAGGAAAGAGTTCTACAGCTAGCTATGTGGAGACACAAACATTAAATTAAGCCTAGTGTTTGCCCTCATGCTGTGAGGAGAGAGACAAAGACAAAGAGGTCTTCTCTCTTCCTCAAGAGAACTAAGATCAGCATCTTAAGTTTACACAGGAAGGAAGAGCTAGCAGGAGATCAAAGGATAGGTATGACCTAGGAACCAGGAGGTCTTCTCTCTATCTCCCCTTTTTAACCCCATGCAGACCCAACCCACAGGTTCGACTTAAACCATCTATTCCAACATAATGTTGCTTTGGCTTCAGTCCAAACGGAGGTGTAGCAAACGATTAAGCATGGAGACTCAGATGTAAGCCCCAAGGAGTAAGTAAATTCAGGATTGCTGCGCTAGTTAAACTTAAGTCCCATTGGAATTAATGGGGCACATGGGTTGCTACTGACTTAAATTAGTCATGCTTAAATCCCATTGAAATGAATGGAATTTAAGCATAATTTGGTTTTTTCTGTATCCTCCTAGACTTGGATATAGGGAGAACTTCGGTGACCCTTTTTGTCATTAACATTAATCTACCAGTTGCTGGAAACCACAAGAGAGGAGAGTGCTCTTGTGCTCAGGTCTTGGTTGCGGGCTTCCTACAGTTATCTGGTTGGCCACAATGAGAACAGGATGCTAGACTAGATGGGCCACTGGCCTGATCCAGCAGGCTCTTCTTATGTTTTTAACTTTAGGAGTGTCAGCTTTTTTTAAAAAAAGCTTTTCTTACTAGTACTCTTTAGAATATTTGGAAAATACTTTGGGGACTGTTATATAATCACTCCAGGCTATAAATTAATCAAAGATTTATTCCTCAATCAGGGGGAAAATGCTATTAAGATTTGCTATGCCTTGGTCTGTGGGAAAATAATTTGTTTGATTGATTTCCCCCTAAAGAGCCAGGGAAGGTTTCTAAACTCTGTTATGAACAGTCTGGCCTCTCCTATCTTCCGGATGAGGGGAAAGAGGAAGACCTCCCGAGAAATGCATTTTCCATCTTGAATCTCACTTTGTGTCTTTTCAATAGTAATCCTTGAAAAATCCATCAGGAAAAATCCATCAGGTTTATACTTTTTTTTTTTTTTTGCACTGGTGGCCAATATTTTTTGAAGGAACGATGGAAAAGAAAAGAATCTTCTACATGGAAAGAAGCTGGATTTGAAGAATAAAAGGAATGACTAAACAACAGACCTGATGACTTTTGCTGCATATATTCTGTACAGGTCAATGTACAGGTTGTAATCACAGCATGACGGTGCCCATATTGCTTGTGGAAAGTATGATCTCATTTTAGGCAAATTGTCAGAGACCAGACTTTGGGATAATCAGGGAGTTAGGCTAGTATGGTGGGACATCCAAGGTGTATCTACACTAGGCATATATAATATTGTATTTTATATTGTTGTGACCCACCCTGGGACCTTCTGGTGAAGGATGATGATGATGATGATGAAGGAGGAGGAGGAGGGGAGGAAATATAGTTTGGTGAAGGTGCAGAGAACTGTCTGTTAGGCATTCCCTAGTGGCTCCCCCCTTTCACACAGAACCATGGCTTCTGGAGTTGTTTAAACTAGGGTAAACTGTCCGGTAGTGCGATCCTATGCATTTCTTCTCAGTGTTATGCGCATGCAGAGTAATTCAGGCTTTTACCCTGCATTTAAATCACTGAGACTTAAGACCAGTAAAATAAGAAAAGCTGCTTTATTTATAGAAATACACAGTGGATAAGGGTGGCATACCTAGTTCTAACTAACGGAGTTGGAGGCACAATGATCAGGCTTGGGTATTGCCCTCATGTTTCAGGAGAGAGAACAAAGACAAAGATATCTCCTCTCTCCTCTAATAGATGAAGAAGAGCAAACAGGAAGGAGGGTCAGAAGTGAGGTCAGCTTCCCTGACAGTATCAGTTTACATGGAAGGAAGATAGGTAGAGACATCACAGGTAAAGATAGGCAAGCCTAGCCAGCTGAAGGACCCTAACTCTATCATCCTTCTGGAATGCAGAAGGAAGCCGAACAAAAGTTGCTCTTGCCACACTTCCAACACTCAGAAGTAAGTCCCATTCAGGCTGCAGTCCAATGCACACTTCTGCATCACATTGCCACCCTGAGCTCCTGCTGGCAGGAAGGGCAGGATATAAATCAAGCAAGCAAGCAAGCAAGCAAACGAGCCTGCCCTACTTACTAACTCAACAAATACAGGATTCCAGTATAAGTCTGTGGTGTAGAAAGATATGCCCTACAACAGAAAGGGCAACTTGTAGCCCTTCAGATGTTTCTGGGCTATAACTCCGCTCATCCCTGCCTATTGGTGGGAGTCCATCTGGAAGCCTCCAGATTCCTCAATCCTGCCCTACCAAGAACAGGGATGTCTAGGTGAATGGGAGAAGGTTCAAGGTGCACATGATGGTGGCAGACCTGTTTGGGCTTAAACAATACATATACAAAGCTGGAGTTAGTGGTGTGTACATGACTGATTTTTAAGAGAAAGAGTAATCAGGTAAAGGAGATGAACCTTTCCTGCAACTTCTGCTTTTCCTTTTAAGCATATTTCTTCCTGCTGAGCTAGCACCACCAGTGATATTCCTATCCTCCTTGATTTCTGTCTAAGGGCACTTCCAGATGAGGGGCTCAATTTGCAAATGGGTCATGGAAATATTGCAAATGGGGTGTTGGCAACAGGTTTTTATTTTTATTTATTTATTGGATTTTCCCTGGAAAAGATAAATCTAGATTAAATGGGAGGAAGAGGAAAACTGTGCCTGATATTTTGATGCTAAGAATGTTGTGTGTATGCTGCAAAAACGTGCATGCATGAGGAGCATCTATACCACAATAAGCACCCACCTGGAATCACCTGAATCTCCTCTGAAAGCCATTTCGCTAGTGGCCACCAGCAGATCTTGTGTTAGTGAAATCCATCACTTAAGCTTTCTTTTCTCTGACCCAAATCTCCTGCCCTTCAGTTTCACTGGATGCCAAGTTCTAATATAATAAGAGAAGGAAAATCCTGTTTACTTTCTTCTTGCCAAGCATTATTTTATAAATGGCCATCATGTCCCCACTCTGATTTGCTTTTCTTCTAACTAAACAGCCCCCAAATGCTTAAGCCCTACGGTGGGGAACCTGCAACCATTGACAAAATTTCATGTGGGTGGCCAGGAAGGGGAAATGGGGGAAAGAGGATGGCAGAAAGATGATGAGCAGAGGGGGTTCCAGAGACGGAGACAGAAAAGGGGATGTCAGAAAGTGAGAGAGGAAAGGGGGTGCCTACTCACTCTTGGCTCTGGCCCTGCCTACTCCTGACAGATTACCCCAGAGGGAATGCAGTTTGTGACAGAAAAAAAAAGCTTCCCCTCCCCTCTAATTTGCCTTTTTTCTAACGAAACAGCCCCATATGCTTTAGCCCTGGGCTGAGGGTTTGAGCCTTCCCACACCTTGCTTGTTATTCATCTCTGTAGACCAGGGTTCGAATCCCCACACAGCCATGAAGCTCACTGGGTGACCTTGGGCCAGTCACTGCCTCTCAGCCTCAGAGGAAGGCAATGGTAAACCAACTCTGAATACCTCTTGCCATGAAAACCCTATTCATAGGATCGCCATAAGTCGGAATCGACTTGAAGGCAATCCATTTCCATTTCAGTACATGGTGGTGAAGTTACTGTGGATGCTGCTGTGTGTGGATGCTTTAGGGAACGGCTGGCCAATTGGTCTCTTACAACTGTTTGATTCTAAGATTCTAAGAACTGGCAATCTGTCCCATGGAGGTTTTCTTGCTATACAGTATTTCCATCACCTTGATCTTAAGCACCTTGGAGTGATCAGAGCATTACACACATGTCCTCTGAGTAACCCTGCATGGTAGGCCAGTACTATTATTTATGTATGTATTTATTAATTAAATTATATCCCAACCTTCCCCCCAGAAGGAGCCCAAGGTGGCAAACAAGCAGCAAAACACTAAAAATCTCTTAAAAACAAAACCTCTTAAAAATCATCTCAAAAAACAAAACATCTTAAAACCATCTTTTAAAAAAATCTTTAAAAACATCTTAAAAAGCAATTTTAGTACAGGATGCAGACTGGGATAAGGTCTCTACTTAAGGTTTGTTGAAAGAGAAGGTCTTCAGTAGGCGCATATATTGCAAATGGGGTAGAGGGAGGTGGATGGTGAGAGGATTGCTGAAATATCCAGAAGGGTAGCCGCATGAGTCTGTTGTAGCAAAAACAACAAAGAGCCTTGTGGCACCTGAAAGACGAGCAAGTGTATTATGTACACACTTGCCAAGTCAGGATTACAATTCATGCACCTGGTGGAGTGGAAAGTGATTCACAATAGCTTATGCTGTAGTGCTGCAAGATTCTTTGGTTAAGGCAGGGTTAGCCAAAGTGGTGCCCTCCAGATGTTGTTGAACTACAACTCTCATCAACCTCAGCCAGCATGGCGAATGGTCAGGGATGACTGGAGTTGGAGTCTAGCAACATCTGGAGGGTGCCATATTGGCTAGTGCTGGCTTAAGGCCGCTTAGTGAGTTCATGGATCAGGCAAACTTTGAACAAGGGTTTCCTGGCTCAAAGCTCACCCTATAGGACATCATCCGATATGAAATGAATACAAGTTGGGGATGTGTATGACATTCACTGCGGTCTTTAAATGGATGTGTCCTTTGCTGGAATGTATGAGGTTCAACTCCAACTTGTGGGTTGAGGCTGCATGTGGTTAAAAAGGGTAGCTAGAGAGGAGACCTCTTGGTTGCTAGGCTATACCTATCCCTTTGATCTCCTGCTGTCTCTTCCTTACTGCTAGACTGATATGCAAAGGATGTTGATCCCAGTTCCTTCCCTCCTTCCACTCTTCTTCTTTCTCTTGAGAGGGGAGCAGACATATTCCTTTGTCTCTCCCTCTCTTCCAGCATGAGGGCGAGCACTGGGCTCAGTGCTTGCTGCTCCAACTTAGCTAGTTAGCTAGATATAGGACTCTTTCCTATCAAACATGTACTTCCAGAATAAAGTAGTTATTTCTTATTTTAAAGAATAAAGTCTCTGTCTGACTAATTTGCAGGGAAGGTAGAATCTTAGCAAAGATTCAAACACACACACACAAGCTCGCTCAATACTCTCCGTTCCGCAGTGCAACTCTGTAGGGTCCTACAGGACATTGGGCCCAGTGTCCTATATCCTTATAATTGATAGGGTTCTTATATCTTCACTGCTAATCTCTGGTTAGTCTTGTGGGCCAAACTAGACAGGACTTGATTCACACAATTATCAATAGTTTTTTTTTTTTTTACTTTTTAAGTAAATTATAGAGATGGTGAGGGATCTGGACAAAGGTAGCAGGAAGGAGGCATTAACCCTTTGCCCAACTATGGCCACATTTAATATTGGCCTAACCACACCTGCTATTTCCATGGGGAAGAAAGCTCCCACTGTTGCAACCCCTAATCTGAGCAAGGAAATTGAGGAAATATTGGGATGGGTAGGAACAGTAATGTAATACTTTTATTAAGACCAATGGAAATGTCACCAAGTTGTGACAAGATTTTTCTTCAGGCTGGATGTTAAAGGGGAAAAAAAGTGGTGGTGGGGGAGAAAATATGTTGGTAGATGTGATTGAAAAAAAGCACTTGATGGCATAGGGCAGGGACAGAGAACCTTTTTAGACCAAGGCCCATATTTCTTCATGGGGAACCTTCCAGGGGCCACATGTCAGTGGTGGGTGGTGCCAAAGGCAAAGTAGTTGGAACAATGGATGTGATTCTTACCTTTGTACAATAGGCTACCTCCTAGCCATACAAAACTCAGTTCTATGCAAGCAAACACATCTTTCCAGCCTCCATCAAAGCGAGCAAGAGGCATAATCACAGTTCAAGGACACATTCCAGCCAGGGAAAATGACTAGAGCAGAGCAGGGCTGACAAGAGGTGTGGCCTGTGAGAGTCCCGAGGGCCTGAGAGAGAGGTCTGGAGTGCCATAAAGGGAAGGCTTTTGAAGACTGAGGCTCTTATGCAATCTTATCTAGGGAAAAGCCCCACTGAAGACAGTTGGGATTAAGTTAGATTGTCAGAGGTGCAGCTGGATAATTTTAGACTGCACTTAATGGACTCAGACCTCCCCACTTCTTTAGCTGGTAATGTGTATTACTACTTGTACTAAAAGGGGTCGAGGTCCACTCAGCCTTCCATCCATCTGTGGTCGGTAAAATGAGTACCTAGCATACGCTGGGGGGTAAAGAAAGGCCGGGGAAGGAACTGGCAATCCCACCCCATATATACGGTCTGCTTAGTAAACGTCGCAAGATGTCAGCCTAAGAGTCGGAAACGACTCACACTACAAGTGCGGGGACACCTTTACCTTTACTTGTACTACAATATGTGGTAAGGCACAAGAGTTTCCACAGAAATATTTTTTTGGTGGGGAGTTCTATGAATTGTTACAATAGGTCATTAGCATTGGCAGTGTGGCAAGAACTATTTGGTTCTCTTTGCATGTCTAAGGGGAGCTAGAGAGAGGTCATCCAGCTGGCTAGGCTGCCTAACCTTACCTCTGTTCCTCTACCTGTCTTCCTTCCATTGTAAACTGATAAACATTCTGTTCTAAACACACACTGAGCTCACTTCCATCTGCTCCTTCCTCCTCCTGCTCCTTGGACCAGTGGAAGAAGAGAAACTTATTTACAGTATTTATTTATTAAATTTACATCCTGCCCTTCCTCCCAGTAGGAACCCTTTTGCCTCTCTCTTCTAGCATAGGAGCCTGGCCATTGCATCTCCACCTTAGTTAGTTGGCTAGAACTAGAGCCTTTCCAATCTAGTACGAATTTCTATTAATAAAGTAATCTTTTCTTATTTTACTAAGTCTGATGTCTCGGTGATTCAAAGCAAGGTAAAAGCTGGTTTTCTCTCAGGTAAACCACTCATGTTGCACAGAACACTGAGCAAGCTACACTCAAGCTAAACTCTTGTTAACAAGTCATGGGCACCAGATGCTGACCTATACTATATGTGTTGAATAGTGTGTGCTTTTACAAAGGAGAAAAGCTTAAGATAGTAAAGATAGAAGCCTGGGTGAGGATTTCGCATCCTTCCAAACTGCCCTTGGAAAGCTGGATTCAAGCAATTACACACTGTGGAGCATTTCAGTTATGGAGACTCTTTACTCCAGAGAAACCTGCAGCAGAAAATGAAGAAACCACAGGGCGCTGGGCACGTGAGGATTCTAAGGTTAAAAATGTGGTTATGACCTTTATAAACGATAGGGATCTGAATCCATGCTTAGAATGTCAAGGTGCTAAACAGATGTGGGAAAAGCTTGAACAGATGCATCACAAATCTTCAAAAACACATGTTATATTTTTATTTAAGATGCTGTTTACAATGAGGAAACCTCCCCCTCACAGTCTTGAACATCATTTAGACAAATTTGCAAGCTTAATCAGGGATCTGTAGAGATGTAGCAAGTTTAAGAAATTTGCTCTGTAGAAACTGGCTGCCCTGTATGCAAGTCTAGAAAGTGATGAAGACCTAACAATGATAAAATGCAGATTAGAACAATCTGACAAACCCTTGCCAGAAGTGATAGCAGCCCTGAAGGCATTTCAATACAAACAGACCAGAAGGAGAGTCTCAGTGAAAATGCGAATGAGATCTCCAGCAGAGCTTAGAAAGGCGATCTGCTTGCCCCAAGGCCACAGCAGGGCTCTAGCAGCAAAACAGACAAACAAAAGCAATGTTATTCCTGTTGGGGAAATACCCATCTTTTCAGAGAATGCCCAAGAAAGCCCAGAGTTGAATTTAAAAGCAATTTAAAGCTAAAAAATTTGACCAAAAGGGAAACGTCCTTATTTTAACATTTCTGATGGAAAGGAAATTGAAACAACTGGCAGAATTTTAATTGATAGAGGGGATTCCTGTCATGTCTGCACTGATATAAGTTTATTTAAAAGTCTGAGATCTTGTTCGAGGAATATTTATAAGCCAGGAGGAAGGGGCTTCCAAGCCAAGGGAGGTGATGTTGTGCCACAACGTAAAATGCCAGGTGGTGCTAGAGAGCTTGAACTGAAACACTGTCTCTGTGTTCCACAATTTAATGATTGCTTAATTAGTGCCACCACAATCATGAAACTTGTGAGTGAACTGCATTTGTTTGCTGATAGATACAATATGTGTGATCAAGATGAAATATGTTGTACTGCTAAGCTCAGAGGTAGGCTTTTGGAATTGGAACGTTACCCACGTGTGCATTCTAACAGTGTCAAAGATGGCTGTAATTTGCAATGTGAATGTTTATGGTGTCATAGGATGGGACATGCCAATTCTTCTAGAATTAATGCCCTAGAGAAAGACAGTTTGGCTATAGGCATAAAAATGGGAAAGTGCAAGTCTATGGAAAAATGTGAATGCTATGTGCAAGCTAATACAAACTAAGCTTCCCAAACAAAAGTGAGAGGAGAACTGAAAGGCCCTTAGAGCTCATCCACTCAGATGTATATGGACCCTTAAAGTAGTCGCAAAGAGGAAACTGTCATCTATTATCCTTCACTGATGATTATTTGAGGTACACTGTAATGTATCTGCTAAGAGAAAGAAGTCAAGTGCTTCAGAAATTCAAAGACCGTGTTAGAGCTGTTTCCAACAAATTTGGCTACAAGCCAAAGATTCTGAAATCTGATAATGGTGAAGAATATGTCTGTAGAGCCATGGAACAGTTCCTACATGAAGAAGGCACAGAACACCAGACCAAGTTATTATCCACAGCAAAATGGGATCTCAGAATGCTGGAATAGATCCATTTTGGAGACGACTCACTGTTTATTAGAAGATGTGTAGTTACTGCAGAAGTAGTGTGGGAAGCAATGGGTACTGTCATCTACCTGCAGAATTGGCTGCCTACCACTGCAACCAACGAAACACCTGTTGAAGTATGGCATGGACACCTACCGAATATGTCTCACTTAAAAGTGTTTGGATGCAAAGTCTTTGTATACATTGCAAAGGAAAAGAGATCAAAACTCAACAATTATGCAAATGAAGGAATATTTACTGGATATTGTGCAAAGCAGAAGAGGCACAGAGTCATATACTCCAAAACTGGCGAAGTTGGAGTGTACAGAACTGTCCACTTTGATGAAGGAAAGTGAGCACACCAACCAGAAGAAGTGCCACTTCAAGCAGATGACAATGATGAAGAGAAAGAAGGAATCGAGCTATTCATCCACAACAAAAGGGATGACAACAATGTGCAAGCAGAGGAAAATGAGAAGTTTGAGCCAGAAGGGCATTGGAGCCAAAAGGGGCAGCTGTGCCACAAGCAGCTGGATGCTCTGAACTCAGCAACAGAGTTGTGCCACCAGTAAGACTCACCTACCTTGTGAGAGATGTTGAACTCCTAGAACCAGAGACCCAGGAAGACATTGAAGTGTTACTCAAGCTGAGGAGTGGAGGCAGGCAGCCAAGGAAGAGCTGGAAGCCCTACATAAAAATAAAATGGTCACTGACCAAGCTTCCTCAAGGGAGAAAGGCAGTAGGCTGAAAGAGGATCTTCAAGAAAAAGCCAGACACTGAAGGAAATGTTGAAAGCTACAAGGAAAGGCTAGTTTCCAAAGGTTACCCACATAAATATGGAGTATACTATGACCAGACCTTTGCTCCAGTAGTCAAGAATACCACCATCAGGACACCTCTGAGTGTTGCTGCCAACAAGAATATGCAAGTGGAGCACATAGTATCACAGAATCATAGAATAGTAGAGTTGGAACAAGCCTATAAGGCCATCAAGTCCAACCCCCTGCTCAATGCAGGAATCCAAATCAAAGCATTCCCGACAGATGGCTGTCCAGCTGCCTCTTGAATGCCTCCAGTGTTGGAGAGCCCATTACCTCTCTAGATAAGCCCACTACCTCTCTAGGTATGGACATAAAAACAGCATTCTTGCATGGAGAAATAGAAGAAGAAATCTATATGTGCCAACCACCCATGGTGTGAAGTGCAAGGAAAATAAACCACAGTGTGAAAACTGTGCAGTGTGAAAACTGCAGAAATGCATCTATGGACTTAAATAGGCTGCCAGAGACTGAGAAACTTAGCCAAATGCTCCTGGAAGAAGGCTTTGTACAGGGCATAGCTAAGCCATGCTTGTACAGCAGATTCAGGAACAACACATGGACTGACCTTTTTATTTACGTAGGTGAACTACTGTCAGCTTATAGAGACCCACAGGAAAAGGAACAGCTTGTGAATGATCTAAACAAGGAGGTTGAAGTGAAGTGCCTTGTTGATGTCACGTTGTTGTTATATGCCTTCATGTAGATTATGACTTATGGCGACCCTATGAATCTTTTTGGATATGTTCACAGGGTTTTCATGGTAAGAGGTATTCAGAGGTGGTTTACCATTGCCTTCCTCTAAGCCTATGGCATCTGATATTCCCAGGTGGTCTCCCATCCAAGTACTAACCAGGCCTGACCCTGCTTAGCTTCCGAGATCAGACGAGATTGGGTATGTTCAGGGTAGTCACTTACTACCTCAGAATACAAATTGAAAGAGAAGAAGATGGATCCTTCTTGCTGAGTCAAAGACAAAAGATCCAAAATCTTCTTGAGAGTCTGGGACTAAAGGATGCACATCCAGCATTTACTTCAATGCAAGTAGGATACCTGAAACCAGCTCTCGACAACCAACCATGGGAAGACCATGAAAGCTACAGACAAGCCATCAGGAAACTCCCATATATCAGCACTATTGCCAGGCCAGACGTGACTGTAGCAGTAGGATACTTGTGCAGGAAAATTAGCTTGTCAACCAAGAAGGACTGGGAAGCAGTCAAAAGAGTGGCGAGATACCTGAAGGGCACTGTAGCCATGAAGATGAAGTTAGCAGCTACCAAAGATCCCAAGCTGATAGGATGTGGATGCTGACTGGGGTGAAGATACCACAGATAGGAAATTTGCCAGTGGAAACATCCGCTATGCAGATTTAATGATCTGCTGGGCAAGCAAGAAACAAGAGACTGTAGCACTCTCTGCCACAGAAGCAGAGTATGTGTCAACTTCTGAAGCAAGCAGACAGTTGGCATGGCTGCTCACACTGTTTAAAAAATTAGGCATTTCTATATCTGGCCTTATCTCGATGCATGAAGACAACTAAGCATGACTCATGGAATCAGAAGGGGTGAGTTCACGAACCAAGCACATAGACATGAAGAACCACTACATCAGAGATACCTATCACAGAGGACTACTTAAGATAGAGTAGTATCCTACTGAAGAGATGACTGCAAATGGTCTGATCAAGGCATTGGACAAAGTCAGACATCAAAAGTTTTGAGGCAAGATGAACCTCGTGGCCTGAACCAAGCAATATTTCAGAAGAGGTGTTGGAAGTGTGGCAAGAACTATTTGGTTCTCTTTGCATACCTAAGGGGAGATAGAGAGAGGGTCCTCCAGCTGGCTAGACTGCCCAAGCCTACTTGTATTCCTCTACCTGTCTTCCTTCAATTGTAGACAGATACACTCAGGGAGCTGACCACACTTCCATCATCTCCTTCCTCCTTCTTCTCAGACCAGCCAAGGGAGAGCAGACATCTTCCCTTTTGTCTCACTCCTGTAGCATGGGGACAATGACCAAGCCTGGCCATTGTGTCTTCAATTTAGTTAGTTAGAATTAGAGCCTTTCCTATAAAGTATGTATTTCTGTTAATAAAATTTTTGTTTCTTATTTTACTAAGTCTGAAGTCTCAGTGATTCAAAGCAAGATAAAAGCTTGCTTTCTCTCAGGTGAACTACACACGCATGCTGCACAGAATGCAGAGCAAGCTACACTCAGCTCAACTCTGCTAATTTTACCAATCTATAACAATTGGCAACCCTCTCGCCCATTATATTTAGAATTCTGGGGGTGGTGGTGATGGCCAAGTACTTCCATTGCTCCCCCTGTGAACACATTTGGTAAGGCAGACCTCCTGTGTCTCAATGTCTTCCTGCTCATTCTGCTATGCAGGACCCTTGCCTTAAAGTCTTGCCTTGATGGCACTACTGTAGACTGTGCTTGTGTAAAAACATCTCAAGTTATAGCAAGGTATGGGGATGAATGTGCAATGGCTCTTCTCCCTCTAAATTGTAAAAAACATCAGTTATTCAGACCTGTCTCCAGCAGTAAATGGAGTACACAGGCCCCTTGTAAGGCAGAAAGCAGAAGTCAAGAACGATGCTGTAGTCCTTTTATTCACAAAGTTGGAGAGTTTGGAAGCAACCTAGAGATGTTGCAGATGAACATTTACTATAGTTGCTTATGTGTCATACCTCTCCCATGTCTGGGATTTAAAGGCTGCAGCACCAAAATATCATGCACTGAACCCACAGATCTTTTAAAACAAATATTATTTGACCATTTTCATTGATGGTTTAATGGCACTTTCTACACAGGGGGAATCATTCAGAGTGGAAGGGGAGAGACTAATGGGCACACAATGTAGTTCTGGAAAATGGATTTTCATTTGCTCAATTGATTTTGTAACAGATTTTTTTAAATGTTTCTCCATATCACTGTGCTGAATTATGTACAAGGTAATTTAACAGAACACAGCAGGGAAAGATTCCTTCACTGATTCATTTCTTAAAATAACTAGTGTGGTATAGTAATCAGAAAAGCAAAGCCAATCAACCTACAGAGCTTACTCTCACAGTGCAGGAAAGAAATGTTAAACGACTATTTTTCTTTTTAGAACTCTCCTGAAATATTCACTTGGCAGTTTTTAATAGTGTACCTTGTGTTCATTTTCATGAAGATTTATTTCAAAGTGATGCTGTTGTTGCTGGATGGCAGTATTTCCCCCACCCATCCCACAACTGAGGTTACAAGCATACTCCCCACAGTGGTAGTTTGGACATTTTTTTGCCTATACATTCAGCATTTGAAACCAGGAGTATGCAGTTTACTTTGATTGCCAGGACCACTGAAATGTGTAATGCAATCTGTCCATTGGGGAGGCTATACGATTTAAATTGTTAGATGGTTTCCCTGCAAGCTAGATAGGAAGTAATCACGTTGGTTATGAGCATTTCGTTCAGCAAATTGCAAGACAAATTGCATGGAGAAAGTAGACTTGGAGAAGTTTTATCCTTCTCTCATAATATTAGAATCTGAGGTCATCCAATGAAGCTGAGTGGTGGGAGATTTCAGGGCAGACAAAAGGAAGTACTTCTTCACACAAGTCAATCGTTAAACTCTGGAATTCACTGCTGCCCTTAGTTCACTTATAAAAATGTAAATGTACTGCCTTCAAGTCGATACGGACTTATGGCGACCCTATGAATAGGGTTTTCATGAGGCTGAGAGGCAGTGACTGGCCCAAGGTTGCCCAGTGAGCTTCATGGCTATGTGGGGATTCGAACCCTGGTCTCCCAAGTCGTAGTCCAACACCTTAACCACTACACCACACTGGCTCTCAGTTCACTTATAAGATAGCCTTATTCCTTATAACTGCCCAATCTTTGTGGTTGGCCACTGAGGTACATCTGATGGTGCCTGGCAGTGTCAGGCTGTCCTCAGCAAGAAAGGTGCATTTAGTGTGATGGCGCCTGGGCTATGGCACTCTTTACTTGAAACCAAGCTGGCACCATCTGTAATGAGTTTTGGTCACCAACTTAATATTCGGTTATTTCGACAAGCCTTCTTATGAAAACAATTTATTGTGTTAATAACCTTCTTGCCAGGTGACCCATTATTTACTTCTGTTTTTTTAGAAAATCTATTCTGCTTTGATGTTATATGTTATGCTGTTTTGGTTTTAATTTAGATTTTGTACTTCACACACATATATTTTATACGAGTTTGTGTGTGTATATATAAATCAAATAAAATTGGAGAGGAAGGGCTAATGTTAATTAGGATTTTAAATGAACCCCAATTAAACAGACGGCGGGAGAGGGGCAGAGGAAGGAGATACTACATCTCCTCCCCCCTTCTGACTGAGAGCTGGGGGGCGGTTTCAGTCCTGTAGGGTGCTTTTTTGTAAGCACCTTCCCTGCAGGGAAGGAGCCCGTGCAGAAAGAGCCCACCAGAGCAACATGATGGCTACCAGCTTGGATGGCTTTAAAAGTGGATTAGACAAATTGATAGAGGATAAGGCTAGCAATGGTTACTAGTCCTGATGTCTATATATTACCTCCACTATCAGCAGCATCAGAATTCTTTGGAATACCAGTTGCTGGGAAATCCAAGCAGGAGAGGGCTATTGTGCTTTATGTCCAGTGTGGGAAACAGGATGCTAGTCGAGACAGGCCTTTGATCTGATCCCTTCGTTCCCTTTTTTTGATGTGTTCTGAAAAGGGTCAATTCGCTACCTTCAGAAAACAAACCAGTTGCACAATGCATATTAATATATATGCACACCTTGATTTCAGCCAGTATTCTAAAAAGCTACTAGTCATGATGGCTAAATACACTACCTCAAGGATCAGAGGGAGTATGCCTCTGAATAACAGTTGCTGGGGAACGACAGCTGGAGAGGGCTATTGTGCTGATGTGCTTGTGGGCTTCCCATGGGCATCTGGTTGGCCACTGTGGGCAGCGTCAAATGCATATGTTCCATTAGCGCAAGGACAGCATGTGCAAGAGAGCTTCCCCCCCCTTCACCTGTGTATGCCCCACACTCTCCCCAAAGTTGCTCTGGAGGTTTGGGGTGACCCCCAGAAAAGATTTAGGGCTGCATAGGGGGGATAGGGGAGAAGTTCCATTGCAAGCATAAATCTATGTGCTAACGGAACTAGTTCCTTAGCGCTGCATTGGATACAAGCCACTATGCTTAATTCAATAGATCTTTGGTCTCTTTTAATGTTCATCTTGCTTGTTGCAGCTCCTTTTTGTTTAAAGTAGGCCCATGCAACTTGAGATTCACCAATATGAAGACAGCCATCCAGCCATAGTGACGTGCCTGAAGGTGACAACTTTCTGGATTTTTTTGGGAGGCAGAACCACAAAACCTAGGAGGTTTACTGATGAACCACTGCATATGGCTGATGACTTGTGTGTAGCATGGTAGGTTACAAGATGTACAGGTCTGATTTAAAGACTCATGCAAAGCCTTCATTGTGGAAAACATGAAGTACCCCTTATCCAGATTTATTTTTTCATGGCACTAGTAAATGTACTTTTTCCAAGGTCAAGTAAAGCAGGTCCTTGCTGAAATGTATCCATCCGATCCAGAGACTCTCAACCAATCTGGCTGAGGTCAAATGGTGAATCCCCCCCCCAAATACCCCCAATGGATTACAACAGAGGAGGAAAGGATTAAATTCCATCTCCATGCCTGGTCTGATCCCACTAATTATCAACTGTCTCAACTGATGCAATTTGCAAAAGCCTGCATGTTAGGTGCAAAGATGTATTTACAGTCACATGTAGTTTGGCCCTGAGTTTTATAGCCCTTTGCTCAAAATGAGGGAGAGGATATCTCCAGAGTGCAAAAAGGGTGAGTTGCATAAGGCTAGTGATTTTCTTTCATAATGAATTGATATGCATGCATTTCAAACCCTGTGATTAATGCTTTAACCAGTTAATCACGCCAATGAAATCCGTAAAAGACTTTAGCACTGCAGCTGTTCATTAGAGGCTTTCGGATCACACAAGTTAGCGCATGAGCCTTGTTCATATCTCTATCTTTGGAGAGCCAAAGGTTACAGAGTCTCAGCAAAGCCTTAGTTATAATAAGCCAGTGGAGAGCCACCTGTTGCAGTCAAAACACAGACCATGTCCAACTTTGCAGAGAAAAATATAAACAATGCTGAAAAGATTATCCTCTTTTTCCTTTGCCCCAAAGATTCCCATAGTCATTTGGTGGCTAGAATTCAGGCAGCAGGCTTGTAAAGCTAGAACAGCTGATGTGGCTCTCATTGATTGAGCCTGTGGCCCAGCATTTATGCAACATCTCCCTTTTTGGAAACAGACCAATGAGGCTTGTGTTTTGAAGACACAGAAAGCAATGGGATGTTGCATCTTCTAGATCTAAGAGGGATGGAGAATATTCATGAACAGATCTCCAACACAAGCACTTCAGAAGGTGAAGGATTTTAAGTGACCAGTCTTCCAAAGCCAGGGGAATTATGGACAGGATAAATTCTAGTTTTTCAAAAAACACCTAGGAATAAATAGGCTTTTAATTGTACTACCAGTAAATAGAACTGGAATCTTTCTTTCTTATGCAAACCTTGGGGAGGAGGGAGTCTCTTTGTGACAACAATACAATAGTAAAGGGTTAAAACCATTCCATATGTGCCTGTCAATTACCTGTCAATTCTTAAATTATTTTTTAAAATGTAATTTCTTGTGCTGCTTTTAAACTTTTTAAAAAGCTTTAAAATAATATTTTGGATGTCACCTTGGGACATATATGGTAGGTGATTAATACACAACAGTAATTTAGGTATTTTAAAAACTAAGTTGTTTTTTTGGCTCAGACTTTTGATTTTTTGCAGAGCTGGAGTGGCGAACTTGTGTCCCTCCAGTGTCACTGAGAAGCTCAGTTCAGTTGTAATTATGTTCATGCCCTGAGACTGCATGTGTGATTTGACTTTGCTCTTGGGCAATGAGAGCATCATTGTGGTCACTAAGGGAAGCTTCTATTGTGTGAGTCAGTGCTGATCCCAGCACAAGGCAGTGACAAGCAGAAGGTTGCACCCTGCTCCAGTTAACTCTGGAATCCAGTACCATATCTAATGTAAGCAATATCTATGCTTTGGTCATTTATCTCCTCTTGTGAGTAGATGGTTCCCAGCCAGTAAGCACACCCAGCCTTAACTGCACGAAGTAGTATTTTTTTTGCATTTCCTGAGAAATGCTCAAGTTCGCCCCTTTTCAGCAAAGCCCAAAACTTCTTGTTAAAATATAGAATATAAATCTAGAGTTGTCCCCATTGCTTGACTTTCACTCCATGGAAGGACACTTAATTAACTCAGAATGTCTTGGAAAAATCTCTCCACCTATCTTTTGCTATGTTAAGGACTCTCAGGGGAAAACTTGAATTTTTATTTATTTATTAAAAAGCCCTTTCAAATTGAGGGCAAAGTTGTATGATAAGTTGAGGCATCCTCAATTTGTTCAGCTTTTTGGAGTGCTTCTAGAAGTCTGCTCTATGCCCCTCTTTTTCAGCTGCTCTACCCCATGATGGATTGTGAGAGACAAATTTCTTTCCCCCCCTCTGCTTCAGTTTTACCTGGACCTCTTCCTTACCTCCACCCGTTGGCAACCCTGGAAACCCTGAATATCTTGGGGGTTTGGATTGTGAGTTCCCTGTGGTTTTCACAGATGACACAATTCCACAGCTCATGTAACAAAATTTTGGGTGGTGTTTTGGCATATCATGGGGGAACAGAAGTGTGCATGCGCAGAAAGGGTGGGGGAGTGGCAACATATCCAATGATGTTCATTGTTATATCGCACCACTCCCACTAGTGTGAATGAAATTTAGCATGACATGGTGGTGTATCAGTCAGAAAGCCACAGTTTCACAACACAACAGTGCATAAGTGCAATGCATAAGGCATGTTTGAAATGGGGACAAAAGTGCTAGCTTTACACCAGTAAAACTAATGCAATCCCTCCCCCCCAGTCTGAATGCAGCCTCAGTAACAGTGAAAAAATGCAGCACTTCTCTTTCCGAGGAACTTTCTACTGTTGTAGAGGCAATGATTCCCCCTCAGCTTTCCTACTTCTCTATTTTTTTATATTTTCCTAATCTCGCCCACCTCTGACTCTTGCAAGATGGGAAAACTATTTACATGCAAACTTTCCCCCTCCCAGATTCTTTCACTTTTCCCAGAGCAAAATTAGTCTGTAAGACTCTACCTCATAACTCCGTATTAGAGGACTCTGCCTCTAATAACAGTATGTAGTCCAGGCAATGTGTGGATGGGTTAGTTTGTTTAATGCGTTATTAACCTGTATATTTCTAGAGTGAAAATTCAAGCCAGAGAAGAGAGAAATGAGCAACACAAAAAGACATCAGGAGAAAACAAATTCCTTGTGTGAAACAGAGCTGAAGCTAAGATGGAGTCCAGAGAAAGAATGGCAACTTCTTCCTGCTTCCCAATACCTCATAACCTTTTTCCTGCTTGGTGATTGGTTCCTTTAATTCCTCCTTTGCTCACAACTAAAATTTGTCATTTATTGATAAATGACATGGGGTAAAACCCCTGCAGAAACAATTTTCCATTGTTTTAGAGGTTCACGTGATGTCAAGTCTTATCAGGGTACAGGGAGACTCATGAAGGTCATACAACATTGCTAGCTGCATGGAGGAACAAAACTTGCACCTTCTTCACACTGGTGAATTGGCTTAGGGGCAGGGATCCTTTTCTGGCTGGCAGGTCAGATCCTCATCTCCCCATGCCTGATGGGCCAAATTTAACAGGGCAGGACCATCCATCTGTCAGTCACCTGATGTCACTATGATGTCAGGTGATTCTATGCTTTGAAGCCCCAATTGTTGGGATTTCCAAGCACAGCATGGGTCTGTTTGAAAGCCCTTTTGCAAGCAGCCCCATGTTGCTCTTTAAGCCTCCAGTTTTCAGAGGTTCAGTACTGGGCTATTTCCAAAAGAGTTTCAAGCAGCCCCACACACTTGGGAACTGTTGTGCACAGCCTATGCAGAATCAAACCTCTTACCCTGCCTATCAGCAGATGTCACTGGAGTGACATCAGCTGATTGGTAGGTGGCCGTGGTTTTAAAAAAATGGTCTCTTGGGCCAAATTTGACCCCCTGGTGGGCTAAGAGTGGCCCATAGGCCAGAGGTTCCCCACCCCTGTGTTAGCTCAACTAAGGCATTTGTCGATATTTCTACTTTTCACACTCTAGGCAGAAAAATAAGGCCTAATCTTGACCAACATTTTTTTCCATTCCACTCCATAGATCTGGCCCTCAGAACTGAGCTCAGTAACACATAGTATCACTTTTAATTTTTCATTTCTTTTATACATAAATATTACAACTGGAACAGCAGTGTAGTTAATGCTGGGTCTGTGGGCAAGCACCCTAATATTGGTCAGTGTTAAATTTTCCCCAAATAAGCAAGGTAATCAAAGTCAATGCACTTCTGTCTGCATACATGAAACTTTTTTTCTGCATAGATCCCAAGGATAATACTACCAATTCCCCCCAATTAGCTTTTTTTGTGAGTACATGTGTGAAAAATGTGTCCACACACATGTGTGTACAGTCGCACCATCTGATCAGACACACCAGCAGAGCTGATAGCACCAGATGTTGCTGGGCTACAACTTCCATCATCCTCGATCATTGGCTATGCTGGCTGGGGCTGATGGGAGTTGAAGTTCAACAACATCTGGAGGGCCACAAGTCCCCTACCCCTCTTCTAGAACAGATTCTTTGTTTTAATTGGAGGCATGAAAATATACAGTAATGCTCAGATTTCTCACTGGCCCCTGGTCTCTATGAGAGTAAATCCAGCTTTGTATGGGATCCAGTTCTTTGTACAGAGCAAGGATGTGGCCCTGTGGTTCTCCAGATGTGGTCAGACAACTTTCAGCATCCCTGGCCATGCTGGCTGGGGCTAATGGTGTCCAATAACATCTGAATGGCTACAAGTTCCACATTCTTGGTACAGAGAAAAGCACCATCTCACAGTGTCCTCCTGTTTAGTCATCTTCCTTTCCTCCTTTTTGCCTTTGCTTGCACTGCTGCTGCCCTCTGGATTGATGGTTTCCATATTTTTTTCCGCAATGACTCCCAAATGTTTTTCCTGATCAGCATGCTCACTGCCTGTTCCATTTTAACACATCATCCTTAGATCAATTTTACAGCAGACAAATTATTTTACGTTTGCCTACACTGAAGTGAATTTACCATATGTGAAGCCAGTCAGCCACTCACCTTAAGGATGCAGAACTCTCTGAATTGTGTTATTTATCCCTGCTTGGTTGGCTCGGTGTCTAATTTTAGTGTGGGCCGCAAATGCTGGACCCTTGTTTCAGAGACCCCCTTACTCAATAGGTTTGCCAGATGCTAGAGGCTGACACCTCTGGCCATTGTTCATCAGCTTAAATGCATGCACATTTAAGACTGCCCATTGATTGAGCTAAAATTAAAATAAAAGTTTAAAAAATCTGGGAGGTTAAATCAATGGGGAGCTCAACCAAGTGATAAATATAATCAACTGAACTGAAAACTCAGGCAAGTGACACAAATCACCTAGCAGCCTGTGCCTGGAGCAGTCTTTCTAATCAAGAAGTTCCTTTCATAGCTAAACTAATCTTTTAGGGAATTGAATTCTCTTACCTCTGGCACTCTTTGTCATTTTCCCCTCAGTTTTTATTTTTATTTTTTTGAAGAGAATTTTCCAGTTATATCCAGACTCTCAACAATCTAGTCTTTTTAAAATATATTAAATTGCCAGGTATTGTCCTTTCATCCACTGTTGCCTACCAAGTATGCAACACTAGGCACTTCTAGACTGTCAGTGTTTTGAGGCAAGAAGTGAAGAGTATTCTGGGAAATGTAGGTTTAGACAGTTAAAGTGGATTAAAGTGCTCTTTTGCCTTAGTGCAACAAATCCACTTCAAAAAAAGAAATTGACTTTTTGTGTCAATGTGATCGGGAAAGTGATGGGGAAATGTGTTCAAATGTGCTTAATGGGAAAACATATACACACCCTCCAAGCAAATCAGAATGAATGCTCAATAAAGACCAGACAATCTAACTTTCATATAAGCTTTGTGCAAGCAAATTGGGATGAATGTTCAATAAATAGGTAGCTTGGAAGAGCCCATTGTCATCTAATGCCTTCAATGCCTTTTCCAGATATCTGTTTATTGAGCATTCATTCTAATTTATTTGCACAAAATTTGCATCACTGTTTATTGAGGATTCCTTCTGACTCACTTGCACAGAGGTTATTATTTATTTATTTATTAGATTTCTTGCCTGCAACTTTACCATAAGGTTTCAGCGTAGGTTACAACAATAAAACATACAATTATTAAACAAAATAAAACAGTTACAACCATAACACAAGAAAAAGGTAAAAACAGTGAAAAACAGTTCCATATAAATATAAAATACAAACATATAAAAACAATTCCATATATAAAAACAGTTAAACATAGTTTGAATGCAAATGCAGATTGGGGTAAAGATATGATGTTGCCCGACATTGCCATTATCTCACACTTCCCAGTGCATTTTCCCATCAGTTTTGATTTTTTTTTGAGGGGAGGGGGAGACATCCCTGTTGCCACCCTTCCTTGTTAGTTGGGGCAGCAACATTTCTAGGTGGGGTATTCTGGTGGGGAGGTGCATAGCACCAGCCAATCCCACCCCTCACTGATGGAGAGTATGTGAGGGGAAGAAAATGGGCTATGTAAAGGTCAACAGAAAATTTAGTATGAACACTAAGAATTAAATGACTGGCATATTTTTTGTTTCATAAGAAAAAAGATATTAAGGATACAGTGAACAAGGGGATACCAAAAGTTGTAAAACAAACAAAATAGTTTATGCTTTAACTAAGAAGCTTAAATAAAAAAATCACTTTTAATCTTGTATCACGACAACACCAATACAAAAAAACACCCCCAAACAGATTTAGAAACAAAGTAAGAGCACATTACAGTGCAACCATAGTCAAGCATTTAGGGAGAGTAGTGCTGAGAACAATATGCATAACTTTCTCATTGAAGTCAGTGAGATTGAGTCCTTAACTTTGTAAAATATGTATTGCATAAAAGACTTCTTATATAAAGGACTAAGTGATTGGAAAGTAATTGGACTGATTTTAATGATTTCTGATTTGATTTTTTCTGCCAGGGACCCCTAAAAAGGCCTCATGCTGAGCTGTACACATTGGGAAAATCAGAAATTAGGCCGGAATTACAGCCCAGGTGGCCAGCCAGCCACCTCACTAGTATGCACAGCAGTGTTTCTGTTCCTTTAAGGCTGTTTTCATCCTTTGCCATCAAGTACTTAAGAAAAAGAAGAAAAAATAGCCTCTATTATTGTGAGTATAATAAGTGCTTTAAGAGGGTAAATGGTAAATTAGGGTAGATATTTTTTCATATCACTTTAAGTTATCTCTTTATTTCACCCTTTAGCAATAAGCACCCAATCCTGCTCTACTCATCATAATAACTGCTGAATAAACACTTCTTACTGCAAGCAAACAAACATGCTTCTTTATTGCTGGCTGTGTAGAGAACACAACTGAAACTGAAAAGCAGAGCAAAGGAAAGTCTAAGGGCTGGTGTCTAATTCTAGTCCATAATACAAAGTTCTAGTATTTAAATCCTCAAGGGTTATGCCACTATACAGGAATTTTTTACAGGATTACTTAAGTAATTATAGGGTGATTGTGATCATGAAAAATCCAACCTCACTCATGCAAAGTTTTGAATCAGCAGACTTCAGGGGTTCTTCCAGATGAGGTTTTTGTTGTGTACTCACCCTGCCTTATTTACTGAATTAATCTGAGGGCCTTATTCTTAAATTGCTCCTGTTTTTAAAATAAGCTGTCATGGAGGCAGTCTGTCATGTCACAAATTAAAAAGAAAAATTTCCAAAAAAAGTCGAGGGGGGGAATTACAGCTTGCAGGGGCACTATATCCATTTGTCCTGCTGTGGCTGCAGGGCTGGAAGGGGGGACATGTTTGTTGCACAAGAGCACAAAAGTGCCAAATCCACTTTAATTGTGCAACCTAAATTTTCTCGTGTACGATTGAATCATAGTGACAAAATAGTGACAGAATGGAAGCAGCCTAGTACATGAAAACAGCAATTTAGATAAGATGAGACAAGCACACAATTGCTTTTAGGCTGGAGAACAGAGAGATGGGAAAAGATGGAATATGAGATGGTGCATTCTGGAAGCTCATACAGGCAAGAGAGAAATGGGTTCTAAGAAAAGTGCCAATTTTTGTTTGAGCTTCTTTGGCCAGCTGCATAGACGCAGAGCTTGGAACAGTTACTTTTTTGAACTACAACTTCCATCAGCCCCAGCCAGCATGGCCACTGGTTTGGGCTGATGGAAGTTGTAGTTCAAAAAAGTAACTTTTCCAAGCTCTGTGACGCTATACCTTTAAAGCACACCCGAAACATATTTTTCCCCCTCAAAGAATTCTGGGCACTGCAGTTTGTTAAGAGTTACTGGGAGCTCTGTGTGTGTAAACTACAGTGCCCAGAATACGTTGAGGGGAAAATGTGCTTCAAATGTGTTTCAGAGATATAGTGTGTATATGCAGTAGCTATCACAGTGCCCCCTCTTTCTGGAAGCCCATTTAGGGGAAGGTCCATACCTCCATGGTAGAGCATCTGCTTTGCATGCAAGAAGGTCTCAGTTCAGTTCCCAGTAATCCAGTTAGGACTGGGAATGTCCCCTGCCTGAAACCATGGAGAGCCACTGCCAGTCAGTGTGGACAATACTGAGTCAGATGGATTGTTGGCCTAACTCAGTATATAGCAGCTTCCTATGTTCCTATCACACATATTTAGTCTGATTGCAAATGAAAGGAGTAGTATTAGTTTTGATGGGGTTTTGCCCCAAGCGAGGAGGGAGGGCAGCATTCCTGTTTCAGTCTATGTGCTACTTATGTTCAGGTTTTGGGGGGGAGAAACGAAGGCTCTGGATTTTATCCTCAGTGTGGAATGAGTTAATATACAACTCACTTCAGAGACCATTAGTGAGCTCTGTTGTCTTGTAGGCAGAGGTTAAAGGGCAAATCCAAGGAAGAACAAGGGTGGCAGCAAGGAATGTCACCTGAATAATCCTAGCACTATAGCGACATTTCTCTTCCTGGTAAGAGACCTGAATGTGATTTTTTAATTGTGAGAATCTTTTGTAAACTGCTCTGAGAGCCTCTTGGCGCTCTAAACCAGAATGGATATAAGTATTCTAAAACAGTGGTTTCCAAACTTTTTTTTTTCATGGACCACTTGAAAATGGCTGTCTTGGTGGCCTACTTAATAATTTTTTCTGCTTGTTGTAGCAATTGTAATGCACTGTGCTAGACACTATGATTTTTAATTATATTTTTGCAGACACACCATGGACCACTTGAATGAAGCTTGTGGACCTAGTGGTCAATGGACCACAGTTTGGGAACCCTTGTTCTAAAACAATAAAGAAATTCTCTGCTGATTCTGGAACAAATAGAAGCAAATTTTGGAACAAAGCTGTCACTCCTTTAACAGTTGTCAGTTCTAAATATAAGAATTTCAAATTGTATAATGAAATATTTGCGAAGGTGGAAAAAAATAGGCCTCCATTTTTGGGAGTTCCAGGTGATGAACAAATAAAAGACCATGTGGAAGAGTTCAATGGGTAACACTTAAAAACAGCTCAAATGTTAGGATTATACTGCATGACAGCGTTCCATTAATCTGGAGAGTGCAATAGTTTCAGCAAGAGGCCTTATCATATTTTCCAAAGGTCAAACAAATAACCTTTAAGCTCATGAAAAGGTAAACAAACTGATGCCTATGTGTAACTTTTTGGAGTTTACGAGAGTTTCTGGTGCTCAGAATACAGAGAACTCCCATAAATCCTACCTCTGTACAAAGTGTCAAACTCCTTTGGGATCTGTACTCCAATTCAGGGCAATTTCCCCTGGAAGTATTATTAGGAAATATTAAATCACGTCAAAGTGTAAGCCCCTGTAGGTAACATACTTTTAAAAGAGACTATTTCCTGCTAGCAAAATGTTACCATGTTTAGTCGGGAGGGAGAGGAGGGATCTGGAGACATCTGCTACACTATAGAGTGCCAACATAATCCTGCATAAACAAGGCTTATGTATATTGTATGTGAAGAATTAATGCATAACATTATAGTCCACATTATTTTACTGCCTGTCGTGTCCAGATTTGGTGCAATCATCACATTAAAACCTGCTTAAAGATAATCAGAACTCCCCTTTTGGTGCATTCTTAACTTGTAGATATAAAAAAGAATCTCATTGTAAATATTTGTCATCCTATAAATAACTAAGTCATGCAGGGACATAAATGTCTTTTAAAGAGCTTTTCAGCAAAGTGCTTAAATTATAGGCTATTATTCCCACATCCATGCCATAACAAGACCCTGCTGGGTATAAATAGAGATTACCTTTTAAAAAGTGATTACAGTTATACTTCTTGTACATGAAAATAGCTTTACAAGCAAGAACCCTTAGCAAAAAGAACAATTAATCTGTATTTTTTCCCCTGGTGCAACACTATCCTAAGGTGTGCCCTTTTTCACCTATATATTCCAGATCTCCCTATGGGACCATTCAGAGTTAATTATTTTTACTGATGGGCAGCTTTCCAAAGCAGTGTGAACTTCAGCTCTAGCTAGGATGAACAGTCACAAGGCTAGATACTTGGCTGGAAGTAATCTGAATTCTTCAGACATCCCAAGTGGGAGCTGACCTTGGTCTAAGTGTATGACAAGAAGGCCTTAATGTTAGATTTTCAATTCTGTTCCAGCTACAACATAAAAATATAAAGAGACAGATAACTACCTAGTAGATCAGGCTGTTTTGAGCAAAACACACAAATGTGAATATAATCTTCTGCTGGAATGAGTTAGATACCTTGAGGGTATTTTATCAATAAAGATTACAAAACCCATGAAGCAGTGTGAGTGAAACCAAACATGCACACATGAAAATTCCCAGAGCTTTTAGCTGAAGCTGCCTGATGAATGGAGACGAGGAAATGGAAGTGAAAACAGAATTCCATCTGTGGATTTTGTATTTATTTATAAATATTCTCATTAATCTGGAACTGTGGTTTGGGTGGGTTTTCCAAAAATTATCCCAGAATGGCTACACTGCAGTTGTTGCACTGAATGCCAAAAATCATGGTACCTGTTTTTCCATAACCACCTGCCCCATTCTCCAAGAGTCAGCACCAGTCCTTTACCTCTCCTCTCTTCCCATTTCTATATTTCCTGCCTAATACATACTATATGCTCTGTGCAGAGATGCTATGTCACATGGTTGTTTTGTAAAATGCCTAGTACACTGTTACATAGCACCTGCAATTGCAAGAAATGAATTACATAGGTATTAATGTGTGGTCAGCAATTCAGACATGAATTTTATAACAGTTCATAGCCTGCTCACATCTGTATTCTTGATGCCACAATCAATTTGCCCATTCTGGGCTTCAATTTGCCCATTCTTCTTTCATCTCATAGGTATCTGAACATCATTAACATAGTAAACTTGGGATTATTCTGCTCTAGATCTGTGTCTGTAGCTCCTAAGATTATCACTAGCCAGATGACCTATCACTAGTGAGGGTTGGTGACTCCATGTCAGTGGGGCAGTGTAATAGGCTCCAGGTTCTAGTCTGAACTTTCAAGGAGCTTTCCAAAGTGCTTCACCTGAAGCACCTTGGATAGCTCCTTGAAAGTTAGGACTAATCCTGGAGTAGATTCCATTGCCTCACTGATGTGGAGTCATCAGCTGCCAATGCCTACCACTTATTATTTATTTATTTATTAATTGCATTTCTAAACCGCCCTATAGCAACAAGCTCTCAGGGCGGTGTACACAAGATAAAACCACAATTAAAATACGAACAAGTGTGGATTATAAAACATATTTAAGAACAGAATTAGAATACAAAATTAAAATAAAAATTACAATTACAATTAAGTTTAAAATTAAAATTAAATTTAAGCTTAAAATGCTTAAAATAAATATACTTTATTTTAAAAGAAAGCATGATGTCCACCGACATCCACATATTTCCCTCTATTTCGGATGTCTGGGCTGTGTATTTCATTGCTTACGTAGCCAAAATGACACAATCAAAGAAGAAGGTATCAGCAGGCTTGGAGAAACCACAGGGATCCCATCCAAACCATACATATAAAGCATATATAACACACATTTAAAGCACATAGCTTTCCTCAAAGAATCCTGGGATCTGTAGTTTGCTCCTCACAGAGCTACAATTCACAGCATTAACAGACTAAAGTTCCCAAGATTCTTTGGTGGGGAGGAAGCCATGTGCTTTAAGTGAATGGCATGGATGTGACAATGGTTTGCAGAAATAAAAAAAATAGAAAAAAACTTTAAGGGGAAAGAGATATCCCCAAAACAGCCCAATGGGGACTGAACATGCTTACTGGCCATGGAGTATTGACTGAGTGCTGGGGGCCATGAAAAACCAGGATGGGGAGTGGACTGGAGTGGCTGAAATCTTGAATTGGAGCAGTCCACATGACAACATTTGCTGCTGCTTGCATTTAATATATATATATATATATAAATCAGGTGGCTTTGTTTTAACCCCCCCCCACATTTTTATGTGTTTCTTTTTCTTCTAGGCCTGGGATTTGTCTAAAATGGAGTGGAAAGACCACCAAGTAGGCTTCATCAGCAGAACACTAATTGTAGTCATTTATTATAGTCACTTATCTGATAACAACTCTGTTATCTGTGATAGTTTTACAGGGTTGAAATCCACCAGGCTTTTGCACCAATGTATAAACATGGTACCTTGGGGGCAAAGTGTCTGTTACTTACTGTCAACACTTGGCTGTTGGAGAAAGGCCGATCGACAGCTTATATGAAGTAACTATGAGTTTAATAAGTTCCAGTGAAAGCCACAGCATAAACAAGGCATCAGGAGTGTTTGCCTTGTTGGGCCTCTTAAGCAAACACAGGTGACTGAGAAGTACAAACAACACGGGATTAGAGCTTATCAGTGGGATATCAAGCAATAGCGCAGTTAAGGCAAATCGTTCACAGGGCAGTGAGAGTTTGATGAGCTCTATTGGCTATGGTGGGGAAAACCCAGCTGGATCTTCAACTGGGGGTAGGGGTGGAAAAATCTGTCCATTTTTCTTCCCTCAGTTTCTCATTTTTCCAGTCTTAAATTCAGTTCTTCACATTTCTGCAGCAATTTGCAATTTTTTTTTTAACAAAATCCTCATGAAAATTCTTCAGCATTTTCACGTTTATTTCTCCTAAAAAACACTTTTTGTCTGCAGTTTTGACTAATGTATACATTTTTGCAAGCAATATCACTTCTCATATAACACATATTTGTATGTTATTTTCACTACTATATTCATTTTCTGCACACTTTCCCCTAATATATATTATTATTTATTATTATTATTATTTATTTAATTTATTAGTTGCCCATTTGGCTGGTTGTCCAGCCACTCTGGGCGACGTACAAGATAAAACAATACATTAAAACATTAAAATTTAAAACCATAACAGTAAGAAACCTAACCCACCCCAAAAGCCTGCCCGAAGAGCCAGGTCTTCAAGGCCCGGCGGAAGCTTATCATACAATTATACATAATTGTAAACATTATTTGGTTGGAAAAGTGCATCAAAAATGTGGATAAGGGCAAATCTGGAAGGATGGTTCTGTTTCAGTTCTCATATTATTTCAGAAAGTGCAAATTTGATAAATTAGGCATTACATACAAACTGAATCAAATTTCTTCTCCATCTCTGGTTGGGCAAGCACCAGACCATCAGATAGTTGCATCAAGCATTATCCTACACTTTCCAGTGCATTTTCCTGTCACCTCCCTTATCGCAAAAAGTCCAATCTTTTGGAATAGCAGGTTTGTCTATTTTATTTATTTATTTATTATTACATTTATATCCCACCCTTCCTCCCAAAGGACCCCAGGGTAGCAAACAATAAGCGATAAAACAATAAAAACATCTTTAAAACAGTTCCAACACAGATGCAGACTGGGAAAGATCTCTGCTTAAATGACTTGTTAGAGAGGAAGGCCTTCAGTAGGTGCTGAAAAGACAATAGAGACTGTGGGCCCGTCCATACAAATGTATAATCTGCAATGTAATTGCTTGTGTCCTCATTAATTCACCATCGTCCATATGACGTTACAACCTAGTACAGATTTTTGCGTTAACAAATCCGCATTAGAAATAACCTCGAAAAACCAATAAGCCTTCCTAAACTGATAATCACATTAATGTCCATGGGCTCAGATGCAATGCTGCGGACTTTCCTGTCCTCCATCAAATGCCAAGCCCCTTCTCCTTCTCCCCACCCTCTGCTCACGCCTCCTCCTCCTTGCTTACAGTTCATTCCTGCTTCTGGTAGTGAACTGGGGTACTTCCTCCTTCTGGCTTATGTAACTGTATTACATTGGTTGTTTTTTTAAAAAAAATCTACTATTTTGCGAACATAAAATCAAATGTTTAATTAATGATATTTCTACTTAAAAGCTATTTTGCGATGTTGCACAAACAATTAATTGAAAATACAATGTTTAAAGGAGGTTTTTGTTGTGGTGTAAATTAGTTAAGCAGAGAGTAACAGCGGTCTGAAATGCATGTGTGCCAATGTGTGCGTTTACCTAAGAAAGCAGGGTTTTACCCTGCATTGAGATCACTGAGACTTAAGACTTAGTAAAATAAGAAAAGCTACTTTATTTATAGAAATACATAGTAGATAGAAAGGAATACCTAGTTCTAACTAACTAACTAAGTTGGAGACGCAATGCCCAGGCTTGGGAGTTGACCTCATGGCTAGGAGAGAGAGAGAGCAGAGACAAAGGTGTCTCCTCTCTCCCAGACAGTAGGAGAAGAGGAGAGCAGAAAGGGCGGAAGGAGGAGGGACAGGTAAGCTTCCCTTAAAATGTAGCATCACAGGTAAAGGTAATCAAGGTATCCATCTGGAGGACCCTAGCTCTCCCTTCTGGAACATAAACAAAAGAACAAATCAGGAGTTGCTTTTGCTCCACTTCAAACAGTTTTTAACTGAGCTTCCTTGGGCTGAAAGGGGGAAAGGGAGGGGAAGAGGAGCAAGTTCTAGTACTTTAACGTGGCATTGATCTTGCAGCTGATCCAGCAGCAGGCAAAGCCTCTCTTTTCTTGCCCAGGAGCTGATGGGGATGGGAAGGGGAGCCAAACATACCAAAGAGCCAATAATTGGGGAAGAGAGGAAGGGGAGATCAGTGTGATGTTCCTATATATTAGTGTATATATGGTAAGTGCTGGTTGTTTAGAGTATACATGGTAAGTAGTGAAAGAGGAGGGGGAGTGAATGGGCAATAGAATGCTTGATGATTGGCTGAATGTTTAAAATGGCTGACAGTATAAATGAAAGGATGACAGGTAAATCTGGGTGAATGTGAGGTGGTGAATTGTGGAATCTGGGGGGAGAAGAGAAAGAGTGGATTGCTTGGTGGGGCTTAGAGAGTTGTTTACCAGGAGGGAGGTGGAGTTCGGATTAGTATTGAGTAAAACCATATGCTTATGTGCCTTAAGAAGAAATCTTGTTAATCTTGTTAGCTTTGTTATCTTTAATAAATACTTAATTTGGTTTACCAAAGGCCTGATCCTTGGCTGGGGTTTCACAGACCAGAAGGGAGGGTAAGGTAATGACCAAGGCTGAAGGGGAACTGTAACAAATGGTGGCAGCGGTGAAGAGAATAACAATACCAGTATTCAGAGTCTCTGGGAATACTAGTATTGGGACGTTACTGGTGGTTGCCTAGCAGGGGGATCTGTTGAGATCTGTGCTAGAGCGGATAGGTAAACCATAAGAGAGTGCGGTCCGGACTGGTGGAGTCCCTGGTGGTGCCTAGAGACAGGCAGTAACCACGAGCAGGTAGGAACCTGACAGGGAGAGCCAGGGAAGGACGCCTCACATGTGGTGGTAGCTGTGGGATACAAAAAACAGAGAATCCAGATACAAACCAAAGAGAGTCCCAAAGACACGTGGTGAGAAAGGAGACTACATCACAGGTGTTGGCTGTAGCAGTGAGATACGAATACTAGACAATCCCTAATAGTTGTGTGGCAAACAGAAATAACAAAACAAGATTTCTTGTGAGAGTGACTGGCAAAGAGTGTGTGGCAAAGAGTGAGTGAACTCAAACACCATGGCTGAATACATAAAAATGAAAAGAGAGGAGCTGGTGGAGAAGTGCATGACATTCAATTTACCTCATGAGGGTAAAGGGGTAGATGAATTGAGGGTAGCACTTATAGGATTTGCAACTGCCCAGCAAAAACAACCTGTCAGAGAAGAGACCCCAGAAGGATATTTAAGCAATCCCGCTTATATAGAGTACTTGAGAGAGAAGTTGAGGATGGAAGGTGCAGAGAAGGAAAAACAGAGAGAGTTGGAAGCTGAGAGATTGAGGATGGAGGCTGAGGAAAAAGATAAACAGCGAGAGTTGGAAGCTGAGAGATTGAGGATGGAAGCTGAGAAAATGAGAATGGGGTTTGAGGAGAGGGAGAAACAACGAGCAGTGGATGCCGAATTACAAGTAGAAAAGTTAAAATTTGAAAGAGAGAAGTTTCATTCTGATGAAACAAGAAAGGACAGAGATGGAGCAAAAATAAAAATTACTCCAAAGGACTTTGCTGTCTATGAGCCTGGTCAAGATCCTCAAATTTACCTCAGTACCTTTGAAAAAGCAGCTCAGTTGTGGGGGCTACCTGAAGATAAATACATGCAGTATTTATCAAACCTGATTAAAGGGGAATTGGCTGAGGTATACCAATATTTCCCCTCAGACAAGCCCGTCACCTATGCTGAATTCAAAGAAGCAGTGTTTAAAAAATTCAGACTGGGGCCTGATTATTTTAGAAAGCTTTTCAGAAATTGCCAGATACAGACAGGGAGGTCTTTTGTGGAACTGGGAGCAAAGTTGATGGATATATTTGGAAAGTGGATGAGTAGTGCCAAAGCTCAGTCAGTGGAAGAGGTGAAAAGCCTCATGATACTGGATCAATTATACCATCAGTTACCACCAGAAATAAGGCTCCTGGTCAAAGACCGTTCCCCTACATCGGTGCAGGAGGCCGCAGAGCTGGCGGATCACTTCGCCTCCAATAGAACTGGCTGGGTGGGGAAAACATCAAGAGAGTTTAAACCCAGACCATATAGTGCTGGCAGAAGGGATGTGGTACCACAGCGAGTGAGTCCTCCATTAAAATCTGAAGGGCACAGGACACCCCAGAGTGGATCTGTGTACCCTAAAAGTGAGGAGAAATTATGCTACAAATGTGGTAGACCAGGGCACCTACGTTTTCAATGTGAGGTTGCCAACCCCATTAGTAATCCTGCTCAGACAAGGGCAGTGAAAACAGAGCCCAAGGCTTTAGAAACAGCGAAAAAGGTTCAGTTTTGCCAGATAAACTGGACAGAAGTAACAGACCTTGATTCAAGTCTGAGAGAGGAAGTGAGAGTACAAGGGGCAAATTATTGGGCATTGCTTGATACTGGTGCCACTCAGACATTACTGAGGCCAGATTTAATAAAATCTGAGGTAATATTACCTCAGGAAACTGTGACTATCCAAGGAGTGAGGGGTCAACCAGAAAGTTTGCCTGTGGCCCTGGTGGAAATGACTTGGAGAGGCCGAGAGGGCTGATATAAAGTAGGCATTAATGCCCAGCAACAAGAACCAGTAATACTGGGAAGGGATGTAATGGGCGCCCAAGGAAAGATCTATGTAGTGACCAGACAGCAAATTGGCAGAGAAAAAGAAGCCATATTAAGGGGGGCTGAAACAAACAGGGTGGAATCTGTTAACCAGCCTCAGGTCACCATAGCAACCACTAGCAGGCCTGCTGAAGGAGACAAACTGTATCAAGTGGTCTCTGGGGAAGAAGCAGAGCAATTCAGGGAAGAGCTGCATCAAGATATAAGTCTGAAGCAGATAAAGGAACAAGCTCTGACCCAACAGATTCCTTTCACTGACAAACTGAAGAATCAAGTTGTGTGTGAGAATGGGATTTTATATAGACTGTGGATGCCTGCTGAGAGAAAGGATGAATGTGAACCAGTGAAGCAATTGATAGTACCTAGCAAATACAGAACCAGATTGCTAGAGGTAGCCCACGATGTCCCATGTGCAGGACATCTGGGAATAAAAAAGACCAAGAGGAGATTGGCTGCACATTATTATTGGTCAAGTATCTCCAAGGATGTAAAACAACATTGTCTATCTTGTGGAATATGCCAAAAGGTGGGAAAGAGTGGAGTAAAGACCAAGGCACCCTTAAAGCCCCTTCCTATAATTGGACAACCCTTTTATAGAGTGGGAATAAATTTGGTGGGCCCTTTTTCCAAACCCACAAGGCATGGCAAGAAATATCTAGTGGTGGTGGTGGATTTTGCCACCAGGTACCCAGACGCAGAAGCACTGAGATCTGTAGAAGCCCCTGTAGTAGCAGAGGCTTTATTAAAAATCTTTATGAGGCTGAGTTTCCCTCATGAAGTGCTGACGGATCAAGGCAGTGTATTCATGGGAGAAGTGATGCAATGTATGTGGAAATGTTGTGGTCTAAAACATCTAAAGACCACTACTTACCATCCCACCACTAATGGGCTAACTGAGAGATTCAATGGAGTTTTGAAGGGCATGATAAGAAGCTATGTTCAAGATCACCCACAAGACTGGGATGAACGGTTGGGATGCTTCTTATTTGCATACAGAGAAGTCCCTCAGGAGTCAACAGGCTTCTCACCCTTTGAACTAATGTTTACTAGAAAAGTGAGGGGACCTTTGGAACTGCTAAAAAATTCATGGGAAGGAACTCTGGGAGAGTACAAAACTTCTGTAGTAGATTTTGTATTGGAATTCCGCAATAAATTAACATCAATGATGGAAGTAGTGAAAGAGAATTTGAGTCATGCACAGGAGAAGCAAAGTTACTGGTATGACAGAACAGCCCGAGAACGTGTGTATGATGTGGGAGATATGGTTATGGCGTTCATACCCAGGAAACATGACAAATTACAGGCTAACTGGGAAGGACCATATACCATGAGAGAAAGGCTTGACACAGTGACATATGTAATCACCACAGACCAATTAAACAAAAGCAAAGTGGTTCATGTAAATATGTTGAAGCCTTACCATACCAGGGATGTGCAGGTGTTGCAAGTTACCTTATTCCCTGAGGGAAGTGGGCCTGAACTTCCAGATTTGGTACAGGAAAGCAAAGACAAAGGAGGGGTAGATCAAGTGGAATGGTCAGAGGAGGTGAAGGAGGAAGTAAAAGAAGAGATTCTGAGAGTTTTGAAAACCTATAGGAATCTCTTTAGCAACAAACCTGGCCGAACCAGTATAGTTATACATTCCATTGATACTGGAGATCATGCCCCAATCAGATCTGTTCCGTACCGTGTGAATGGGAAAGTTTTGAATGAGATCAAAAAGGAGGTGGAAGATATGCTGGAATTAGGAGTGATCAGGGAATCCATCAGTCCCTGGGCCTCAAGTATTGTCCTGGTTCCGAAAAAAGATGGAACGACCAGGTTTTGCATTGAGTATCGGCTAATCAATAAAATTACTGTCCCAGATGCGTATCCTATGCCTAGGGTAGACGCAATGTTAGAGTTATTGGGGGCAGCAACCATTATCTCTACACTAGATCTCTGTAAAGGATTTTGGCAAATGGAACTAGATGAGCAATCCAGAGCCAAAACTGCCTTCAGTACACCAGATGGGTTATATGAGTTTGTGACCTTACCCATGGGACTAAGGAACTCACCAAGTTCATTTCAGAGGCTAATCAATACTGTGTTGCGAGGCATGTCAGATTTTGCAGTGGCCTATATCGATGATGTGGCCATTTTTAGCAAGTCGGTGCCTGAGCATGTCCAACACCTGACAACAGTATTGGAGGCCTTAAGAAAAGCAGGCCTCACAATAAAAGCTAAGAAATGCCAGTTTGGACTAAAGGAAGTAATCTATTTAGGACATAAGGTGGGGAGTGGGAAAATCACCCCCTTATGGAGCAAGGTGGAGGCAATACAAGCGTGGCCGATCCCCTTAACCAAAAAACAAGTAAGGGCGTTTCTGGGTGTGGCTGGATTTTATAGGAAGTTTGTGAGAAATTTTGGGGAAATAGCAACCCCCTTGCATGAATTAACAAAGAAGAAGTGTTCTGAGCGTGTGGTATGGACGGATGAATGTCAGAAGGCTTTTGATCTACTGAAGCAAGCCTTGCACCAAGGACCCATATTAATAGCACCAGACTATGAGAAACCATTCATCGTGGCTACAGATGCGTCGGACCTCGCGCTGGGAGTCGTCTTGCTACAGGAGAGAGAAGGCGCCAGACATCCAGTGGCGTACCTGAGTCGCAAGCTGACGCCGAGGGAGAAAAACTATTCGTCGGTCCAGAAGGAGTGCCTAGCGGTCGTGTGGGGACTGAACAAGTTGCGCCCATACGTGTGGGGACGAAGATTCACAGTGACTACGGATCATCGGGCCTTGTTATGGTTGCAGACTATGAAAAACTATAACACTATGCTGCAGAGGTGGTCCTGGGCCCTACAGGACTATCAAGTGGACTTCCAGTTCATCAAAGGCAAGGACAATGTACTGGCCGATGGACTTTCCAGGCAAGTGGCTGGGACTGCAGTGACGTGACCAGACAGAGGAACAAAGAAAGACATTTTCCCCATAGAGACTTTTATTTGTTAACGCGACGTATAAATCCTGGAACAGGAATAATACTCTGCCGTTGTTTAAGGGGGGGGGAAATGTGATGTTCCTATATATTAGTGTATATATGGTAAGTGCTGGTTGTTTAGAGTATACATGGTAAGTAGTGAAAGAGGAGGGGGAGTGAATGGGCAATAGAATGCTTGATGATTGGCTGAATGTTTAAAATGGCTGACAGTATAAATGAAAGGATGACAGGTAAATCTGGGTGAATGTGAGGTGGTGAATTGTGGAATCTGGGGGGAGAAGAGAAAGAGTGGATTGCTTGGTGGGGTTTAGAGAGTTGTTTACCAGGAGGGAGGTGTAGTTCGGATTAGTATTGAGTAAAACCATATGCTTATGTGCCTTAAGAAGAAATCTTGTTAATCTTGTTAGCTTTGTTAGCTTTGTTATCTTTAATAAATACTTAATTTGGTTTACCAAAGGCCTGATCCTTGGCTGGGGTTTCACAGACCAGAAGGGAGGGTAAGGTAATGACCAAGGCTGAAGGGGAACTGTAACAAATGGTGGCAGCGGTGAAGAGAATAACAATACCAGTATTCAGAGTCTCTGGGAATACTAGTATTGGGACGTTACTGGTGGTTGCCTAGCAGGGGGATCTGTTGAGATCTGTGCTAGAGCGGATAGGTAAACCATAAGAGAGTGCGGTCCGGACTGGTGGAGTCCCTGGTGGTGCCTAGAGACAGGCAGTAACCACGAGCAGGTAGGAACCTGACAGGGAGAGCCAGGGAAGGACGCCTCACAATCAGCCTCTCTCTCTCTCTCTCTGTGAGTGCACACACTCAAGTTGTGTTCTTTTCCTCCAAGTCTGAAACTGACTAATCTGGGTCCTCCCTTTGCTAACTTCAAACTGAATGAGAAAGGATCTCTTGCTTTCTCCCATGGTGGGTGGCGGAGGATCTAATACAGTTTGGGAGGAGGCGGCATGAAGAGGAGAATTGGTGTGTGCACTGGGCAGAAGGAAGGCCCTTTCAAAACGGTAACAGCAGGAGATAGTGGGAAACAATTGAACATGGAAAGAGATTTACCTCTAAGTTTGACAAATTCAATGGAATAGGGAGTAACCAGTGGCTCCCATCCTTAGTATGCACTAAGTTACATATAACAACCCACATGTTTAGTTTACGCTTGGGGGCCATTAATTTTGCTATTTTGCACATCCACAAACCTGAGCATGCATGGGAATTAAAAAAACACATGTTTGCACTCTTCCAAAAAAGTGTGCGAAAAGCCAACAACCGTTATAGACCAATCACTGAAAAGGGGTGGACTTGGGGGAGCGGCGGCCAATGCTAAAGCAAAAAAAAAAAAAAAAGCCCACACGTATGGATGCTTGATAATTTACAATAATCTGACCACAAACAGGACATACATGGATCTCGAGGCCACCAACTGAATATGGAAAATGCATTAGGTATGGATGGGGTCTCTGTTTATCTAATGTTTAACGGGAGGGAATTCCAAAGTGTCGGTGCCACAACACTAAAGGCCCAGTTCCTATATTGTGTGTGGAAGAGATCTCTTGTTAACATGGTATCTGCAGGAAGCTTTCATCTGCACAGCACAGAGATCAACTGGGTTTATAAGGGGTGAGACAATCTTTCAGGTATCCTGTCCTGAGCTTTATAGAGGTTTGTATACCAAAACCAGCACCGTGAACTTAGCCTACTAGATAATTGGCAGCCAGTGCAATTCTTTCAACAGCAGGATAACATGTTGGTGATATCCTGCCCCAGTGAGCAGTCAAGCTACTGCATTTTGTACCAGCTGCAGCTTCCAGATCAACCTCAAGGGCAGCCCCCTGGTTAAGCAAGACCTCCTAATCAATTGCAATTGCAAAACCTAAATGTGCTGATCTGGGATTGAAACCCACTCACTAATAGTGATTTTCTGGAAGTGCTCACAGTTTGACCAATGTCACACAGTGTGATCAGCATGGGGCACAGTTGAATGAGGGTTTACATCTGCTCCTCATCTCAGACATTGGATCACTGGGGGCAGGAAGCGGGCTTAATCCCCTTCCTGGTGGAATCACTGGAATTCTTTGCTTTTCTTTCTTCTACAACAGTGAAGGACAGGAGTGGGGAACCTCAGGCCCTGGGACTAAATGTGACCCTTCAGGCTTCTCTGTCTGGCCTTTGGGACTCTTCCAAAGCCACGTCTCCTCCCCAGGCCACTTCTCTTAGTGGCTCTGCTGCAGGTTTTTGACTGACTGGAATGTATCTGAAGGTTACATTCCAACCACACAAAGCCAGGGGTTTCTAAACACCCCCCTTCTCCATCCAGGCAAGCAGGAGGCATTATCATAATTCAAGGGGCCATTCTGCTTCAAGGGTGGCAGGAGGTATACTCCTGGAGGAGATGCACGTCGAGAGAAGCCATTGGGATTGTCAGCAGCAACTAACAACTGTGCATTCTTTGGACACAACATGCATAATCTTGAAAGGGCTGCAGACTCACAATTCAAATTTCATACTTGAACAATGAAGATCACTTCAGTAAACCTCTTCTAGTTTTGGAGCATCATTACACCTGCAAAAGAAATAATCCTAAGAAACTTGCCAATCAATATCAATGTGAATTTTGATACTGTGATCTATTATGTAGATGAATCCATATAGCTATGCATTGCAAAATGCAATAAACTTTCCTTTCACTGCACTGATACTTGCCTTTCTAGGATAATTAATAAGTTATCAGATCAAGGTCATGTGCAATCATGTTTCCATATGGAGCCATTTTACAACTAATGCTGATTGGCTGAATCTTTTTTGCAGCTGCAGAATGAAGAGAAATTTAAAAGGCCAATTTAATGGTCTGGAGGGATTTGCTCTGGAAATATTATTGTGGTTTGCAACTGAATTGATTAAACATTTAAAAGCCTGCTATTCTTTCAACTGCATTTCTATAGCTTTTTATTTTCAGAGGGTTGATATCTGATTTTTTAAAAAACAGTCTACATAAGCTCACACAAAGTTTCAGCCAAACCTATAAAAGGTGCAAATCTTATATCTAGTTTCATGTGATGTTCTTGTATTGTTATTAGATGCAAGATTAAAGCCAAATGTTTTAGGAAGGAAACAGAAAAGAAATCCATTTGTCTTTTCTACAGTATTTGTGTATACTAACAAGTATTAGAAGAGATTTGAGTGCAGGGCAGTGGAAACTGGTGGCTCTGACATCAGTGGGCAATGAATTCGCTCTAGAATTTAGTCCAAATTTCAAGGAGCTGTCCAAGGTGCTTTCAGGGGGGAGCTTATTCTGCAGGAGAAAAAAAAGATGACAGAGGAAGCAATAATAGATCTAGAGAGAGTTAGGGGCAGCAAGGTCTTGCATGTGAGTGGTAATATATGGGGAAGAGCTTTGTTTTGTGGTTCCAGATAGTTTAGAAGGACAAGCAGAACCTGTATGTATGGTTGGGGGAGAAATTTGATTCAGTTTACATTTAAAGGCCAATCTACCTAATTGACCCTTTCCCACAAAATACGTGAATCGAGACATGTATATCCTTCCAAATTCGCACTTCTCCAGATTTTGCAGTGCAATTCTCTAGCCAAGTAATGTGTACAGAAATGCATATACTAGAGTAAAGGGTGCATAAAAATGCATATATTAGTGAAAATAACTTGCATCATATTTGGGAAAATTGCTTTGCAAAAATGCATATATTAGGCAAAATTGCACTCAGAAATGTGTATATCAGGAGAAATTTGCACCAAAATTTTCATGAGCCCTTAAAAATATATATATTCACAAACTGATTTGAAGAACTGAACGTAAGAGTGGAAAAATGAGAAAAGGAGAGAAACCAAAATTGACAGGTTTGCCCGTCCCTAAAAAGTTGCATTGTGAAGTCCTTACTGTTCCAGCCATGTTCCTCCACAATATTCCATTTCATTATCTGCCCCACCTACTTTTCTGTTTCATCCCCCCAACAGCCCTTTGCATCCCATGGCCACTGAGCATGCTCAGTCCTAACTGGGCTGTTTTTGCTCACCTCTTAGCTTTTCCTAAAGGATACCTAAAAGGTAATCTCACCCCTTATATACCCAGCCGATCACTGTGCTCTGCAGCAGAGGTAGGTATCATCTTATCAGAAGGTTCATTCTCTACAATGTAGGAAACAGGCCTTTAGTGTGGTGGCACCTACCCTTTGGAACTCCCTGTCAGATAGACAACATTTCTATTGACTTTTTGGTGCCTTCTGAAGACCTTCCTTTTTCAACAAGCCTTTTAAGTGGAAGTTTTTTTTTATCCTAGTCTATATTTGTATTGGATCTGAAATTGTTTTTAATATATAGTTTTAATTTTCAATATTTTATAATTAAATTGTTTTAATAAGTTCTAAGTCTACTGATGCTTCCTTCTTGCGCACCACCACAATGGGTGGTGCCATTTTGGCTGCATAAGCAGCAGCACTAGGGAGGGACACACCAGCTTATGTCTGTTCTGTGGCAGTCTTGTTGGTACTCAGTCATATAGGTCTGTTCCATTCCATTTTTTTGCGTACTTTCCAAAAGAATACACGAAAAATCTGCATGTAAATTGCATGCATTTTGTACATACTCTTCCTGTAAAATACACATTTTTCAGTTAATTTCAATGCTTTTCAATGCAGTTTTCTCTTCAATTATGTATTTAATACACACTTAAAACATAAAATACATATTTTGTGTGTACATTTGCAGACTGAAACTGCAGAGCAAAATCTGGAGAAGAGCATAATCCAAAAGATAGTCGCATTACGATTCACAAGCAAGTTTGGTTTGCTGCTAAAAGCAACTAAACAAATTCCTCCCTCATCCCTAAACAGCATTCATACCCTGAACATCTGCATTCTCATCCCCAGGAAGAGATGGAAGGGTGTATGCCCTGTCATCTGTGCTACACAGAGGTGACAAAGAAAACAGTGGGCAATATGGAGCTGCTCTTGGGCCTGGTCCAGAAGTGCCATCTATTGCAGAATGCAGCTGATAAACTGCTGATGGGGGCAGATGGCTGACAGCATGTGACACCTCTGCTAGAATATCTGCACTGGTTGTCCATATGCTAACAGGTCATGTTCAGTATTCTAGTATTAATATACAAAGCCCTGAACAACTTGGGTCCAGGATACCTTAAGCCCTTATATCCCAGCTTGGTCAATGAGACCATCTGGAGGAGAGCTGTTAGTTGTCCCCTGTGTTACAGAGGCCCAACTGGCTTCAATTTGGCAGGCATTCTTGCTGCTCACCTTCAGAGGTGTCTTGAAGACATATTTTAATACCAGCAAGCCAATTCAGTTTACATTTTTTCAAGATGAGACAGTAATTTTTATTATTATTTTGCATTGTTTTTACTGGTATCTGATGGTTTATTGCATTTGCATGTATTGTTGTACACTGTCCTGACTTTGTTTTAGTGGGTGGTATATAAATATTTTTGATAAAATAAATAAATGTGCATCCATTTTGTTGCCACCCACATGTGGTGGTCATTGTATCCAGTGCTTATATAAGTCCATGCAAGGGTATGCTTTGCCTCTGACTTATTGGCCATGCAAAGGAATGCTTTGACTCTGATTTGTTGGCCCAGGTATAGCTGTCTTCTGCCTGTGCAAACTGATGGTGCAACTGCTAGTGCAGTAAACCAAATGAGATGAGTTGGAGGAGCCAGTAGATGATACTTTTGATATGGAAGAACTTTTGCAACTGGAACAATTTTTTTTATACAGCTCATGTTGATATTGTCATATAAATGACTAAAGACTTGTTGTCTCCCTCCCCAATTGTACTTTTTGAATAGTCTGAAGAGGTATTAAGATAAAGAAGGTGATCGCTGTATTTTTTAAAAAACTTGGCATTCACTCCATAGATTACTTTTATTAATCATGCAGCTGTTCAAGGCTTTTAAAGCAGAGAATGATATGTTCCTTCATCTGTAAATGTGCATGGGTTGCTCTCCTCTCTCTTGCTTATGAGCTTGTAGAGTTGCTTGCTTTTTATTGATGCAGATCAAGAACTTTGCCTTAAGGTCCATTCTAGTGTTTCTTTTCATTGAGAACAATCATGCCAAATTATAGTTTTTATGCTGCAAACACTGTGCTCACAAAGTTTGGGAGACCCTTCTGCTAACCTTGTTTGGAGAGTCAAATTGATATGAGGCAACACTGACAAGGACAATGCTTTAATAAAAGAAACAAAGAAAGATCTTAAACAGCCCTTACATGTTGTGGTGCATTTCCGTGTTAATGGTGGCAAGGCTCTATTAATTAGCTTGCTAGCTGTTAGCCTGTCAGAGAGCTCATGAATGTCTTGTATGGTTTGTTAATTTAATTGTCAGTTTCACTTTATGTTCTAGGTGACTTGAAGATAAGTGTATCCAATGAAAGACAGCCTGTGAATATGGGTGATGGGTTCTGCGGATGGATATCAATTGAGATAGAGCTTTTCAAGAGTGGATCATTTGATCAAGGAAAGGTGGCACTGAATCATTTCCACCCCAGGTCATTGCACTTTTTGGTTCTAAAGGAGGGGTGGGAAACCTGTGGCCCTTCATTTGTCTGAAGTATCTGCTTTGTAATGTAAGCTTAGAACAATGAGTTGTCACATAGACCCTTGGAAGGTGAGCAGATGGGGGCTAGCCTACTTCCCTCTCCTGGCTAGAGGTAGTGTCAGCAAGGTGTCTGCTTCAAAAAGAGAGAAACAGTCATTCTTGGGACTGGAGATGGAAAGAGATAGAGAAACCTGAATGAAACTGTGGAATTTGCTCCTACAAGCGGGGTGTAGTCCTCCAGGGTCTCAGGGGGTGTTAGACCCCTTACCTTTTGGGGAGCTCGGCCCCAGCAGGTCCCTATATCTCCAGCATCCTACAAGCCTATCAGCATGAAAGGGGAGTGTGTTAGCCACTGAGAAGTGTCTTCTAACATGCTTCCTTGTCATTTCCTGCTGATTGGAGCCAATCAGAGTGAAAGGAGGTGAGTCAGCCACTGAGAAGACTCTTTTCAGTACCTAACACTCTCATGCTGATTGGGCTCCTAGGGACGTTGTGGGACAAGGCATTAACAAGGATCTCATTCTCAACCCAGCAGCAAAAAAAGGAGGAGGGGGCATGGCTGTGACTATCATGAAGAGACCCTGCACTTCTGAATTTGCCACTATAGTAATGCCTACAAGATATAGTGATGACCACCAAACTGAATGGCTTCAAAAGGGAATCATATAAATTCATGGAGGAAAAGCTATCGATGACTACTTGCTATGTTTTATCCTCGGTGTCAGAGGTCATTTGCCTCTGAATACCAGTTGCTGAGGACACAAGTGTGTGTGTATGTACTGTTCAAGCATGTCCTGCTTGTGGATTTCCCGTGGGTGTCTGGGTTGGCAACTGTGGGAAACAGGATGCTGGACTAGATGGGCCACTGACCTGATCCAGGCTTTTCTTATGTTCTTATAATCTCCACTGTGCTCTCTCTCTTGTAAATCTGTAGGAAGTGGTGAGGCGACTTAAAAGGGTGATTAGCCAGGAAGCAACTGTCCTAGCCCATTAATTTGGGAAACATAGAGACAGAGCCAAAAGGAGGTTTCACTTCCAGCTCTGGAGTGAGTGGCCCTTGCAATTTTTGTCATGTTCATTTTGCTTTTTAAAAACTCTCTCTGTAAAAAAAATCATTGTTAAGAACAGCCAGACACTTGCATAAAACTTTTACTAAAATTTACTCTTGTATTCAGAACATGGAAGATTGTTCATAGTCTTGCAGATTCCTATCTTTCAGCCTTTGTTTCTTCTTATGTGCCAACATAAGAAGATCCCGTCTGGATCATATCAAAGGCCCATCTAGCCCAACATCCTGTGGCTGTGTACACAGCATACATTTAAACAGAGCTTGGAAAAGTTACTTTTTTGAACTACAACTCCCATCAGCCCAATCCAGCGGCCATGCTAGCTGGGGTTGATGGAAGTTGTTGTTCAAAAAAGTAACTTTTCCAAGTTCTGCATTTAAAGCTTGTGACTTCCCTCTGAAGAATCCTGGGAACTGTTTGTTAAGGGTGTAAGGAATTGCAGCTCTCTGAGGAGTAAACTATAGTTCCTAGGAGTGTTTGGGGGAAGTCATGTGCTTTAAAGGTGCTTTAAATGTATGGGGTGTACATAGCCTGAGGCCAGCCAGATGCCCATGGGAAGCTACCAATCACCTCTGCTCCACCAAAAAGATTCTGCCCCAAAGTCCTACCTTTACGGTAGTGTTACGCTGGAGGGCTCATCTTTTGGTCTTATGTTTCTTATGTTCTTAAAGGGCTTGTAGGTTGCTAATATGTCCCCTGCTCAAATGTGCTTATAAAAATTTGAATTCCTATACTCTTAAATTTTTTCAGTCTTCCCAATGATGGATGTTATTAAAGGATTTTAGGGGGAAAGATGTAAAAACTTAATTGAACTTAATGAGTTAATACTTGATGTAAGTGCTAAGATTTAAGGCTTTTTTAAAAAAAGTATCCTTCTTTGTAATTTGAAAATGTTTAAAATTCTGAAAGTCAACTTCAGATTTCGAAATCTCCCCCATTTTTGAATTTGTGTGGAACTTAATTTCCACTCTGGTCTTGAAAGCCAGAGAAAGCAATCTTAAACGACAAACACTCTACACGCACATATGAACACAAACACACACAGAGCACCTTGAAACAATTCTAGTGTCTTCTTTGAACTCATATTAAGCTACGTCTGCATAAATAGTGTCAAAGGGGAACACACCCAGAACTCTCTGGTAGATCATGATAAACACTCCTGATGTTTTGCAGATGGACTCATCATCTGTGCATTTCACAATAAAATTTTACGAAGCATTCAGACATCCAGCTGGTTGTATTCACTGGGAGAGGCCCCCCCCATTAGCAATCTGTTGTGTAGTTGCTGCATTATTTCATATACCTCTCCCAATTCCCCAACTGTGCTCTTTTCTATTACATGCCACAGATCTCTGAATGTGTCATGCTTTCATCTACAGATAAAGTTCAAAATGAAACAAGTTTCTTTCCAATGAAAAACTTTACCATTTCCAGAACTTCATCAGGTGCTTCCAAAGATTTTTTTTAAAAAAAAATTCTTATGAACACTCTAATGTTGAAGGCCTTTACATTCCATGGTACATGTGAAATGCTTAAATAGTGCCAATCAAATTTCGTCTGTAGGGTGATCCACTGAAGCTATTTGCCTTTTCAAACTAGGAACATTTATTTGTCACTATTTAAACCCTTTTATAAATCTAGGAGGCCCAAGCATGGTTTATGCTAGTATTTCAAAACACAACAAATACATAATGAAATGAGTGACATGAATAAGCTAAATTGCAAAATGGCATGTAACATGCAAATGTGCATATTCAGATTCCAATGGCTGCTTCTTCTTGAACAGGAATAGGGAACATGTGGCCCTTGAAATTTTCTGAACTCAAACTCCCATCAGCCCCAGCTAGGCCAGTGGTCAGGGATGATGGAGGTTGTAGTCCAACAATATCTGGAGGACCACAGTTTCCCCACCCCTGTTCTAGGGCAAATAAATTTCAGGCAAGGGGTGATTTTCAGCAGAGAAGAAGGGATCAGGGGTGAGGGGCTGAAACCCTCGACAGCATTGTCCCCTGCTTTTTTCTCTACAATGGATTTGGAACCCAGTGGTGGTGCAATGGCTTATGGAGGGAAAGCTGCCATGTCTTCACTGATAATCTCTCTTTTTCAAACCTGATCTTCCTTTTAAAAAACTGTTGCGGAGTAGTGAAATTAGTTTCCAGGTGAAAGTCTGTCGATGTTTAGCTTTTTTCCCATGGTAGCCATCCTTGAGAAAAAGGCTTAACTCTTTACTGACTAAACTCCAAAGGTCTTTGCTACCTTTCTTGATTCGCAACACAAAAGCTTCAATTACTCAGATCTGAGCTCCATTTTTGCATGGCTGAGCCCATAGTAGAGTAGCGAAATTAGGTATTTGAGTGTCTGAGTGAGCTTTGTGTGTTTGAATCTTTGTTAAAGATTACCCCTTCCCTGGAATTAGTCAGACAGAGACTTTAAGCTTTAAAATAAGAAATAACTCCTTTATTCTGGAAGTACATACATGATAGGAAAGAGTTCTACATCTAGCTAACTAGCTACGTTGGAGATGCAAACACTAAGCCTAGTGTTTGCCCTCATGCTTGGAGGAGAGGGAGAGACAAAGAGAAGATGTCTGCTCTCCCTCTCAAGAGAAAGAAGAAGAAGGAAGGAGACCGGAAGATGTGGTCAACATCCTTAGCAAATTAGTCTAGCAGAAAGGGAGAGTCAGGAGGAGATCAGAGGACAGGTATTAGCCTAGCAATCAGGAGGTCTCCTGTCTATCTACCCCTTTAACCCCATGCAGCCTCAACCCACGAGTTCGAGTTGAACCACATATTCCAACAAAAACAACAGCTGAAGTTTAAAGGCAAGCATTTAAAATGATGAAACTGAGGTTATCATACTTGGATACATAATGAGACGATTCAATAATGACAATAATGCTGGGAAAAACAGAAGGGAGTAGAAAAAGAGGGCCAAACAAGAGATGGATTGATTCCATAAAGGAAGCCACAGATCTGAATTTACAAGTACTGATCAGGGTAGTTCATGACAGATGCTATTGGAGGTTGCTGATTCATAGGGTCGCCATAAGTCATGATCAACTTGGAGGCACATAACAACAACAATTTCTTCATTAAGTCTCCATCAAATAAAAACACTGCCTTATGTTGAGTACAGACCTACTGGTCCATCTAGCTCAGTATTGTCTATACTGACTGGCAGTGACTCTCCAGGATCCCAGGCAGGCAGCCTCTCCCAGCCGTACCTGGAGATGCCAGGGACTGAACCAGGAACATTCTGCTAGATGCTCTTCTACTGTCTTCCCCTTCACAAATGCTCAGGCTTTAGCAGGAATCAGTGAGAAAGACATTCCAAAGATGAGAATCCACAGCTTCAGCAGTGCTGGGCATGTGGAACTGAAATGTGAGTCTTCAGTCTCCCAGTTTGATCCCAGTAGTGGCTGCCACAGAGACAGTTGGAAGGCTAATGCATGGCATGGTGGCAAAAACCAAGCAGGGAAAACTTCAACAAACCCCTGTGTAGATCTCAACCATGAACCTTACTGAGTGTTCTCATTTTTTCATAATTGATGCATAGGCATTATTACCAAGATGCTTATGGCACATTATGGTGGGGATTGGGGGAAATTTCCCTACCTATGGCCAAATGTACCAACATGCTAACCATCAACAGTTACATCTCCAAAATTCCAGTTAGAACACAAATAACACCACAGACATCCCAGTTTTGGTTAACAATCCTTTCTTTAAATTACGTTTACCCTAACCATAACCCTTCTCTCCCCCTCCCCCCAAAAAGCTACTACATAATTTCATAAAACTGTTTTATATCTGGCCTCGAGCACAGACAATTTATGCCACACATTTCCTGCTCCCAAATGCAACTGCATCTACAACTATATATGGGGAATGTCTGGAAATAGGCTCTGGTTATGCAGTGGTGAAGACATGGTTCTTACATCCACATATGCTCCAAGGAACACTTAACTTGCTCTAGGTCTAAGATTTAGCATACAAAACCCTAAGGCAGAAACTCAGCTCAGCCCAGGCTGCTTTCCAACAAAGATCAAAAAATGTAATACATAAAACACATTATACAAAACAAATAGGACAAAATCCCATATAAAACCACTACAAATAAAGACCAGCAAAATTTCAACATAGGATCTTGGCATCACTTCAAACCAAAACAATTCAATTTATCCAAAGACCTGAGAGAACAAGTGAGTTTTAACCAACCACTGGGAGCTCATCCATATTGCAGAGAAGGCCCTTAATACAGTATGCTACTGTTTTAATTACATTGTATAAATGTCTGTTGTTCTCAGGGCTAGCCCATGATGTTTTGCTGCCTGAGGTGAAGGACAAGATGGCACCCCTCCTTCATTCCACATATAGAAGCTGACTGGACTGGCTGTTAAATTTGATTTCAATAATATCAACTGGTTAGTATCCTCTGCTGCACCCAAGGACAACAGGGCTGGTAATGGGGTGTGGGACAGGCTGTATGGCACATTCAGCTCTGTCCTCCAACAGAAGGGTATGGTTAGGGGGCTTAGGAAGAATAGCTGAAGGGCTGCCACCACTGCCCCCTAGCATCTCATGCCTGAAGCAGTCGCCACATTGTGCCTAAAGGTGGGGCTGGCCCTAAATTGTGCTTATTTGCAATGCGTCTGAAGGTTATGCCAAGACCCCTTGTTTCATCACCTCCTCTGTTTTTCCTTGGCACTGGTTCCTTCCCTCTTTGTTTTTTTCTCCAACAGTGTTCAGGATTTATATAACTAGCCGGGTCCACTTATTGGTTTTCTAGTTCTATTGCTTTCAGCTTAGGTCTTGGAAAGTCTGCAGATTGTTGAACCAGAGGCCTCTTGAGGTTGTCTCCGTGTCTTTGCTGATTTATAATAATGTCATCGTGAAAGATTAAGGTGCATCAACTTAGGGGGGGAAAAGGGAAAAGAGCATGTCAAACTTTTTCATGGGTATATTTACCAGCAGTCTGACTAGTCACGTGATGTCAAAAAAAAAAAATTAAAGCGGTAATCCTATACTTGAGAGCAAGTCCTATTGAACTCAGTGGGCTTACTTCTGAGTAGACATATGCACAATTGCGCTGTAGGACATTCTTTTGGGTATTTGTATCCTCCAAGCAGAATTTCTTATTAACTTTCAGAGAAGAAATAAAAGTTAAGTGCTTGAAGTCAAAATCCCTTCTCATTAATGGCCCAGTGGGTATCCAAAGTAACTCCATTTAAGTCAATGCAATTAAATAACTATAAATCTGCTGTGAAAGTCATTTCTGTACACTGATGTTAAAACCAGCTTTTAAAAATGTTTTCACCAGAAAGTTATGCCATATTGATCTAAGAATAGATGTGTGTACAATATGTTCCTCAAAAGCGCTCTCTCTCTCTCGCTCTCTCTTACACAGAGAGAGAGAGTTAACTAAGAGGATGGAGTATAGAGGTGGAATCCCTGTTCACATGCTGGGAAGACTGAACTCCAGTCTGCCCATTGCATAGCTAGCCAGTGTGTGTTATGTATGCAAGCATACAGGGCTTTTTTTGTGATGGTACTCACCAGTATGGAGTATTGTCACCTCCTGCACTCACAGCACTTTAAACAATGTGAGTACCGTCACCTTATTTTTTTCCAAAAATAATTTTAAAAGCACTGTATGTATGTATGCAAGGTCTCATCCTAGGGATGAAAGGATGTGTCAATTTGGTTCTTTCAGTTCTGTAGCAATTTGTATTTTTTTAAATAAAAAAATCCTCATGAAAATTCTTCAGAACTTTTGTATGCAGATTTTACTAATATATGCATTTTTGCAAGTAATTTCTCCTAATATAATTCATCTGTATGCACATTTGTATATTTGTTTGTATATACAAGTTCCCCTAATATATGCATTTTTACAAACATTGGTTGGTTGGAGAACTGCATCACAAAATTTGGATGTGTGAATTTTGAAGGATGGCTGTGTTTCAGTTCTCTTTTTGTTTTGGACACAACAGATTTGATACATTTGGCTTTAAATGCAATGCAAATTGAATTTCTCCCCTTTCCCTATCCCTTGCTGAGTTAGAAATATTTGAAACATGTTGTGTGAATAGTCACCGTGTTTCTATGCTGTTTGATGCCCTTATTTATTCTGGGAGCAGCTTCTTCAGCACCATTTCTCCCCTGCTTTCAAGTGGCTGCCTCTTTTTCCTTTTTGGATTAGACACATGGGTGATTTCATCCAGTCACTTATCACATACAGGGAACAAGGCTACTTCACAACACTGTGTGGCCAATTGTTTGGCAATGTCAGTGAGAGGGCGAGAACAAGAGATGGCAACTGAAAAGAAGAGGTGAAAATATTCAGAAGGACCCCCCCCCCATCATTGGAAAAGAGAGGGGTTTTTCAACACTGTCAAAAGGGTTTCTGAAAAACAGTGAGTAGTTTTGGCTGTTGTAATAATATACCTTTCTGGAAACCCAATATGGCCTTACTGGGCTAATCAAGAGCTTAGGAATGTCACTGTGCTCTTTATACTTCCTCCTGAAAAGTAGTATTGGAAAACAATGTGGAATGCTCTCCCTATGGGGGAAGGCCTACCCGGCACCTACCTTGATGTAATTTCAACATCAGGCATTTTTATTTTCCTAGACTTTTTAATTCTCTCTGCATTGCTTTTATGCTGCTTGGCGTTTGTTTTTTTCATTCTTTTGACAGCTTTTACATCGCTCTTTAATATTGTGGCATTTTAATTTCTCTGTTTTAATTTGATTTATTGTAATTTTAACTGTTTTGTAAGCTGCCCAAGGAACCTGTTGAAGGTCAGGGTATAAATCAAGCAAATACATAAATAAATATTGGTCGCCCTGGTAGATGATATGAGGAGGGCGTTGGATAGGGGAGAATATACCTTCCTCGTCCTCCTGGATCTCTCAGCGGCTTTTGATACCGTTGACCACGGTATCTTGTTAAACCGCCTAGAGGGATTGGGGATGGGGGGCACTGTTTTACGGTGGTTCCATTCCTATCTCTCAGGCAGGTACCAACGGGTAGCATTGGGGGATGAGGTTTCAGACCCTTGGCCTCTTACTTGTGGAGTGCCACAGGGTTCTATCCTATCCCCCATGCTATTTAACATCTATGTGAAGCCGCTGGGGGCCATCATCAGGAGTTTTGGGCTGCAGTGTCACCAATATGTGGATGACACTCAGCTCTATCTCTCATTTAAGTCCTCACTAGAGTTGGCTGTGGAGACCATGTCCAAGTGCCTGGAGTCCGTTAGTGGATGGATGGGCGAGAACAGGCTGAAGCTAAATCCCGATAAGACCGAGGTGTTACTCGTGGGTGATAAGAGAAGGTTGGGAGACATCAACTTGGTGTTTAACGGGGTGAGATTACCCCTGAAGGACCAGGTCCGCAGCCTAGGGGTCATTCTTGACTCCCAGCTGTCCATGGAGGCTCAAGTTTCGGCAGTGAGCCAGGCAGCTTGGTATCAACTACATCTGATACAGAGGCTGCGACCCTACCTTCCTGTACAGCTACTCCCATGAGTGATACATGCCCTGGTCTCCTCTCGCTTAGACTATTGTAATGCGCTCTACGTGGGGTTACCCTTGAAGACGGTCCGGGAACTCCAGCTGGTACAGAATGTGGCGGCATGCTTGATTACGCATAGCCGTCGCCGGGAACATATCACCCTGGTGTTGATAGATCTTCACTGGCTACCAGTGGTTTACCGGGCCCAATTCAAGGTGTTGGTATTGACCTTTAAAACCCTATACGGTTTCAGCCCGGTTTATCTAAAGGACCGCCTCCAGTGTCACCAATTAAGCCGCCTCACAAGATCAGCCACGCAGGATCTCCTCTCGGTCCCACCGGCCAAAACAGCACAGCTGGTGAGGACCAGAGAGAGGGCATTCTCGGTAGTGGCTCCCACCCTCTGGAATTCTCTCCCCTACGATCTTCAACATGCCTCCTCCCTGATGAGTTTTCGCCGAGCTTTAAAGACCTGGCTATTCAGGCAGGCCTACAGGAACTTCGAGCTAGATTAGTTTGTAATGTATTAACTGATGTTTTTGATGTTAGTTTTAATTGATGAATGTGGTTGTATTTTATTGTATTGTGTATTGTATTTTATTGTATTGTGTATTGTATTTTATTATCCTGCTGTAAGTCGCCTAGAGTGTCCGTTAATTTGGACAGATAGGCGACTAACAAATAAAATTTTATTTATTATTATTATATAAATACTTTTAAGGCTTGTCCTGTTTTGATCTAAAACAGGACTTTGGAGTATCTCATCTCCTTTGAGGGTGTGTATGCTTGTAATACCTCTATAGATTTCTTAATCTGAGGCACATTTTAAAAAGTTGATACTGCATTTGTCTGTGAACTGGGATAGCCATATTTAGTGCTGATAAATTTCATTTTAACTACAAAACTGTAAAATAGGCAATGAATTATATATTGTACAACATACACCAAATAAAAATGCAGCTGTGGGAAAAACTAAAAAGGACAGAAAGCAATGAGACATTAATTTGTGTACCAGGATGCTAATTGCTTTTTGGGTTAGTAGCACATACAAGCACAAAGTGCATAAATAATCTTTATTAGAAGGCTGTTCATCAATTTTGTTACAACAGTATTGCTACTAGATGGTAGAGAATCTCTTAATATATCATTAAAATATATATTTATAATAGTATAGGCAGGACAGCTCATTGGCCTGTAGGCTATAGTCCTCTAGTTGGTCAAGTAGGTACAGGTCTGGCTGACCTGCACTGTGTTCCTGCTGGGATTATATTGCTTACTATTGACAGCAGAGCTTGGAAAAGTTACTTTTTTGAACTACAACTTCCATCAGCCCCAGCCAGCATGGCCACTGGATTGGGCTGATGGGAGTTGTAGTTCAAAAAAGTAACTTTTCCAAGCTCTGATTGACAGTATGTACAGGGCCAGCCCTACCATTAGAGAGAGTGAGATAGCTGCCTCTGGTGGCAGATGTTGGTGGTGAGGATATGGTGGGGAGGTGTTGGAGAACAGAGCCATATGTACCACGTACACCTAGCAATACACCCCCTAAACTAGTCTGCCACTTTTTGATGTGGTGAAGGATACTGTCCTGTTGCCAACGTTGATATAAGAGTCATTTATTTTATTTATTTATTAGATTTATATCCCGTGCTTCCTCCCAGCAAGAGTGCAGGGCAGCAAACAAAAGAACTAAAAACACTCAGAAACATCATAAAAACAGACTTTAAAATATATTACAACAAAACATCCTTAAAAATGCATTAAAACAAAACATCTTTTTTTTTAAAAAAAGCTTTAAAACCATCTTTTTTTTAAAAAAAAAGCTTTAAAAACATATTTAAAAGCAGTTCCAACACAGACTGTGGTCTCTACTTAAAAGGCTTGTTGAAAGAGGAAGGTCTTCAGTAGGTGCCAAAAAGATAACAGAGATGGCTCCTGTCTAATATTTAAGGGGAGGAAATTGCAAAGGGTAGGTGCCACTACAGTAAAGGTCCCCTTCCTATGTTGTGAGGAACTGACCTCTTGATAAGATGGTATCTGCAGGAGGCCCTCATCTGCAGAGCATAGTGATCGACTGGGTATATAAGGGGTAAGATGTTCTTTCAGGTATCCTGATCCCAGTTGTAAAGGGCTTTGTACACCAAAATCAGAACCTTGAACTTAGCCCAGAAGCTAATAGGTACCTGTCCAACTGGTTTCTGCATATGGAATTGGATGCTGGTGCCATCTTGACTCTCACCTCAGGTAGCAATATGCCTTGGACCACCCCTGGATATGCAATACAAATTACCTGAGCAACTTGAGGCACTTGATCCACTGAAACAAGGAACTCTGTGTTTACTATGCTGACACTCTCCACATGCCTGAATATAGCTTGTATCATGACTGGATCTTTTTTGATGGATCTCCCATTGACTGGGTCTTCTGCAGAAGAGGAGGAAAGTACTGCATCTTAAGAACTTAGGGACATCCAGTGAAGACGGATATTGGAAGATTCAGGACAAAAGAAAGCTGGTCTTCGCACAGCGCATAATTAAATCTGCATTCTGATTACAGATTTCCCAGTGTGCAAAATGTGAAGCATGAAGGTAGGATCTTCATAGGATGCATGCCACCTTGCTTTGGCAGTATAGCAAGAAAGGGCAGGGGAAGTGGGGAGAGAACCCATAGGGACCCAACACAAAAGTTGATTTGCAAGGGCACATCCACACTATACGTTTAGAGCACATTTAAAGCACATAGCTTTCCCCAAATCCTGGGAACTCGTTGGTTAAGGGTGCTGGGAACTGTAGCTCTGCAAAAGGTAAACTACACATTTCTATGCAATTAACTGATTTTCAGTAGTAACCCTCTGTTACCCTGGTTATTTGTTGCAAAGACAAGGAGAAGAAAATTGTTTAAAGCTGGTTTCTGAGTTTAGTTTTTAGTCCTGGTTCTGAAGTTAATGTAATTGTCAGTCTTTTAAGCTCCTGAAGCAGCAGCATCGTACTCTGACAAGAAAAATCTCTTATCAGTAAGCACTGGAGCCTGCTCTCCTGTTTGTTTGATCTTATTTCATTTGCTTCATTTGTAAACTGTATTAAATGGTGAGTTGGAAAGAGACCTTTTGAGGACAGAATGGCAGCACAAAAATCAATCAATCAATCAATTTCTGTCTCTCAGAGGGATAAAAATGAATTTAGTAGTACTCTTTCCAACTAATTTTACAAGATTAGTTTTCATAGCTTACTTACAACTAGGAACGGAAGGGTCTGTCAGTCTCGGTTCTCAGTTTCTAATTTTCCCGATCTTAAATTAAGTCCTCCATCTTTCTGCAGCAATCTGTGATTTTTTTTAAAAAACCTCATGAAAATTCTTCAGCATTTTAGTGCACATTTCTCCTAATAAACACATTTTTGTATACAGCTTTGACTAAAGTACACTTTTTGTAAGCCATTTCTCCTAATATTTGTATGTTATTTTCACTAATGTACTCATTTTTAACCTAATATATGCATTTTTGTAAACATTACTTGTTGGAGAACTGCAGCGCAAAATTCAGGTAAGTGTGAATTTTCAAAGGTTGGCTGTGTTCCAGTTCTCATATTGTTTCGGAAACTGAATTTAATAAATTCAGCTTTAAATGCAAGCTGACCTTCCGCCCCCACCCCTAGTTACAACTGATTTCCTCAAATGTGAAGGTGGAATTGTTGCCAACATAGAGTACTAGGCAGAAACCTGAAGTTTTCACTTCTTAAAAATGGATAGCAAGCTATACTGCAAATAAGACAAGAGAGCAAGAGGTTGCTTTTGAGATCCAACGTATTGCAGTGGATGGTGCATGGAACTAAGAGTCCCTGGGGAGAGTCAGCCATGAAACTCATTGGGTGACGCTGGGCAAGTCACTAACTCTCAGGCCAACCTACCCCACAAGGCTCACATTCATGCCAGACATATATTCCATGGTTATTCCCCTTGAAACAGTCATGGCTTCCCCCCAAGCATCCTGGGAAGTGTAGTTTGTGAAGGGTGCTGAGAGGAGACCCCTATTCCCCTCACAGAGCTAAAGTACTCAGTGGCGTCTGGGAAGAGGGGCTGACTGTTAAATCACTCTGGACATTGTAGGTCTGTGAGGGGAGCAGGGGGCCTCCTAATAACTCTCACTATCAAACTACCCTCACCAGGATTCTTGACTGTTTAAAGTGGAATAATAGTGGAATACATGTATGGTGTGTATGTGGCTAAGGTCTTCTTGTGAGACTAGATGGGAAACAAGGACTATGCATGCTGCCTTGAGTTTCTTGAATGGAATATAAATGGAATATAAATAAAAGAAACATAGAACTATTTAGTAATAAATGGTTACAGGCTTTAAAATGGGGAAAGCCCAATATTTTAAGCCCCCCCTTTTTAGAAAAATCATATTTTGGTATGAATTTCTACTCTGCAATCTCACACTCCATATGCTCATCTCAAGATTGTTTCAGAAACAGTCACTCTTGAGATGTGTGATGGTGTATCTGGGAAGGTCACTCACAAGTTCTGTTTGACATTCTAGTTTTTATGCCAGTGTAATGGCATTTCATATATTACCCATTGGGGTAAAGTTTAAAAGAGTTTTGTTTGTTGTTATATGCCTTCAAGTCAATGATGTCTTATGGCAACCCTATGAATCTTTTTGATATATTCTTAGGGTTTTCATGGTAAGAGGTATCCAGAGGTGGTTTCCATTGCCTTCCTCTAAGCCAAGGCACCCAATATTCCCAGGCAGTCTCCCATCCAAGTACTAACCAGGCCTGACCCTGCTTAGCTTCCAAGATCAGACAAGATCGAAAGTATTCGGGGTAGCATACTTAGATAGTTAGATCTTTTAAAATGGGTGGGGAACCTTTTTCATCCTGAGGGCCACATTCCCTTGTGGGCAGCCTTCCAGGGGCTGCATGCTGGGTTAAGTAGGCCAGAGGCAAAAGTAGGCTGGGTAATGGATGTGACTCTTACCTTTGTAAAATAGCATACATTCCAGCCAAACAAAAGTCAGAGGTGCATGCACATATGCATGCACGCGCGAGCACATGCACACACACGCATGAACGCACCCACCCTCCCACCCACCCACCTCTCCATCCAGGCAAACAAAAGGCATTGTTACAGTTCAACATTCGTGTGGGGGGACTGGTGAGAGGTATGGCTAGGGGAGAGGTTGTGGCCCAGGGAGAATCCCAAGGGCCAGATAAAGAGGCCTGAAGGGGCGCATTTGGCTCTGGGCCTGATGTTCCCCACCCTGGTTTCAAAATATTGTGACTCATCCTGAGGGCTGCATGGTTACATGAATAAAATAAATAAATATGTAAAATTCATAGTGCAACTATGATGACACTCCTGGTATTGCCTTGCTTGTGGGTTGAGTCACAGAACATTCCCACAATTCAGAGATGACACAGCAACTGATGGAATGGAAAACAAACACAGCCTTAATGCACCACATGAAAAGCAAGTGACTGGAAGTTCAAAAGAGCATTGGATGGCCAAAGATGTCACGGGCGTCAGTTAAAGAAGCATTTGAATCAAGTCGTGGCTCCAACATGGGAAGAGTATACTGTGACATCTTAGGGCCCAATTCATTTTTTAAAAAAGAAATGGTGGCCCTCTCTTCACCCCACCATCGCCTCATTCTTTAAAGGGGAAAGCTGAAGGACTTCACCAGAAGGTGGGAGATGATTCTGGGTGGTGGTAGGAATTGCATTTGTTTTGGTTGTCAGTTTTATGTCAAGGCTTAAATCAACCTTCCACTCCCTTCCTTCTTTCCCATTTGCTGTGTGGAATTTGAATGGTTTATCTCATGCTGGTGCAGGGTCTGAAGAAACACTCAGCTGAGAGCCTCTGCTTATCGCTGCTTTTACATGGCTTCTCTAAGCAAATGTTTAGCCCTACTTGACTCGGGACGAGTGCTGTATTGATTATTAGCTTTAAGGAAACATCTGGCTTTCATTACCTGTGGTAGCAGACCAGAGAGGGGTGCTGCACTGGGCGGCGCAGTCACTTAACAGCCATCAGGGCTCGCTATAAAGAAAATTTAACATATCCTGTAATTACAGACTGCCGAGTGCAAAAGGGATCTGCAGATCTGATTTCAGAACAGAAGAAAATGTTTATTGTATGTGTTCCACACATTTATTTACTCAGTAGTAGCTGGGTTTTTGAAACATTACATGTAGCAGAGCTTAGTCCTCTTTTTGCTTATGAGAAGAACTTTCTTGTTTAAGTCAGGAAACTTGAGTCAGGCTGCTGGTTAGGATGGCCAGCTTAATGCTTTTTCATTTCAGGACAACCACTGCTTATGGATGTACTCTAGATTAGAATAGACAGGACACTTCTTTGCCTTTGGCCTGTCTGCAAAGTCTTTGGCTGCATGCTTAAACTCCAGGAAGGCATGAGCTTGGGACAATGGGTAGCGATGGACACCAACTTGGATGTCTAAAGACGATTAGACAAATTTGTGGAGGATAAGGCTATCTTTGTCTACTGGGGCTGGGGGAGAAACTCGATTTGGTTGGCATTGAAAGGCAACTTAACAAATATGAATTTTCTGAAACACCACAGTCATCCTTCAAGCTTCTCTGAATTTATCATACCATTTCTTCCCCCAAAGAATTCTGGGAACTGTAGCTTGTTAAGGGTGCTGAGAGTTGTTAGGAGACCCCTATTCCCTCCACAGAGCTACAATTCCCAGAGCAGTTTAACAATCAATCCCTCTTCCCAGGAAACTCTGGGAATTGTCTCCTAACAAGAATTGGGATTTCCTAATAGCATCAGCACCCTTAACAACCTACAGTTCCCAGGATTCTTTGGGGGAAGCCATGACTTTTAGAGTGGTATGATACTGCTTTAAATGTGTAGTGCAGATGGGGGCAGAAACACAGGGCAAACTAGGAGGAGAAGCAAGCCAATAGTCTGGGCTGCAGAGTAAGGCAGGACTGAAGGGTTTTCCTGGTCCTATAGAAATTCTTGTGTGTGAGTGTATGTGTGTCCCTCAACATTTCTTGGATATTTCTACCTGGTAGGAATCTTCATATTTGCCTTGAAACATTGCTTTATGTGGCAATTCAGTTTTAACTCTAGCTTTAGGTCTGATCGGCTTTGCTCACAGTGGGTAGAATTTGCACCAAATTTGCATCAGACACCAAAACAGGATATCCAGAGTCATTTGATACAGCACCGTTCAACTAGCAGCTTGCATTCTTCTATGGGTTCCAAGAATGGCTGTCCAGATCCCCCCATTCTGTGCGTCTTTCAGATGTTCTTTTTGCTTTCCTTGAAATACCTTGTCATGGAACATCCAGATTTGATTGAGATTTCAGTACAGGTGGACTTCCGGGAAGGGTGACTTCGCTTGTGCCTGCTTTTGGGACGGGCTCCCGCCTCAAAAGAAGCTTATTCAGATATAAATCAGTCAGAACATTTTTTTTTTGACTGATGAAATTTCTCCCGGGCAGGGAGAAACGTAGAGATCAACCTCAAAAGCCTGTTTTTGTTGGGAGGACTGGATTTCATTAATTTATGAGATAAGGTCCAGCCAACAATGCCGGACGGACTTCCTAACAAGCTCTATCTGCTTAAGCGATACGTTTATCTTTTCTTTAAAGAGAGAACGGACTAACAGGCAAGCACCCTTCTTTCTATTATTTTTTTTACTTGGTTTAAATTGTTGCAGCAAAAGGAGATTTGTCAGATTGATCGGCTTTGGACAACTTCTGGGTGAGATATAGCTCTTCTCTGTTATTCACGAAATTAACAGCTTATCTCTGTTTCTGTCGCAAAAAGCTGTCCTGGAAGTGCATTCTAAAGATAATAAACAGAAGAGGGATTTCTATTCCTGATTTCTATTCCGAGGAATATTATATTGTCTGGGACTATTCTCTTTTTGGTCTATTTTATTTTGACGAATCTGCTTCTTCACGACGCCACTAACTGTTTTGATGCTGGGAACTAAATTTGTTTTGCATTCTTGAACATAGAGAGATAAGGCAGGCTGCTCTGTTTATACTGTGATGTCATCAAGCCTGGAATATTAACCCAATTGTTGCTGAAATAAGAAGTGGTTCTTTATTTTTGTTTTGCTTTGTTTTCGTGGTTTTAAAAATGGCAATCAAGAAAGTGGCTGAGAATCTGGAAGTAATTATGTTTCAGAAAATAATGGATGAGATTGAGATAACGAAACAAACCCTGCGACAGGGTAGTAAGGAGCTGAAAATTGAACTGAGCAAAATGACGCAGGAGCTTAAAGAAATAGGGGATTCTGTGAGAGAGGAGAATGAGATCAGAGATGAGAAAAGAAAAAATAAAGGGAAGATACAAGCCCTGGAGATTGGAACAAATGTGGAATTGGAAAAAGATCTGGAGTTTATGGATTTTAGAAATAAAATCTACTGTTTGGAATTTAACGTTATCTCTGAAGAAATTAATGAAGATATTAGAGATAAAGTTATCAATGGCTTGGATAATCTTCTGGACTGGAATGATGTGATGGAGCTTGATATAGAGAAAATCTATGGAATTAACTGCAGCCATGTGACAATGGAAAAACTCTTAAGAGATGAGCCAGTGCATTTTGTAAAAAAGAAGAACACAGATATGACTTTACAACAGTATTTCAGCAACTTATTCAGAATGGATGGCAAGAAAATATTTGGGATAGAGGAAATTCCCATCAGACTCTTATTATATGACTATGGCTACAACAGCAAGATTATTATGGAATACTGATAATGGAAGATTGGACACTGAAATTACTGGACTTAACAGGACTATTGAAGATGGAAGATGGAACTAATAGGGATAATGGAATAATGGCTATTGAAAGTATTGGACCTAACAGATTCTGATGAGATGGATTAATCGAAATGTTTATTTGGACTATGGTTATGACAATAAGATTATTATAATTATTAACGAGATGGATTAATTGACATGTTTATTTGGAGAAAAATTGATAGATATATTTCTTAAAGAATTGAAACCTCTCTTTGACTTTTTGTGGAAAGAATAAAGTAATGTTTATGAGATTTGATGATTAATTAAGATAACTACTGGAGGAAAGTGATTTTATAATATGATTTAAGAGACAGGATTGTTATATATTGTAGACTTATAACTGATTTGATATGTGACAAATGGGAAGTCAACATTTTATTTTTTTTTTGTTTAATCATTTTTGTTTTGTTTTGTTTTTTGTCTTTGAATGTTTTATGATTTTGTTTTCTATGTTTTATGAAAATTTGAATAAAAATTATTGTAAAAAAAAAAAAAAAGAGATTTCAGTACAGGTAAAATTCAGTGGTAATTCCACCCTGGGAAAAAATGTGTGAGGAGTAGAATTGGGATATTCTCTCCCCAGTTTACTCATTAGGCCATAAGGCTTTGGCTCAGTGGTAGAAAACATGCATTGCAGGTGAAAGGGCCGAGGTTCAATCCCTGCCGTCTCCAGGTAGGGCTGGAAGAGACCCTTGTCTGAAACCTTTTTGAGTCACTGCCAGTCAGTGTAGACAGTACTGAGATAGGTGGGCCAATAGTCAGACTCAGCATGAGGAACCTTCCTATGTTGCCTCACTTAAATTTAAAATTCATTTTGCATCCTTAATATTAGTTGGTATTTTTCTCATCCACTACCAGTCCCTTGAAATCCAGTTTCTCCTAACAAAGCAATCCTGTTATTCCATTGCAAACGGTCAGTTTCATGGGCTGTTGATACATTTATTAGGTGTGTAATTTTCCGTGTTTAGGAGGCTGTGGGGAAACAGCACACCTTGCTTTTTTTCATCTTTATAGCTCTTGGATAGTTATCTGTCCACTGAAAACATTTTCACTATTTTAAAACGTATTACAGAAAAATCTTCCCTAGTGTAATGTTGCAGTCTTCCCAGCGGACTGGGAGATACATTTTTGTCTGTTTGATCTTTATATTAGATATTTGTCATGCATTTATTTACGAATGCTCTTTTTGATGACAGAACAGGTGCTGGGAAGCAGTTTAGGTAATATTTTCTAGCATGAACCCCCCTCCCTTTATGCCTAGACATTGGCTGGGTTAATGGACCTTGCAGACATGATCAAAATTATGATGATCAGAGAAATAACACAAAGGACATTGCTATGATCTACTTAACATTTTTTATTAACTCATAAACGAGAGAGAGAGAGAGAGAGAGAGAGAGACAGACAGACAGACAGACAGAGAGAAGTTTTTATTCAATTCTAATCCAGTGAATAAACAACAGCAGTAAGGAATCATCATCGTCATGATTTTATTTATTTACTTATTTATTGCATTAATATACCGCCCCATAGCCGAAGCTCTCTGGGCAGTTTATCTGATGAAATAAAACCCTATTCCTACCCTGACCCATGCACACCGCCAGGTTACAAATTCCCTAAACTGCGTTCTCAGGTGCAGGCAGGATCCACAAGACACCAGGTAAGTAATTCAGAGCAAATCATATTACATACAGAAGGTAACAATTTCTTGTGCTTTTCACAGATGTTACATTACAGCGTTGGAATCTCTTTGGGATCTAGTCCAGTATTGCCTACTCTGGCTGGCAGTGACTCCCTGGGGTTCCAAGAGGTCTTTCCCAACCCTTGCACCTGAGATGGCTTTTTAGATCTACAGGTACCAGCTAGCCATTAACTTTGGATCTTCTGCAGTGCTACCACTGAACTATGACTTCTCTCAGAATGACCATGGGGATCATTGGGACATATCTGTCTTCTCTCCCAAATATATAGGCTTTGAGCACATGTTATATTTCTTAGGTTGGATCCACATTTCCCATTCTGCCTGTGAAAAGGCTCCTTCCATTAATAGGAGGGCTTGAGATCCCATCAAAAGCTTTGTCCAAAGGAAGCAGGAAACCAGATTAGCTCTTCTTCCTGCAGTCTCCAGCAGCCCCACTGTTCCCCCAATCCTCCAGAGGAGGTAAAGGCACTAAAAGGAGGGGGGGGGAAAGAGGAATCAGCAAAAATTGACTTCTCCTGCCTGCCTGCAGAAGCATCCAGTTGGTAGAGTTCCACCCCTCTCAAGTCCAACCTACTTGTTATTTCCCCATGTTGAATCAAATGACTTTTGGTAAATGTATAATATTATTTCAGTTTGCTTCAGTTCTTCAAAAGCCTTCTCATGTATCATTTCTTTGTGAATCAATCTGAAGTATTAAATATTCCCTCCCACTAGCGATTGGCATTCGATAATATCCCCCACCCTATTACACCAAAGCAGAAGTCGCAGTAAACAGATGGTAATTTTTTAAAAATAATAATGGTAGTCTCATGATATTGCCTATCATGGTATTACCTATTCAAAATAATAAGCCAACATGGGCTTTTGGTTTTACTGATTTTGGTTTTCACTGAACAATAATAAATATACAAAGTGACCTATCTTCATGTTTGGGGGTGGGGGGAAGAGAAGTATTCGGGTATGCTATTTAAAAGCAGAGTAAGAGTGTGACCCGCTGCATTTGGGACCGAGCATGTCATTTGCACTTCTGTCCTTTCAAAATAAGCAGATGATGTGAAAGAACTGCCTCTATCGCTGTGAACTGTGTGTCTGCAGAAAAGGCTCTGCTCTGCTATTGCATCCACTGTGGTCTTCAAGCCTGACTGGGCCAACAAATTAAGTGGTACAGCTCCTACGCACAGTTCATCCATGAGCTTGCTCTAACTAATCAAGTGGTAAATGACAGACAAGCCAGATGGTTTTACCACTCTGAACATGAGCATTTATCTTCTTCACCAAGAGAACTGGCCTACCACTATCCTTCATGCCAAAGCCTGTAAATGAAGGGCGCACTACCGTCTATCTCTCTCACTGTGTGAGGCCTAGATAGGAAAACAGAAACAGGCGAAGACAATCGCCTTTGACAGGAAAAGTTGTGAACATTGCAGGCCTACATTTTAACAGTGTGAACCTTGCTCTTGTCAACACAAGCAACCTAATAATGTTGGAGCCCTACACTGGCTGATTTTGCCCTGTATCAATAGGGGTGAGGGTGCTTATCGCTCAAAGGGTAAATAAAACACACACTGAAGTCTGTAGATAATAACAAAAACAACAAACCTGGGGTTAGTATTGTAATGGATAAATCTGTAAAGGAAGATCAGGTTTTTTTTTTAAAAAAGGGTTTAAATAAGACTTGGAAACAGACAGCAACTATTACTTCTTATAGAGGATGTATTGTGCTTTATATGTTTGTCATAGGATATTGAAAGTAAAAGCAGTTTTTGTGTTCCTGCAATGCAAGCTTAAAGCGTATAGTGCTTGGAAGGTACCTTGAAATTCAGAATTCTTCTATTTTATTTATTTATTGCCAAAACATTTATATCCTACCTCTTGGCCTTAAAAAGGGCCCTGAAGACTTACTTTTTATAAAACAGAACAGCATCAGTAACAATGAGAAACAGATAGCAATAAAACATGAGTAACCAGCTGAAGGGAAAGACTCAAGAAAAATCAAATGGCAGGTAATTTTTTTAAAAAAGAAATCTTGTTGATGCTCACCTAAAGCTAATAAAAGAAGGGGGCAGGTTTTAGTTTTTATCCCATAATAACAATTCTCACAATTGCCCACAAAAGGCTTTATATGTGGTAATATTCTAAAGGTTAGAGGGTTTTTAGAATCAGTTTAGTCAACCAACCTTTCCCCCTTAACATTGACTTTTGGGATCACAAAGCACTGAGGTCGCTTCTGAGTTCCAATGGCCTGTTTATTGATCTGGATTTGTTTGCACAGAGTTAGATGGGGAGGTTAGACGACATTGGCTATTATTCTGATTTCTTTGCGGGTAGGTTACATGGTGTATCAGCCAATTGTTATCCTACACTTTTCAGTGCATTTTCGTATCACTTTCCTTTTTTGCAGTGGGGGGGAGGGGGTTTGTTGCGCAAGAGTACCAAATCAACTTTAATTGTGTAACTTGAATTTGCTGGTGGGTAAGTGACTGAATCCCACCTGAAAATAGCAACAGTCTGGAAGTGCCCCGAGAATCAGGCAGAACTGGTTGTCTGAATGTCTGAAACAGTCCAATGGGATGGATTCCTCAACCCACCAACTATTGGACAACCTAGCTTCTTGCAGGTGACAGACTGCAGATGGTGGATGTAGCATATCCTTCATGTAGACGTATTTCACTTTATTGCCATTGTTTGATGACTGCAATATATATTCTTTTATGTATCGATAGTGAACTATGTATAGATATATATAGATCTGTAGTGGCTGGTGGGATGGTGTGGGCAGAGCTACAGTTCTAGAGATCCCTGGGAAGAAGGATAATTAGTTTAACCACTCTGGGAATTGTAGCTCTGTAAGGGGAATAGGGGGTCTCCTGACAACTCTCAGCACCCTTAACAAGCTACACTTCCCAGTATTCTTTGGGGGAAGCCATGACTGTTAAGATGGTATGAAACTGCGTTAAATGTATAGTGCAGATAGGGCCTGAAGAAGTACAAACTTCTGAGTTTCCATTCTGAACCAGAGAATTATGGAACGTACATAGAACCTAGAAAGCTGCCTTATGCCGAGGCAGACCATTGGTCCATCTAGCTCTGTATCTAGCTTGGGAACTTTCAAAGAAGCTGAATGTTGGAAGATTCAGGACGGACAAAAGGAAGTACTTCTTTACTCAGCGCATAGTTAAACTATGGAATTTGCTCCCACAAGATGCAGTGATGGCCACCAGCTTGGATGGCTTTAAAAGAAGATTAGACAAATTCGTGGAGGACAGGGCTATCAATGGCTACTAGCCATGATGGCTGTGCTCTGCCACCCTAGTCAGAGGCAGTATGCTTCTGAAAACCAGTTGCCGGAAGCCTCAGAAGGGGAGAGTGTTCTTGCACTCAGGTCCTGCTTGCGGGCTTCCCCCAGGCACCTGGTTGGCCCCTGTGAGAACAGGATGCTGGACTAGATGTGCCACTGGCCTGATCCAGCAGGATCTTCTTATGTTCTTATGTATTGTGTACACTGACAGGCAGCAGCCCTCCTGGGTTTCAAATGGGACATTCGCAGCCCTACCTGGAGATGGTGGGGATTGAACATGGGACCTTCTGTGTGCAAAGTAGTTGTTTTGCCACTGAGCTATGGCCCTTCTCCAAAGGAACTTTGGTGACTTCCTTGCTGATCTCAGCAACCTGTACACACCATGCCTGCCTACAGGCTGCCAGTAGCTTGCTGCTTCAGTCTTGCCCTTCCCTTTGACTTGCAGGGAGCCAGATGTGGAAAAAGTGTATAAAAATCAGCTCAAAGCAGGAAAATGGAAATGCAACTGCTTGGCTCATCCTCTTATATCTGACTACTCTTCTCTACAAAAATATCTTTCTGAAGCGGAAAACTTTCTAGACTTCAGTTGTGCTCTCCAGAAGAGTCAGATTTATCATCAACAGACAAAATGGTGAGATTCCTTACTCCCATTTTTGCCTTAGGGCAATTATCCCAGAATTTGCTTCCTTCAATGGAAACATTAAATCAAACTGATAAAAGACAAATTCCATTACTTCACTTTATTTATCACTTTATTTATCATTCCAGGTCAGGCAATAAAAACTAAGCACCATGTCAAAACATCCTCAATGAGAGCAGAATATTCTGTGTCACCTGTGCAATAAATGTGTTGAGACTCTACATCAGATTGTGAGTGCCTGTGAAATACTTGTCAATATATCATATATATAGCCACATGACAATGGATCCAAATGCATCCCACTAGTCACTGTTTATAGAAAACAATGCTGAAGTTAAAATTTTCTGAAACTGACCTGCTGCAAAGTTGTTGCATAAAGCCAACTGACCTGACATGAATTATGGAAATCTCCTTGCCAATAAGCAACAGATGCCTCAATTCCATCAGATCATTATATCATCAAACTAAAAGAATGACATAAATTGTATCATTATCATCCATCCAGAATGACATGGGGGGGCAGGGGGGGAAAAGGAAACTAAAATTATTTCAACAGTCATAGAGGCTTCTGGAATTGCTACATCCAGCAAATTAAAGGACTAAAAAGATGCCTCCCAATTTTGGCATATCTTTTCAGCAGACATACATTGTGATTATGTAGGAATCCATAGTTACCAAATATTTTGAAACCTGATCCACTTATGCATTTACCTGGATTTTACCCTATTCCTTTCTGAGAGCCAATGTGGTGTAGCATTTTGAGTGTTGGACTAGGACCTTGGGAGACCAGGGTTCAAATCCCCACTCCACCATAAAGCTCACTGGGTCACTTTGCGCCAGTCACTGTCCCTCAGCTTAATATACCTCACAGAGCTGTTGAGAAAATAAGGAGGGGGAGAACCATGCTCCATGGAGGAAAGGTGAGATAGTAATGTAATAAACAACAACAACAACAACAAGGCATTAGACAATACTGAGCTAGATGGATCAATGGTCTGATTCAGTATAAGGCAGCTTCTATGTTTCCGAGAGGTCGCGGGGTGAGGAAGCGCAGCCGCTGCGGGGGGGATTCCCAAGCCTTCTTTGCACCTTGGTCTAGTGTTGCCCTGGGGAACCCCTCCTACTCTTGGGGGCTTGGTGCCCCCCCGGGCTTTCCTTGCCCCCCATGGCGTGGCAGTCCTCACTAGCCTCCCTCCCTTCCTGCAGAGGCGGGCTGCAGAGCCCAGTGGCTAGCTCGCAGCGGCATCTCGCTGGTGGTCCTGGGCCACTTGACCTTGGTGCTGGGGGCCATCGTCCACGGCGCCCTCTTGCGCCACGTGGCCCGGCCCGCGCACACCATCAGCTTGGAGAATGCCATGGCTAATGTCATTGTGGTGGCTTCTGGGCTCTTGAGCATTGCTGCTGGCATCCTGGCGATCCTGGTGTCCCAGAGCTTCTCCCACCGTTACCTGGACACAGCCCTGGTCCTCTGGCTTCCTTCCTTGTTGATGGCAGCAGTGGAAGCCGGTTTGTCTGCCTGGTGTTGCACAGCCTCCCTCTCTCTCTGTGGAATTGGCCCCTCTTCAGCCTCCTACAAAGTGGCCCTGCTTCAGGCAGCTGCCCCACAGGAGGTGGCTGCAGAGGAAGGCTCTGAAGGGGAGCCTCACCACCAGCCTCTGGTTGAAATGGACGAGGAAGAGTGCTGCCTTGGAGGGTGGAGGGAAGAGAGTGACCCACTTTTGCTGCTAGACTGTCCTTCATGTTGTGCTGGCACCCACAGCACTCTTATCAAGGTAAGAATACTAGCTCCTCACTTTTTCAGTCCCAAACCAGCAATGATGTTTGGCAAAATTACATACAAGCATGCATGTATTAGGAGAAATTCATACTAAAATGCTGATGAATACTAAAATGCCAATGATTTTTTTTTGTAAAAAAATTGCAAACTGATATGAAATGTGGAGAACTGCACTCAAGAAGAGAGAAATGAGAAACCAAACTGAAAACTACAGATTCACCCATCCCTACATGTAACACAGTCGCCCAACACACACCCAACAAAAACACAGCATGCCTGATAACCAATGTTTCCAGCAAGTCTTGCCTTTGCCTCATGCTCACATGCACCTCTGTCCTAATCAGCATTGCATGTTCTGTGACTTTGGCTCCATCTGCACTATACATTTAAAACAGTATCATACCACTGGAAAAAGTTATGGCTTCCTTGGCGGATGACAAGAATTAATATAGAATTAATGTAGAATTATTATAGGCTGTGCCATTTGCTCACCTAAATTCTTGCTGTTAGTGAAAAGTGGCCTGATAAGGGTATCTTTCTAAGTGCATTGTATCACTTTATGGGGAGATCTTGATTTATTCAAGCTAGAGCTGATTAATTGAAAGACTACGCTCAGTATACTTGAGTTTTATTTTATGTAACTATGTATATGAAGTTTGATGGGTGGGATTAGCATCTAAAATAACAGAATGGCTCACTGCCGTAACTTTCTTCCTTATAGACAACCAGCAATAGTTAAATAACAAAAAGGTGCCCTTTTATTCATTTATATTTTTTAAAAAACCAAAATAATTTAAACGCTTATGAAATATTGCAGGTGGGGCCATAGTCCAGAGGCAGAGCACATGACCTGCATGCAGAAGGTCCCAGATTCAATCTTTGCCATCTCCAAGTAGTTCTGGGAAAGATTCCTGTCTAATATCCTGGAAAGCTGCTGCCAGTCAGCATAGAGAGCGGTAGCCAATGTGGTGTCCTCCAGACTTTTTGGACTCACAGCTTCCATCAGCCATAGGCAGAATGGCCAATTGTCAGGGATGATGGTAGTTCCAGTTCGGGAACATCTGGAGGGCACTACATTGGCTATTCCTTGCATAAATGTGACTGAGGGAGACGGACCAAAGGTCTGACTTCTTATAAGGCATCTTTATATGTTTAACTCAGAAGTGGCATCCCCTCTCATCTAAGATTGCACCTACTGTGGAAAGTGTTTACTGTGAAAAGTGTTCAAAACCAAATATTTTTCTTATTCATATGCAGATATTTGTAGATTGGCAGAGCAATCCTAGCACTCCGCTGAGGATTTGTGGAGTAAGTAACAGAGCCACATCTGTAGCCTGGCTGCTACTCATGGTACCAGTGCAGAAGAGGGGCAGACAGGCAGATCAGGCCCAGTCCTGGCACCTGCTCCAAGCTGACACAGCAATCTGGCCCAATGCTGACTGGTGCTGGCTGTGAGACTGGGTTGATATCCAGTGGATCTTGGGTTGGCTCAACCTTGCCTCCTCCCTGCTCTTGGAGCACCCCATTTTGGGACTTTCAATTAATAGGGATACCACCAGCAAGCCTTTCACCTACCTGCATGTTTGGTGGGCAGAAGGGAAAGGCCTGTGCTGAGAGATGGCTTGTCCACACCAGATTATACTGTGAGTCTGCACCTGTTTGCATTCCCCTTTAATTTGGATAGTCCACGGGACATTGATGTCAAACAACACCATTCCCAATGGTTTTCCCTTGTAAATTCATTGTTATTTCATACATGGATAATCTAATAAATTGGGGAAGATCAGGCGCCAAACTGTTTCAGTCAGGGTTGCAGATTATTTGTTTTGGTGGTTTTGGGTAGGTGGATCAATCATCACTTTCTGTTACTCCCCTTTCCATGCCCACTACTTTCCCCATGCTTTCATTTCTTTGTAATTGTCTTTGTAATGTCAGCTGTACTCCTGAATAGAGGAACATATATATATTTGCAAATAACCCCCCCAAAACAAAAAAAACCCAAACAAGCAAGTCACAAAATGTATACATTTGGAACATCAGTTTTAAGGATGTGCAGATCTCTAGATATCTAGGAAATAAACAGTGCAAAGTCCTGTGCTCTGCTTTTTTCTTTCAACATATATTTATTACTTTTTATAAATAAATGTATGCATAATATAAATACAAATTATTACATATGTAAGTCTGTACAGGAAGGAAGACAAGACAAATTCTATTCATTAAATATATTTAACAATTCATCAAATAAATTTGTAAATTCTTATCAATACCTGAGGAAATACCATTCTGCCAGTTCCCGATTAACATTATAATCTACCCTTCAGCATCAAACTCATTATCTATTTCTCTTTTACAGGTTACTGTACTGGGGCATATCTCTGTGGGTGTGGTCCTCAACTCCCAAGTCACTACTGAACTCAATAAACTTAGACCATGTTACAGAAAATCTGTCTCTCTTTGTTTGTCCTCTCATTAGTCTAACCTTATTTGTCATTTTTTCAATATATGCCAGACTCTTCGATACCCCTGCTTTAGATCAGATTCTTTCAAATCCTTCCACTGATGCACAATAGTGGATTGGGCCACACTAAGTAAATGAGATATAAGGTTCTTTGATGTCAGATCTTTCAATTGGCCTCAAAATACATTCAATAAAGCAAGTCCCATATCTGGCTGAATTGATTGGTGGGTAAGTCTAGAAATTTCTTGGAAGACCTTCACCTAAAAATCATATACTTGTTTACAACCCCACCACATGTGTTGGTAGGTACCTATCACTCGGCAACCCCTCCAACAATGGTGGGAGCTACTTGGCTTCACAAGTGATATTAACCATGGGGTTAGGTACCATCCATGTAAAATTTTTAATGACATTTCCTTAGTATGTGCAGAAATTGATATATATGGTACTCTGTCCCACAATACTCACCACTCCTCTTCAATCTGTAATTGGGCTTTCCCTTCTTGCCATAGTTGATCTCTTCCATGACCTGACCCTGCTTTTTTTCTCACTGCTCCAGAAATGCACAATTGCGTACTTCCTTCCAGGAAGGAATCAATTTTATTTTATTTTATTTTATTTTAAAAAAGGCTGTTGCATGCAGATCAAGCAACCTTGCAAGTGCCCAGTTTGTTTGCAAACCCAGGGAGTGAGAATATCAAATTAGAAGGTGGGGCCACAAACAAACATTGGGATTGATCCAACACACTGGAATGCCCACTGGTATGGCTGGCAAACACCAGCCTTGCAGCTCGAATTGGGCCCACTGTGTGGACCACTCTGACCAAATTTAAAGGTAAACAGGAGTGTATTGCAGAGAGAAACTGCTCACATGTGGACAAGCCCAGAGTAACTCTTATATTATGCCAGTACAGCAGCTGGTGGGATGCCAGCTAAGCAATCAGAGGTGAGTGGAGGGATGCCTCAACTCAGTCTAACCCCCCACATTAAATTGCAGCCTTAACCAATTTGAACTGAAGATTTAATTGATTGTTCAATCAATTAACACCACACATGTAACTGACAAAGACTTCTTTAACTGGGTGACATGCTTAATTCATGAAAAGATAATGGAGAAAATCTGATTTTTTTTAAAACTGGTTTTATCTATCTGTTTATTTGGGGGAATATTTGTAGTCTGCCCTTCACCCAAGGATCCCAGGGCAGCATACAATAAGCATAAAAATCACCGTTCACAATAAAAATGTACAGCAATTTAAAAGTATTGTTATGAACAAGTGAAGGCCAGTTTCTTCCATCTAGTCTAATCTGGGCACTGTTTATTTTTGCTGGTATGGGTGAGAATGGAATTTGTCCTAGAAGCAATTGGCTTACTGGGCGAAATAAAGATTGATGGTTGAGAGGAGTCAAAGCAGCAGTCAGATAACTTGTGCAGTTTGTGTTCAAGTGCTGTCTCTGTACAAATACCCTCCCCTCCTTTTTATGGTCTAGTTCTATTTTTCTGTCTTAGAGCTGGTGTACCATAATTTACATCGTCTCATAGACTAATGTTTCACCATCCAACAGAACATTCATACACAGAACAGAAACATTCAACATGACTCTAGTTGTCATAGTTTGAAACCTTTTTATGGCCAATATCCCCCAGATTTTGTGAGTGCATTTTTATCCTGTTGTGAGGGGGTTTGATGCATTTAAATTCCTTAACCTTTCCCTTGTTAGATAATCACATGTTCTTTGCTTAATCCAGATGTGTTCCACAAGGAGACTTTTATTCACCTGGATATCTTCCAGGGAACCAGTTAACAATTGTTAATCATAAACTATTACATATTCAGAATGGCCAGGAGAAATATTAAGAGGTTTTCCTCCACCCCTCCTTAGTTGTTGATAGTATCCTTTGGGTTAAAGCCTATATCAAAGCACAGCCCAGAAGCTGAACTGATAAGGTTCTTAGCTACATTGCTGAATGAGATCATTGAATCACATGTGGTTTCACACTCCTTGGCTGCCTATAGTTCATAAGTTCTTATTTCTTTTTCTTAAACAAATTTCTTCTTATTATTTTTGCTTCTGTCTAACTCCCAAATGTCAGTTTCATCTGCTAATAGGAAAGCCTCCCCCTGCCCCCCTGATTCCTTATTCCCTTACATCTATTTCAGGTAACAGGGCCACACACAAAGTCCCATCCTTCCAACTTAATTTTCCAATTTACTCCTGTGGTTTGCTGTAGGACAGGGGTAGCCAATGTGGTGTCCTCCAGATGTTGTTGGACTTCAGCTCTCTAATCCCTAGCAGGGGCTGATAGGTATTAAAGTCCAACCATACCTGGAAGGGACTATGTTGGCTACCTTTGCCGACATGGTTGGATACATTTCTGTAATACAACTGATTCACCATGATGGATGTAAATGCTTTGCTAAATTTCATTTTCCTTTTTAAGGTATCTGGATCTGCATTCTACAGTCACGGGTGAAAGGTGGAAGCCAAGCATGAAACCACATACCTGTGCCTGCCAGGTAATTACAGTCTATTTGACAGTCATGGCTACATGTCCATTGGTTTCCTTAACCTCAAAAACATGGGATTCCATTCTTCCATGTGCCTTATTTCATGAGACAAAATTTTGAAAATTTTGCACTGTAGGGATTTTTGGACAAGCCTACGCAATCAGGATGTCTTGCCTTCCAAAGATCACATGAAACCAATGGATGTTTCCCTTCCAGGGCAAATAGCAGCTTTGGATGATGGGAGGAAAATGATTTTTGATGACACTGCAGCATGCATTGTCATTTTGTTCCTGCATTTGTCCATGGCTGCAATTATTAAAAGAAAAAAGAGATGTTTAAATGCATTTAGCATTTAACATCATAATTGTTTTGGCCCTAAGAATGTGAGACAATATTAGTAATATCTGTCTGCCATTATATTGGCATCCCATCCTCATTCCAAGTAGCTCAACAAAGCAGTGTTATGTAGCTTACAGTATTCTATTAGGTTAAGGGGTAGTGATTTGCTCAAGACCACCCAGTGAAGTTCAGAGCTGAATGGAGATTGGGAATTTGGGTTTCTGCATCCAAACCCAACACTATAGACACAGCACCACACTTGCTCTCAAAAACAGAGTCAGCTCCAGAGTTAGTGAGGCCCTCGGCGAAAGTCATACATGGGGTCCCTTGACATGAAGAGGAAAGTGCAGATTTTAAAGAGTGAAATAAAACATCATAGTAGGATCACAACAATTTATTGAATTTATAGGTACAATTACTCAGTAGCAGGTCCCAGTGCTTTCAAAAGTATGTCCACTCTAGTACATGTGGCACATAATTGTTGCCTTAATGTAACACATTCAAATGAGCAATGGCTAGTGTATTTGCAAGTGGCTTCTACTAATCCTTAAACAGGACTATTTTCTCTACAAGATATTTCTATAATATGTGGATATTTTTTCCTATACACTTTTGTTCAGACATAGAACTTTTTTTTAGTGGGGCTTTCTCCTGAGCAAGCTTTCATAACAGTTTACTCTTACGTTCTTGACAGATTGGATGTATAGATTTGTTTTAACTATAACTAGAGATGTCAATTGGTTGAAGATATGTTAATAATATGAGCTGATGGATCAAATATGCATATGGAAAAAATTAGTTCTGAAACAAAAGGGTCCACAAATGTATTCATGGGTTTGTCAGCAATGAGTTTTGTTCTTTTGCTCTTCCGAGAGCACAAACCCCAGCCTTCCTTCTGTGCCTGGAGAGGCATGAAGAGTACCTGATGCCATACTAACTTCAGAAACAAAGGAGTTTCCCATGCCTTGTGTAACATTAAAATACCCGTTCCTTCCCCCTTAGGTACTCTAGGTATAGCCCTGCTCACCTGTCGAAATCCCAACATCTGAGGATTTTGTTAAAAATGATTAAAAACTTTTAAAAGACCATTAAAATCAGAAGCAAATGAAAAAGAGATTAAGGCACATTAACATCTATGTGTCTGGATAGGCATGCCTAAACAGAAATGTTTTAAGCAGATACTGAAAAGAGCACTGTGAATGTGCTTGCCCAATGTCAATAGGCAGGGAGTTCCAAGTTGTAGGTGCTGCCACATGAAAAGAACGATTTCTTACAAGTGTGGAACAAGTATTATGTGGCACCTGTAACAGTGCCAATTCTGCAGATCAAAGTGAGCACATATGGAGTCAGGGGATCCTGCAAGTTTAAGCATATGTTTATACCTTTCCCATTAAAGGTAATGAAATGTACAGTACAAGCATGTTTACACAGAAGCAAGTCACTCTGAGTTCACTGGGACTTAATCACTAGGAAGTATGTTTAGGAATGTAGTCTTAAAGTGCTTAAATATGGCTGAAGAGTGTGTATGGCTGGAAGTGTGTTATTGGGGTGTGTATTTAAGACTTAAATTGCTGTTCATTTCCTTTTCTAAGCATATTTGTAAATTCATGACATCCCTTGTACATTTCAGTCCTTGTTTTTGTACAATCTTCAGTAAATCAGGAGATCTGGCAACCTAAACTTTATTTCCAGAGTTTTTACAGTATAAAAGAAGTTATTTAAGAAATGGTTGCTTTCTTATTATTGGTAATGATCCATTTAAGCAGACAATATTGCTTACTGGAGTGCTGTCTGGGGAACATAGTTTATTAGACAGCAATGCTTTATGGCCTCCTAATGAACTCCAACATATAGTACAACTCCCTTAAATTGTCTCTTTTTAAGATTAATTTGCCTTTCTCCCCTCTAGGAAGGCTGTTGTTGATAGGGAGTGTCCAGTGCTGAATGAGTAAAAAGTTCTAATGCATGTTCTTTGGGGAGAAGAGATAACCCTTTTGTAAACATGATGGGTTGCAATTTTCACAAAGAACAGTATTCTTTGCTGTAAATGTGATGTTTACGTCACATTTGACTCTTTCTAGACATATTTATGCATTTTATGTTAACTGCTTTTTTTTTTTTTGGTCAGGATATAAAGACAATAGCCAACTAGCAAGTGTTATAGACCAGGCACATGGGTGGACTTGGTGCTTGTGGGATCTAAGTTGGTCTTTTTCTAGAACCCCGAGATTCACCAACCAGAGCTGGATGCAAATAGCAGTGGGAGGGGGTGGAGTCAGATGCAAAATGGTGGCTCAAGGGGCAGAGATAATCACACACTATGCTCCATAAGTCGTATACTGGGGTGACCTGTATATATAAGCACAAATCTAACTGTTAGTTACTACAGATCATCAAGGATTCTACCAGCCTAATTTAAAGAACCCTCCTCTAGGATGCACACCTTAACATGGTGAGGGGGTTTGAGAGTGTTGAAGAAGCTGAGAGCAATGCCATCAGGAGTCTAGACCAAGAGGCTAGACTCCTAGCATGGTCACCCAAGGTGGAATGGTCAAAGCTGAGACACCAGACTAAGATGCATCCAGACTCAGAGGAAGGCAATGGTACACCACCTCTGAATCCCTCTTACCATGAAAACTCTATGAACAGAGTATCCAAAATGCAACACGAGAAAGCGCTGGAAGATGAGACCCCCAGGTCAGAAGGCACTCACCAAGCTACTGGGGAAGAACATGGACAAGTACGAGTAGCGCTGTGACTAATGACACCACTGGGTCAAATCCGAATGGAAACCCAGAGGCTAATGCACACAGATGTGAAAGGAGAATCCGGAGTTGTATGACATACAGAACAGGAACATAGAATGTGAGAAGCATGAACCAGGGAAAGTTAGAAATTGTCAAGCAAGAAGTGGAACTTATAAACATTACAATGCTTGGCGTGTGTGAATTAAAATGGACAGGAATGGGACACTTTCAATCAAGCAACTACAAAATATTTTATGCAGGAAATAATAAATTAAGAAGAAACGGGGTTGCTTTAATAGTGAGAAGTGATGTAGCAAAAGCAATTGGAGCTATAACGCAAGGTCTGAGCAAGTGATATAAATGAGATTAAATGGGAAACCTATTAACATAACCAACATCTAAGTCTATGCTCCAATGGCAAACACAGAAGAAGAGGAATTGGAGAGATTTTAGGCAGAAGTACAGGAAAATATTGATCACACACCAAAACAAGATGTGCTGATAATCATGGGAGACTGGAATGCAAAAGCAGGAAACAGAGAAGAACTAGAAATTGTGGGAAAATGGGGCTTAGGTGATAGAAACAAAGCAGGAGAAAGCCTTATTGAATTCTGTGAAGCCAATAATTTGTTTCTTGCAAACACATTTTTTGCGCAACCAAAAAGATGATTGTACATGTAAACATCACCAAATGGTCAATATAGGAATCAAATTGATTACATAATTGGTAGCAGAAGATGGAGAAGTTCCATACTTTCTGTGAAAACAAGACCAGGAGCAGACTGCAGTACAGATCATGAACTCAGAATATCAAAAATCAGAGTAAAGCTAAGGGAGAACAACAAAGCAATCATAATGCCAAAATACAAGTTAAATAGCATCCCAGAAGAATATAAAGATCAAATAAGGAACAGATTTGAGGCTTTAAACTTAGTTGACAGAGAACCAGAAGAACTATGGAGTGAAGTCAGAGACATTATCAGGGAAGAATGCAAAATGACAATACCTCTAGTTAAAAAGAGAGAAAGACCTCAATGGATGACTGAAGAAACTCTTAAAATGGTTAAAGAAAGAAGGAAAGCAAAAGCAAAAGGAGACAGAAACACGGTCAGAACCCTAAGTGCAATAATACAGCAACTAGTACATAGGGACAAAGAGAACTATTACAATAGTTATCGAAAAGAAATAGAACAGGACAACAAAAAAGGTAGAACAAGAGCCCTATTCCAAAAGATTAGAGAAATGAAAGGGAAATTTAAACCACAAATAGGGATGTTGAATAATCAACAGGGGAACACACTGACTGACCGAGATGAAATAAAAGGAAGATGGAAGCAATACACTGAAGACCTCTATAAAAGAGATGCCAGGATGACAGATTCATTCACGGATGAATCTTATGATGAAGAACCAGAAATTTTAGAAAGCTGCTCTTAAAATACTTGGAAGAAACAAATCACCAGGAACAGATGGCATACCAATAGAGTTGCTACAAGCTGAGACTGAATCTGTCCACATTTTGACAAAAATATGTCAACAAATATGGAAAAGAAAACAATGACCCACAGACTGGAAGTGTTCAACATACGTCCCAATTCCAAAGAAAGGGGATCCCAGGGAATGCAGTAATTATCCAACTATTGCCTTAATATCCTATGCAAGTAAAGTAATGCTCAAGATGCTACAACAAAGGCTCTTTCCATATGTGGAGCGAGAAATGCCAGATGTCCAAGCTGGATTTAGAAAAGGAAGAGGTACCAGAGATCATATTGTAAACTTTTGTTTGATAATGGAACGGACCAAGGAATTTCAGAAGAAAATCACCCTGTGCTTTATGGATTACAGCAAAGCCTTTGATTGTGCAGATCATGAAAAACTATGGGATGCTTTAAAAGAAATGGGGGTGCCACAGCATCTGATTGTCCCAATGTGCAACCTATATTGTAGACAAGAAACTACTGTAAGGACAGAATATGGAGATACTGATTGGTTCCCAATCAGAAAGGGTGAAAGACAGGGGTGTATTTTATCACCCTACTTGTTAAATCTACATGCAGAACATATTATACTGAAAGCAGGATTGGACCAAGATGACGGAGATGTGAAAATTGGAGGGAGAAATATAAATAATATAAGATATGCAGACGATACCATACTACTAGCAGAAACCAGTAATGATTTGAAAAGAATGCTGTTGAAAGTTAAAGAGGAAAGCACAAAAGCAGGACTACAGCTGAACGTCAAGAAGACTAAAGTAATGACAACAGAAGATTTATGTAAATTTAATGTTGACAATGAGGACATTGAACTTGTTAAGCATTATCAATACCTTGGCACAGTCATAAACTAAAATGGAGACAATAGTCAAGAAATTAGAAGAGGGCTAGGACTGGGGAGGGTAGCTATGAGAGAACTAGAGAAGGTCCCCAAATACAAAGATGTATCACTGAACACTAAAGTCAGGATCATTCAGACCATGGTATTCCTGATCTCTATGTATGGATGTGAAAGTTGGACAGTGAAAACAGCAGATAAGAGAAAAATCAACTCATTTGAAATGTGGTGTTGTAGGAGTGCTTTGCGGATAGCATGGACTGCGAAAAAGACCAATAATTGGGTGTTAGAACAAATTAAACCAGAACTACCACTAGAAGCTAAAATGATGAAACTGAGGTTATCATACTTTGGAAACATAATGAGAAGACATGATTCACCAGAAAAGACAATAATGCTGGGAAAAACAGAAGGGAGTAGAAAAGGAGGAAAACCAAACAAGAGATGGATTGATTCCATAAAGGAAGCCACAGACCTGAACTTAGAAGATCTGAACAGGGTGGTTTATAACAGATGCTATTAGAGATTGCTATTCATAGGGTCGCCAAAAGTCAAAATTGACTTGAAGGCACATAACAATAACAATGTAAAGAACAAGCCTTTTGTTGCTTTAAAATAATTAGGAGTCAGAAACTCTTGCCAATCTACTTCAAGTCTTTCAATGGTCTATCAGTAGATCCCGATCAACCTTCTGCCCACCCGTTATAGACAATTACATGAGATTAGAGCCTCAAATCTTCCATGCCCCAAGCTACTTTACTTTATGTGAGGTGTTATTTATCAGCTGATGATTTTGTACCAAGTGTGGAACAGTGGAGAAAGGGGATGGATAACTTATATCATAACTCAAGGAGTGGCATTGGGCCAGCTACTATCTCTCCGCCCAACATTCCTTACAAGGTCATTGTACTAAAATAGATGTTGTGGCGGTGCTAGCCTAGGTGTCCAATGCAATGTTGAAACAAGTGGTGTGGGATCAATTCCAGTTAATGCGGCCTGAAGATGTGGACAAGATGCTTGCAGTGATGTGCCTGACCACCTGCTCATTAGATCCTTGTCCATCCTGGCTTATTAAACCTAGCAGGAGTGGGGTGATTGAATGGGTCAAAGGTTCAGTAAATGCATCTTTGCATGCTGGTATGATGTCCACTTAAAGAGGTGGTGTTGCATCCACTTCTTAATAAGCCTGCACTGGACCTAATGGAGTGTAACAACTATAGACCAGTCACCAACACCCCTTTCTTGGCAAAGGTGGTGGAGAAGGTGATGGTAGAGTATTCCTGGATGAGACTGATTATCTAGATCCATCACAATCTGGATTCAGACCTGGTTTTGGAATAGAATCAGCCTTGGTTGCCCTAATGGATGATCTTTATCATGAGAGAGACAGGGGGAGTGTGACACTGTGACTTCTGCTCGATCTCTCAGCAGCATTTGATACTAATTACCATGGTATCTTCCTGGACCTACTCAGTGGGATGGGTACTGGAGGCACTGTATAATGGTGGTTCCGCGCTTTCCTTCGGGGTCATGTCCAGAGATTAACACTGGGTGAGAGTTCCATGGCTCCCTGGCACTTGTGCTGTGGGATTCTGCAGGGTACTATTCTCTCCCTAAAGCTATTCAACAGCTATATGAAGCCATTGAGAGCATTCATTAGGAGGTTTGGAGCAATGTGTCAGCAATACTCTGATGACACACAGCTCTATTTCCCCATAACATCTGAATCAGGAGAGGCTGTGAACACTCTGGACTGGTGTCTTAACGCTGTAGTGGACTGGATGAGGGCCAATAAACTGTGCTTGAATCCTGGGAAGATGGAGGCTCTTTGGGTAAGTGGTTCCCATGTCCAGGAGATAGGCAAGTTTCCTGTTCTGGATGAGGTTATGCTTCCTCTGAAGGACCAGGTCCATAGCCTTGGGGTACTCCTGGATTCATCTTTGTCACTAGAGGCCCACTAACTGTGGTTAGGAGTGCCTTTTACCAGCTTTGTCTGATTCGCCAGCTACCGCAGTTCCTGAACAGGAATAGCCTGACCTCTGTAGCCCATGTGTTGGTAACCTCGAGGATGGACTACTGTAATGCGTTCTATGTAGGGCTGCGCTTGGACCTGGTTTGGAAGCTCCAACTGGTACAAAATGTGGTGGCCAGATTGCTGATGGGAACATATGGCTGACAACATGTGACACCACTTTTAAAACATCTCCACTGACTGCCCATCTGCTACCAAGCCAGGTTCAAGGACCTTATACTAATTTACAAAGCTCTAAACAACTTAGGTCCAGGATATCTTAGGGACCACCTGAACCCTTATATCCCAGCTTGATCATTGAGATTTTCTGCAGGAGCCGCTTTGGTCATCCCCTGAGGCTTATTTAACAGCGGCATGAAATCAACCCTTCAGTGCCATCAGCCCAGTTCTCTGGAATGATCTGCCAACAGAGATTCAGCAGGCGCCTTCTGTTTTAATTTTTAAGCGCCTGCTGAAAACCTTTCTTTTTCACCAGGCTTATGCAGGCAATTAAGAACATGCTTTTTGCAACAATTGACCTTTGCTTTTATTTTATTTTTAATGCTTTAAAAAAAACTATGGTTGTTGTTGTTTTATACATGTTGTAAACTGCTTTGATGTTTTTGATGAAATAGCTGTATTTAAATATTTTTATAAACAAATAATACTAAATAAATATATGGCATACCCTGAACCCTTGGAGGAGGGGTGGGATAAAAATGTAATGATAATGACATCATTATGGTTGTCACACGGAGGAGGGCCAGGAGCTCTTCTCGATCATCCCAGAATGCGGGACATGGAATAATGGGGTCAAGGTACAAGAAGCCAGATTTTGACTAAACATCAGGAAAAGCTTCCTAACTGGTAGGTCAATGGAACCAATTACCTAGGGGGGAGGCGGACTATCCAAGACTGGAGGCATTCAAGAGGCAAGTGGCAGCCATCTGTTGGGTATGCTTTAAGTTAGATTCCTGCATTGAGCAGGGGGTTGGACTCAATGGCCTTATAGCTACCCTCCATATCTACTCTTCTATGATTCTATGTAAGAATGGTAAAATCTTCAAAAACATTTAGAACCTGAATGAATTTACAGATGCATTTTTACAGAGATTTCTAACAACAGAGTGTACATATTTGTATAACTCTGTTATGTTTGATTTTTATAGAAAATCATCTGTACATAAGAACATAAGAAGAGCCTGCTGGATCAGGCCAGTGGCCCATCTAGTCCAGCATCCTGCTCTCACAGTGGCCAACCAGGTGCCTGGGGGAAGCTCGCAAGCAGGACCCGAGTGCAAGAACACTCTCCCCTTCTGAGGCTTCCGGCAACTGGTTTTCAGAAGCATGCTGCCTCTGACTAGGGTGGCAGAGCACAGCCATCATGGCTAGTAGCCATTGATAGCCCTGTCCTCCATGAATTTGTCTAATCTTCTTTTAAAGCCATCCAAGCTGGTGGCCATTACTGCATCTTGTGGGAGCAAATTCCATAGTTTAACTATGCGCTGAGTAAAGAAGTACTTCCTTTTGTCCGTCCTGAATCTTCCAACATTCAGCTTCTTTGAATGTCCACGAGTTCTAGTATTATGAGAGAGGGAGAACTTTTCTCTATCCACTTTCTCAATGCCATGCATAATTTTATACACTTCTATCATGTCTCCTCTGACCCGCCTTTTCTCTAAACTAAAAAGCCCCAAATGCTGCAACCTTTCCTCATAAGGGAGTCGCTCCATCCCCTTGATCATTCTGGTTGCCCTCTTCTGAACCTTTTCCAACTCTATAATATCCTTTTTGAGATGAGGAGACCAGAACTGTACACAGTATTCCAAATGCGGTCGCACCATAGATTTATACAACGGCATGATGATATCGGCTGTTTTATTTTCAATACCTTTCCTAACTATCGCTAGCATGGAATTTGCCTTTTTCACAGCTGCCGCACACTGGGTTGACATTTTCATCGTGCTGTCCACTACAACCCCGAGGTCTCTCTCCTGGTCGGTCACCGCCAGTTCAGACCCCATGAGCGTATATGTGAAATTCAGATTTTTTGCTCCAATATGCATAATTTTACACTTGTTTATATTGAATTGCATTTGCCATTTTTCTGCCCATTCACTCAGTTTGGAGAGGTCTTTTTGGAGCTCTTCGCAATCCCTTTTTGTTTAAACAACCCTGAACAATTTAGTGTCATCAGCAAACTTGGCCACTTCACTGCTCACTCCTAATTCTAGGTCATTAATGAACAAGTTGAAAAGTACAGGTCCCAATACCGATCCTTGAGGGACTCCACTTTCTACAGCCCTCCATTGGGAGAACTGTCCGTTTATTCCTACTCTCTGCTTTCTGCTTCTTAACCAATTCCTTATCCGCAAGAGGACCTCTCCTCTTATTCCATGACTGCTAAGCTTCCTCAGAAGTCTTTGGTGAGGTACCTTGTCAAAAGCTTTTTGAAAGTCTAAGTACGCTATGCCCACTGGATCACCTGTATCTTATGCTTGTTGACACTCTCAAAGAATTCTACTAGGACTTTCCCTTGCAGAAGCCATGCTGGCTCTGCTTCAGCAAGGCTTGTTCTATGTGCTTAGTTAATCTAGCTTTAATAATACTTTCTACCAGTTTTCCAGGGACAGAAGTTAAGCTAACTGGCCTGTAATTTCCGGGATCCCCCCTGGATGCCTTTTTGAAGATTGGCGTTACATTTGCCACTTTCCAGTCCTCAGGCATGGAGGAGGACCCGAGGGACAAGTTACATATTTTAGTTAGCAGATCAGCAATTTCAGATTTGAGTTCTTTGAGAACTCTCGGGTGGATGCCATCTGGGTCTGGTGATTTGTCAGTTTTTATATTGTCCATTAAGCCTAGAACTTCCTCTCTTGTTACCACTATTTGCCCTCAGTTCCTCAGAATCCCTCCCTGCAAATGTTAGTTCAGGTTCAGGGATCTGCCCTATATCTTCCACTGTGAAGACAGATGCAAACAATTCATTTAGCTTCTCTGCAATCTCCTTATCGTTCTTTAGTACACCTTTGACTCCCTTATTATCCAAGGGTCCAATCGCCTCCCTAAATGGTCTCCTGCTTTGAATATATTTATAGAATTTTTTGTTGTTGGTTTTTATGTTCTTAGCAATGTGCTCCTCAAATTCTTTTTTAGCATCCCTTATTGTCTTCTTGCATTTCTTTTGCCAGAGTTTGTGTTCTTGTTTATTTTCTTCATTCGGACAAGACTTGCATTTTCTGAAGGAAGCCTTTTTGCCTCTAAGAGCTTCCTTGACTTTGCTCGTTAACCATGCTGGCATCTTCTTGGCCCTGGCGGTACCTTTTCTGATCTGCGGTATGCACTCCAGTTGAGCTTCTAATATAGTGTTTTTAAACAACTTCCAAGCATTTTCGAGTGATGTGACCCTCAGGACTTTGTTGTTCAGCTTTCTTTTTACCAGTCCCCTCATTTTTGTGAAGTTTCCTCTTTTGAAGTCAAATGTGACCGTGTTGGATTTTCTTGGCAATTGGCCATTTACATGTATGTTTAATTTAATAGCACTATGGTCACTGCTCTCAATCGGTTCGACAACACTTACATCTCGCACCAGGTCTCGGTCCTCACTGAGGATTAAGTCCAGGGTTGCCGTCCCTCTGGTCAGTTCCATGACCAATTGGTCTAGGGCATAGTCATTTAGAATATCTAGAAATTTTGCTTCTTTGTCATGACTGGAACACATATGTGGCCAGTCTATGTCACATTTCCTAGTTTGGATGCTTCCCCAATTTCATATCTCATCTCAAGGTCTCCCTGAGCATTTTGATCTCTATGTAGTGAAAACAAACTACAAGCACTGAAAAATCACCTACAGCTGAAATTTGCACTTACAACTCTCTTACTATGGGGGGCGGCGGCAATTATCTAGACATTATACATATAAACATTGCAGAGATTTCTAACCTCTCTACTTTTTATATCTGTGAAAAATGCAAATACTAATCCGCTTATTGCATCATAGAAACATAGGGCTGTCAGGAACCCAGTGGATCTCATCAGTCACTTTATGACCTTGTGTTCAAAGAGTAACAATTTCAAAAACACTTGACTGGTTCACACATGCATGTCTGTCACTTGCTGATGAACTGCATGTGTGAAAGAGTCATTGCAGATTATTCACCTAGGATAAAGCTTCCATAACATCCATTGTCATGTCAACTCAACCGGAGGCATTGCTAGATATTTAAGGACTTAAGGCAGAGACCCATGACATAAATTTGCATAGTTTCTGTGAAATGAGCCAGCCTGGATGCTCCCACCTGTCAGTGCTTTTAGCCAATGAGTGAAATCAGAGCTGTGATTGATAAGTGAGTAGTTTGGACAGGAATCTATGAGGTGCCAAAGAGCTGCTGTTTCTCTCTCACTTTTTGTGTGCACTTTTCCTCTTCTGTCTTTTCTTCTAGTCCTTGGAATCTCCATAGTTTGCCCTTCCTTATCCCATAGCAATCAGGATGCATCTTTCCTGTGGTGCGTTCACCTGAGACCAGGTAGTCCCTAGAAGTTATTTTCTGCGAACACTACCACACAATAAGCACAGGTGAATGTTAAAGAATCTCCCTCTCCCAAAAGGCAAATGTGAAAACTTTGCAAAGAGGCTTAGGCATGTCTCCTGTTTTCAGGAGCTAAAGACCAGGGACTCCTTAAGAATCCATTGTATAGTTAACTTCCAGTACAAAGGTATTTATCTCTACTCAGAAGTCTTTTTTTGTTTAATGGGGTTTACTTCCAGGTAAGTGGGTACAGGATGGGAGCACCTAGCCTTTGGTTTGGGATTGGCATTGGGGGAAAACAGATTTCTTGTGCCCTTGGCAGGCAGAAATTCAATAGGTCAGGCCTTTTCTGGTATGGAAATACAATTATGGGAACAGCACTCTCACAATTTGAAATGTGCTCTCTATTCCAAAAAGGTTGGCGACCGCTGCTTCACATAGTTACGTTGAAAATATGAAGCTTAGGAGTTATTCATATATTCTTGCAGCTCACCTCTGGCAAGACGGCAAAGGAGAATAGCACTTAAAGGGAGGAGTGAGTAGCAATCCTTCCCAGCCTGATAATTATATAAAATATTGTCATATTTTCTGTCTAATAAGTACAAGAAGTTCCATAACTCCCCTGATTAAGCATATTATCCGGCTTCACAACGTCAGCTTGATCTATGCTGAAAATGATTTGGACATACTTTCTGCTGGCTATAGAGATTTCATAATTCCTGGTGTGTCTGGAAAATCTCCCGACGTCCTGAGTCAAAACCAAATTAATGTCTTCCAAAATGACCCAGGGAATTAATGAGGTTTTCCCTCTCAGTTCTGCCCATGCAGGTCAAGTAAATCTGCTGGCCCTTCGTCCACTCCTTCCCTCCGCTGTCTTTCTGACTCCATGTACAACGATAACAAAGTTGCAGATGCCTTTGAAATACGGCATCACTGACACTCTCCGTCCATCTGCTGGGACATATTTTAGGCTCTGCTTCTCCGTCTGCTGTAAACTTTGCCTTTAATGGAGTCAGTAATTGCTGATAAATGGGGTATCAATGAAGTCACTGTACTGTAGGTTTCCCCATTCTTTTCTGCTGATGTGTGCTCTTTAAATCTCCCTGCCATTAGTTCAAGTGCGTTCTTCTCTTTAATTCCCCTCCTTGTTTTTTGTTTTTTTTTGGCTTCAAGACTTGGAATTTTTAATACAGGGTAAAATGAGATACTGAAGGAGTATCACTGCCAATAAACAAGTTATCTACAATTCCCCATCCTACTCTTTCCTGAGTAAAGAAAATGTGAAGCATCTTGAAGGCATGTTCACTCATTTCCTGTATTATTCATATATATACATTTTTTTCATCCCATCATAAATATTTTATCACAACCACAATGTTTTTCTGCGGCCATTTCAGATGAGCAATAAAAAGCTATCCAAAAACACACTCTGCTTCCCATTTGGTAGAAGAATAAAAATAAATCCACAATTCAAAGGCAACATTCTTTTGTGATTTATTCAACACATACTCCTACATTCTGATGAACTCTTCCCCTCACCATTTTACCTGCTTTCATTCATTCATTTATTCTTCATACTGCTTTCATTCATTCATTTATTCATACATATTGGCCCATGGATCTCATATTGTAAATTGTTCCTATGTTCATAGTATTATTATGAAATCATCAAAATTCAGACATATTCCTGGGTAATTCATAGACAGACACAAAGCCAGGCTGGTTCACACATGCATGTGTATCTCTTGATTTCTCATCAGTTTCTCAACAGCACTGGTTCAGACCCTCTAAAACTCTCAATGCACAGTGCACTGAGGCCCAGCCATATGGAAGAAGTAATGTCTGACCCAGTGTGACCATGCTGACAAGCAATGATTCATGTGAGCAGGACATCCCATTTTTTACCTGCTGTGCTAGGAACTGGCATGTGTCAACATGGTCAGGCCAGGTCAGATATTATTTCCTCCACACAGCTGCATCCATGGGGACACACCATGTGATTAGAATGTCTGAACCAAGCTTTGATAACTGGCCGCTAAGTGTGCGAACTGACTCCATTGAAAAGCATTGTGTGTGAGGTGATAAAGGATGACATAAAAGGGATGTTCCATCTGTGATGGCTCATAGGACCATGTAAAGCTGCATTCTACCTAGGCCAGGGGTCCATCTGTAGTCCTGTATTGTTGACTCCAGGAATTGCCAATGTGGCATCCTCCAGATATTGTTGAGCTCCAACCCCCATGGCCATTGGTCAAGGATGATGGAAGTTGGAGTGTAACAACATCTAAAAGGCATGTGTTAGCTCCCTATTATCTTTTCTGTTTGGCAGGGGCTCTCCAACTTCTTAGCCACTGATGTTTATAATTGCACCTTTTAACTGTATCCTTTTTCCTGAAGATATTAGATATTGAATCTATGGTTCTATATAAAAATCAGGTGCTCTGCCACTGAGGCATGGTTCCTCTCTCCACTTTGCATATGAAATTCCTTGCTACGTGTTCCAGCAACCCAGTGATGAATATGCATGGACCAACCAGACAATGTCACATTGTGCCATGTCGCTCCAAATCCATTCTAGTAGGTGTAAGTTGTAGGAAGAGGCAGAGAGGGCCTTGCATCTGTGAGTGGTGCAGGACTCTTATTTGAAGGTTTTTAAAACACTGAAGAACTCTATAAGAGATGCAAGGATAAAAGATCCATTCATGGAGGAACCGTATGATGAAGAACCAGAAATTTTAGAATGTGAGGTGAAAGCTGCTCTTAAAATACTTGGAAGAAACAAATCACCAGGAACAGATGGCATACCAACAGAGTTTTTACAAGCTACTGAGACTGAATCTGTCCACATTTTGACAAAAATGTGTCAACAAATATGGAAAACTAAACAATGGCCCACAGACTGGAAGCGTTCCATATACATCCCCATTACAAAGAAAGGGGACCCAGGGAATGCAGTAATTATTCAACTATTGCCTGATTATCCCATGCAAGAAAAGTAATGCTCAAAATTCTACAACAAAGGCTCTTACCATATATGGAGCAAGAAATGCCAGATGTCCAAGCTGGATTTAGAAAGGGAAGAGGTACCAGAGATCATATTGCAAACATACGTTGGATAATGGAGTGGACCAAGGAATTTCAGAAGGAAATCACCCTGTGGTTTATAGATTACAGCAAAGCCTTTGATTGTGTAGATCAAATAAAACTAAGGGATGCTTTAAAAGAAATGGGGATACCACAGCATCTGATTGTCCTGATGCGCAACCTATACTCTGGACAAGAGGCTACTGTAAGGACAGAATATGGAGAAACTGATTATCCCAATTGGAAAGGGTGTGCCGCCTTTCTACAGCAAGCTGTGCCCAAAGCGGCTTACAACATGTGGTGTTGGAGGAGAGCTTTGCGGATACCATGGACTGCGAAAAAGACAAATAATTGGGTATCAGAAGAAATTAAACCAGAAATGTCACTAGAAGCCAAAATGATGAAGCTGAGGTTATCATACTTTGGACACATAACGAGAAGACATGATTCACTCTCAGCCACCTCATATAGTTAAGATAAGCAGCAGCCACCCCTATCTCCTTGGTGCAAAGATTATTTTTCCCTTCTACATTTTTGAGGGGGTTCAATTCACCTCAGATCACCCCACAAAGTGCTGAAAAGACTAGATAAAAGAATTTTTGCCACAGCACTACTTCAGATATGGTGGTAGGCCAGAACTCCCATCATCCCTGACCATCCGCCATGCTGGGCTGAAGGGACTTGGGGCTCATTCACACGGGAGCTGAACTCAGTTTTAAAGACAATGCTTTTACCATCATGATGGGAGTTTAAAGATCACACTTCCTACCTTCCAATCGCTGTTTCCTATTCATACTGAAGGGAAATAATCCACCATGCAGCTTCCTAATGACCACACCCTTTTAAGGTCAAACTATCACTTCCTCTGGTTACTTTGGCAGCCGAGCATGCTCAGTTTGTTCCAGAGTAAGTTTCATTAAAAAAAGAAAAATCCTCAGTTTTGATTATTTGTATTTTCAGAATCCAGCAGAAATACAAATATTTGTTTGAACAATGTTATGCTTTTTTGCACAAGTTAGGGGGGAAAGAAAAAAACACCATTTGCAGCAGGCTTGCAGAATGGGAGCCAGCAGGAAATGACATAACAAAGGGAGGAGGAGGGAGTGGGCGTGGACCCACAAAAGCATCAGAGCTAAGTAACTATAAGCCCCTAGAGATACAAAGTACAGATGTTTTTTTCTTTCCTTTTCGGATTAAAATTGGATTGATTTGCTGAAGATTAAAAAGATAAAAGCAGCAGGACGCCTTCCCTTTGCCTCCTACGTCATGTGATAGCTGCGAATTAAACGGGCATGCAGTAGAACCCATCTCATATTAAATCACCATGTGAACTGACCCTTGGAATCCAGCAACTTCTGGAGGGTCACAGCTTCCCCTCTTTTGGCATAGCAGTTGGAAAGCCTGGCCAATTCAGTGCTGCACAATACTCATTGCAGCTCTGAATCCCGGCACTTTTAACACTCATTTCCCTGTGCTTGATTCATGTGTGCTCTCTCCCCATTGACAACCCAAGGCAACATTTCTCTTCCTGACGCCATCTTGGCATGCTCTTGGCCAGCATGGGAAAGCAACTGAAGCTGTACATATGGAGACTTCATCCTCAGTTGCTTAATGGATTCAAAAGACATCCTGAATATTCATCATTCTACTTTTTATGAGTGCCTGGGCAATTGGACTCCAATGTTAAAGACCGCTGTAAATTAAGGAATGGCACTGGGCGAAGACCAATTTCTCTGTGTTTCAAGGCGCCCCTCCTTGGCCTCTCCCCCTTCTTCCAATATTGAAGTGCCTATAATCTTTGTGAATACAAGGCATTGTTTCAGCTCCACTGAGGCAGAATTGTTTGTGCATCCCCAAAGACTGTGATATGTCTGCACTGAGACTACTCATTTGAAACAAATGTGCACTTACTGTACACTCTCCGGAACTCCCTTCCCAAAGAAGTTAGCACTGACCTTCTCTAAAATAATGCTAAACATATGCTAGTGATGCTTGGATTCTTGATAGGGAATTAGAATTATTAGCCCCACATTAGCAAATATTGCATTTTGCCCTCACCCCCCCTTTCAGTTTTATACTGGCCACTGTTTCACCACACTGCGGATTCCACAGATACTTTCTGACTCTAATGGTAATGACATATTCTGTTTGCACAAGAAATCCACAAATGGTCAGTTTTGTTGATGCTTCAATTTGTCTAAATTCCCAGTCTCACCAATTTATTACCATAGCAGATGATGACAAGAACTGAAAATAAAAGTGGGGAAAATACTCTTCTAAGTAATGGTAAAATATGAAAATAATACACCAAGGTAATTTTTAAACATTCAAACCACCAGCTGCCATGAATGTGTATATATATAGCAGCTGACAAATAAAATAAAGTCATACAACATGATAAAACAGATCAAATTTAAATAAAAATAATTCAGATTACAAGAAATTAGCCCTGATGACTATATTCAGTTTTGTACAATAAAATCAAGAGCAGGATAATTCTGCATAAAAACAGGGAAATGGAACTTCAGCTTATACAAAAAAAGTGTTAGCTGCTTGCCTGCAGTTTAAAAGAGAGGGGGCCAATTGAACCTTTTTTAATTTAGAGAAAAGGCAAGTAAGAGGCAACATGATAGAAGTCTATAAAATGATGCATGGCATGGAAAAAGTGGATAGAGTTTTTCTTTCTCTCTCATAACACTAGAACTTGTGAACATTCAATGAAGCTGAATGTTGGAAGATTCAGGCCAGACAAAAGAAAGTCCTTCTTCACACAGGACATAGTTAAACTATGGAATTTGCTCCCACAAGCGGCAGTGATGGTCACCAAATTGGATGGCTTTAAAAGAGGATTAGACAAATTCATGGAGGAAAAGGCTATCAATGGCTTCTAGCCATGATTGCTATGCTCTACCTCCATAGTTGGAGGCAGTGTGTTTCTGAATACCAGTTGCTGGAAAATGTGTGTGTGTGGGGAAGAAGTGCTCTTGCACTCAGGTCCTGCTTGTGGGCTTCCCATAGGCATCTGGCTGGCCACTGTGAGAACAGGATGCTGGACTAGATGGGCCTCTTATGCACCTCTCTAGGGAGAGAGTTCCACAATGCAGTCAAAAAGGCCCTGTCTTGCACCACAAATAACCATGCTTCTGAGAGCACTGGGACTCTCAGCACCCTTTTCAAACTACACTTCCCAGGATTCGTGGGGGGGGGCATGACTGTTTAAAGTGAAATAATAGTGGTTTTAATGTATGATGTGAATGTGGGTCTAAATGCCCAACTTCTAGTTGAAGCCATTTCAGCTTCTGAAACATGGGGAACAACTAACTGCACTCCTCCAGATGAGATCAGTGATCTAGGTGGGATATAAGGGCTTAGGTGGTCTTTAAAGCTGAGAAAATCACCGCTTCATTGCCACCCAGTGAGCTTCATGGTTGTGCAGGGACTCTGGCGGCTTGTTATTTCTGCTCCTGTTTTCTCCCAGAGGCTATTCAAAGCAACCAACAAAATTGGCCATGCTAGTTGGGACTAACGGCAGCTGGAGTCCAACAGCATCTAAGGGTTCCACACCCCTGATTTTATTTATTTTATTTATTTATTATTTGATTTATATCCTGCCCTTCCTCCCACCAGGAGCCCAATATAAAACCAATTATATTGGAAAGTTGACTGGAATGGAAGGCTCGAGTAATTGTGTACACAGAAAGAAGAAAGGGAGCATAGTGGATCTCCAGTGGCAGGGAGTTCCACAGTCTTGGTGCCACCACAGAAAAAATTCCGGTGTATCTGTGAGAACAGAGAACAGAATGTCCGAAGCTGATCTTAATGTTGAGGTGGGCTCATGTAAGAGTAGACTTTTTTTCTATCCAAGTCTAAAAATCTAGTACATTGGACAGCTCCTTGAAAGTTCGGATTACAACCTGGAGCAGATTCACTACCCCACTGACATTGGAGCCACCAGTCTCCACTGATTGTAGGGTTCTCAGATGCTAAAATAAAGGATAGCAGATAAATATCTAAGGCAGGGTTAGTCAATGAGGTACCTTCCAGTGTTGCTCGACTCTAAATCCCATCATCCCTCAGCATGCTGGCTGGGGCTGATGGGAGGTGGAATCCAACAACATCTGGAAGGCACCCCAGTTGGCTACTCCTGATCTAATGTCTCTAATGCCCCATGCAAAGAATGAACAACACCAGACGTGAAGTGGGTTCAATTCCTCTTACTTTGGGTGAATTCAGTACTTAAAAAGTAAAAAAGTGTCAAGGTGATCTACAGTTTGCAACCCATATCAATGCTGTGCATTAGCAATTTTGCATACAAATTCTATCTTACTGCATCATTTATTCTCTTCTGCCAGATGTGGAGGAGGGCAGGGAGCTATCTGGGGCACTGAAGATCTGTCCTGGCCATTTGACAGCAATCCTACAGAGCCAACTCTGGCTTTGGAGATTTCACCCCATAAGCTTTGCTCACATAGTTTTTCATGCCATAAGCAAAATAAAGCCACTGGGTTGGATCCAGACTAAATAAATACATAAAACTCTGTCCTGCTGTTCCTCCCAAGGAAGCCCAGGATCGGAAACAAGAAAGCAGCTGAACAATGTAATTAAAAAATAAAATAGTTAAAAAAAAACCCTTTAGAAATGTTAAGAACAGCCACAGCTAATAATTTCAAGGTTTTCAGGAAACAGTACCTTTTAGTCACTCTTGAATCCCATCGAAAACAATGTGATTTAGTCATGACTAAATGAATGGGACTGTAGCATGACTACCTTAGTCTGGATCTGATCCAATGAGTTTGCTGACCACCAAGTTATGCAGCTACTTATTCATTTGAAGTACTTTGAGATAGGGAGGGATGGGGAGAAATTCAATTCAGTTCACATTTAAGGGTGAACCTACCTAATTTGCACTTTCTGAAACAGTACGCAAACTGAAACACAGGCATCGTTCCAAATTCACACTCTAAATTTTCCAGTGCATTTCTCCAGCCAAGTAATGTTAAAAATGCATGTAATAAAGTGTGCATAAAAATGCTTACAGTGGTGAAAACATCAACTAAAAATGCACTGGGAAAATTGCTTTGCAAAAATGTGTATATTAGGCAAATGTGTATAGCTGGAGTAATTTGACCTAAAATGCTGAGGAAGTTTCATGAGAATGAAAACAGCAAACTGATGTGTGAAGAACTGATTTTAAGAATGGAAAAATGAAAATCAGAGAGAAATTACTGACAGATTTCTCCATCCCTGCTTCTAGGCTGAGTTTCAGCAAATGATCTGAGCAGGTTACCATAAAATGAAAAATCACAGTTATAACAATTAGAATGGTAACAATTGCCTCCAGGCTTATTTAGTCAATTGAGAAAAACATTTTCTGTAATAGTTAGCTGGTGATCTGTTTTAAAATTTTATGTGGATTTTATTTGTGTGTGTATATGTTGTAAACTGCTTTGATTTTTTACAAATAAATTGTTACTATTATTAATTATACTTATTAGTCACTTAAAAAAATAAACTCAAAGCAACTTACAAATGACTAAAATTGTGGTATATTTTTGTAAATAAATACATAAATAATAGATCAGAAAAATTGCAGTGAAGCAGGAGACAAAGCATTATATAATAATAATAATAATATCCAGCCTTCCTCCTAGGACCCGAGGGTGGCACCAAAAGGAAACAAAGATGGAGCCAAGTGATCCTCAAGGGGTAGGAGATTCCAAAGACGGGTTACCACAGTTGAAAAGGCCTGTGTCCTGTTATCATCTGCCTTACTTTGGAAGGTGTTGCGATTCAGAGCAGGGTGTAGAGCTCATGGGTAGGTCCATACAGAAACAGGTGATCACAGGAACATAGGAAGTTGCCTTATATTGAGTCAGACTAACTGTCCACCTATTTAGTATTCTCTACACTGACCAGCAGCAGCTTTCTAGGGTTTTATTGATTGATTGATTGATTGATTGATTGCACTTGTATACCGCCCCATAACCGAAGCTCTCTGGGCGGTTTACAGCAATCAAAAACATTAAAACAAATATACAATTTAAAACACATATTTTAAAAACAATTTAAAACAGCATTTTAAAATTTAAAACAATATAAAAACAATTTAAAACACATGCTAAAATGCCTGGGAGAAGAGGAAAGTCTTGACCTGGCACTGAAAAGATAACAGTGTTGGCACCAGGCACACCTCGTCAGGGAGATCATTCCATAATTTGGGGGCCACCACTGAGAAGGCCCTCTCCCTTGTTGCCACCCTCTGAGCTTCCCTTGGAGTAGGCACCCGGAGGTGGGCCTTTGATCTTGAACGTAGTGTACGGGTGGATTCGTATCGGGAGAGGCGTTCCATCAGGTATTGTGGTCCCAAGCTGTGTAAGGCTTTATTGGTCAAAACCAGCACCTTGAATTGAGCTCGGAAACATACAGGCAGCCAATGCAACCAGGCCAGAATCGGTTTTATATGTTCCGACAGTCTGGTCCCTGTTACAAATCTGGCCGCTGCATTTTGCACAAACTGCAGTTTCCGAACTGTCTTCAAAGGCAGCCTCACGTAGAGTGCATTGCAGTCATCTAATTTGGAGGTTACCAGAGCATGGACAACTGAAGCCAGGTTATCCCTGTCCAGATAGGGACGTAGTTGGGCCACCAACCGAAGTTGGTAGAAGGCACTCCGTGCCACCGAGGCTACCTGAGCCTCAAGTGACAGAGATGGTTCTAGGAGAACCCCCAAGCTACGAACCTGCTCCTTCAGGGGGACTGCAACCCCATCCAGAACAGGTTGGACATCCACCATCTGGTCAGAAGAACCCCCCACTAGCAGCATCTCAGTCTTGTCTGGATTGAGCCTCAGTTTATTAGCCCTCATCCAGCCCATTGTCACAGCCAGGCACCGGTTCAGCACATTGACAGCCTCACCTGAAGAAGATGAAAAGGAGAAATAGAGCTGCATGTCATCAGCATACTGATGGCAACGCACTCCAAAGCTCCAGATGACTGCACCCAACGGTTTCATGTAGATGTTGAACAGCATGGGGGACAGAACTGACCCCTGCGGAACCCCATACTGGAGAGTCCAGGGTGCCGAGCAATGTTCCCCAAGCACCATCTTCTGGAGGCGACCTGCGAAGTAGGAGCGGAACCACCGCCATGCAGTCCCTCCCACTCCTAACTCAGCTAGTCTCCCCAGAAGGATACCATGGTCGATGGTATCGAAAGCTGCTGAGATATCAAGGAGAATCAACAGAGTCACACTCCCCTGTCTCTCTCCCGACAAAGGCCATCATACAGGGTGACCAAGGCTGTTTCCGTGCCAAAACCAGGCCTGAAACCTGACTGAAATGGATCCAGATAATCGGTCTCATCCAAGAGTGTCTGGAGCTGGCCTGCAACCACTCGTTCAAGGACCTTGCCCAGGAATGGAACATTTGCTACTGGCCTATAGTTATTAAGATTTTCTGGGTCCAGGGAGGGTCTCTTCAGGAGTGGTCTCACTACTGCCTCTTTCAGGCAGCCAGGGACCACCCCCTCTCGCAGAGAGGCATTAATCACCTCCCTGGCCCAGCCAGCTGTTCCATCCCTGCTAGCTTTTATTAGCCAAGAAGGGCAAGGATCCGGCACAGAAGTGGTTGCACGAACCTGTCCAAGCACCTTGTCACCGTCCTCAAGCTGTACCAACTGAAACTCATCCAAGAAATCGGGACAAGGCTGTGCTCTGGATACCTCACTTGATTCACCTGCTGTAACACTGGAGTCTAAGTCCTGGCGGATGCTAAAGATTTTATTCTGGAAGTGCCTAGCAAATTCATTACAGCGGGCCTCAGATGGTTCTACCATGTCCCTGGGGCCAGAGTGTAATAGCCCCTGGACAATTCTGAAGAGCTCCGCTGGGCGGCAGATTGATGATTTGATAGTGGCAGCCAATTATTGTTTTTTTTCTGCCTTCACTGCCCCTAAATACAGCTTACCATAGGCAATTACCAGTGTATAATTGCATCCACTAGGAGTTTGTCTCCATCTGCACTCAAGCCGTCTCCTATATTGTTTCATCGCTCTCAGCTCTGGGGTATACCATGGAGCCGTATGAGCTCTACACAGGAGAGGGTGCTCAGGAGCAATCATGTCAACCGCCTGGGTCATTTCTGTATCCCACAGTTCAACCAGGGTTTCGACAGGAGTGCCAGCCCTATCAGCTGGAAAACTCCCCAGAGCCCTTTGGAAACCATCCGGATCCATTAGTTTCTGGGGGCGGACCAACTTAATAGGTTCCCCACCCTTGCAGAGGGGAAAAGCTGCTGTAAGTCTAAACTTCAGTAAGCAGTGATCTGTCCATGACAGAGGGACTGATGTAAGGCCCCCCACATTCAGATCACCAACTCCATGTCCAGATGCAAAAACCAAATCTAGAGTATGCCCTGCTACATGTGTTGGGCCAATGGCATATTGGGACAGTCCCATGGTTGTCATGGAGACTATGAAATCCTGAGCTGCCCCAGATAAGGTGGCCTCAGCATGGATGTTGACATCCCCCAGAACCAACAGTCTGGGGGATCTCAACAGTACACCCGAGACCACCTCCGTCAGCTCAGCTAGGGAGTCTGTTGGGCAGCGGGGTGGGCAGTACACCAACAGAATCCCCAGTCTGTCCCGCTGACCCAACATAAGGTGCAAACACTCCAGACCAGTAGTCACATGGACAGGGTGCCTGCAGAGGAAGATGGAGCTCCTATAGACCACAGCAACCCCCCCTCCCCAGCCTGATCTGGAGTTGGCAGGGATTGAACTTGGGACCTTCTGCATGCAAAGTAGATGCTCCACCACTGAGCTATGGCCCTTCCCCTACAGTCCTTCAAAAGACTGATCACGAGAACTCCATAGGAGGGTTGGAAGGGCCTCCCTTAAAGTTGCTGCCAGGTGCACATTGTAGGGGATGGATTAGGCTGACAGACCCTTTTCTAGTTTAAAGGGTATTAAAACAAATTAATGAGAAAATAATTTCAGGTGATTAAAATTATGGCAATGTATAATGGGCATGCATAATCATTGGCTAAGATCCAGACTTTGCTCCCACTGATGGGAACGTCCAGTGAGTGGAGTTCTGTTTATGGGTGGTTCCTGTTGGTAGGAGAGGGGAGGTAATTTGCTGATACCCCCTTCCCTCTGCAGACCATTGTGTCCTCTGAAAATCTGCTCTTGGGGGGGAGGGACTCTTATGCAAGGTGGTGCTGGGACCTGCAGGGGGAGTGGAGCACTGGCAAAAGTTGCCAGTTTCCCCCTTACCACCTTGAGGATCCCTCTGCTGGATCATAAGCCTTCTGTGGATAGAAGGAACCCTTCTGTTTGTGAAAGACGAAGTCTGGATCCAACCCTCCCCTCCTCCACTACCCCCTTCATTTGTTTTTTTAACCTAACGATGATGTAAAAGTGCTGGCTGCTCCCATCAAGGTAGACAGAAATGTTGTTCTGTTCTTGATTTTTGCCACATTGCTGGTAATGATTCTTGAAAAAAAATTGAATTCTTTAATGTCAGTAATTTGGCATCCAACAGGGAAATATTAAATGCTTTTTATATGAACATCTTTCATTTCTTGGTAAAAAAAAAACACCCTCATTGGGCCTGAATCAAACATGGAAAACTTCTATAAAAGTGTTCTGCACATTTTACATGAATGCCATGGAAATTAAGACTGCTGTGGATATTCAATGCCACTTTAAATATATTACTTCCTTACAAGAAATGGCTTAGACTTATTTCTGAATGTCCTGGTTAATATTTCTAGCGAGACACATGTTTCATTGCTAAGTCTTTGGTAATTTAGGTAATATTTATGATGAGGATGCTTGTTCCAAGAGCTTGGATTGAAGTATGTAGACAAAAGCAACAGGGTTCTTAAAGGAACTTTAATTGGCTATCAAAAAACATCCACAATTTATTTAATGTCTCCTTTACAAGAGAATATATTGTTGGTTCAGCTGCTACTTCTTAAATCTCACCATATTTTATATGCTTTAGGCATCGTATATTGCCACAAAGTATTCTGTGTAAGGTGATTTAAAGCATAGTCTGATTAAATACACAGAAAATTGACTTGTTGGCTGCATGAGGAATGAGGGAGACATCACAATTGACATGTAAATTATGCAGCTATCCAATGGAGGCACTTGGAAAATATTAAATGATTTTTACTAATGATAAATACATGATCCTTATTTCATAAGGCCACAGTCCAGCAGAAAGCATGCCTACACAATGGCCTGCTGAAATGAACAAGAGCTACTACTCAAGACCTTCCGGCTGGATTCTGGCCTAAATTAATACTTTTAAACTTTATGCTTTCTCTGCATTTTACCTTTTTTTTCCTGGCACTTTTATTAAGAGGAGTGGCTGGAATTTCACAACAGAACTGGGGAGATGGGTATATAATAATAATAATAATAATAATAATAATAATAATAATAATAATAATAATGGGTAGGAAAGAAAAAACACCAAGGCAGGTTTCGCCATAATAAATTGAAATGGTGGTAGCCAAAATGGTGCCTTTCAGATGTTGTTGGACTCCAGCTTCCATCAGCCCCAGGCAGCAGCAGCAATGGTGAGGAATGATGGGTGTTGTAGTCCAACAGCATGGGGGCAGCGAAGCATTGGTTACTCCTGAATGAAAGTTAAAAGCTTGGCCAAGTCAGAAGACAAAAATTACTCTGTATCCATGTATTCTGGGTCAGAAAAGTATTTATGTGGTTCAAAAGATATCACATCTACAGACTTCCATGCTCTCCGTCATTTTAAACCTGAAAATAGGGAGGTGTTTACGGCTGCAAGACTCACTGTCCCAACAGTGGTGGCTGGTGTCTACTTGACTTGGCGGGGCTGCTAAGAGGTCACAGGGGTATGGCCGGTGAGAGATCACATCAGTGTGGCCAAATTATTCTGGTTTTCTTCCCATCGTTCCTTGCAAAGATACTGTAGACACTTAAGCAATGCTATTATACAAATAGTAAGCACCTAACTAAACTGAAAAATGTCTTACTTTGGTTAAGAAAATGTCCCTGCTGTCATAGAATCATAGAGTTGGAAGGGGCCTTGTAGGCCATCGAGTCCAACCCCCTGCTCACAGCAGGAAATCCACAGCTAGAGCATCTCCCGCAGATAGCTGTCCAGCCTCTGCTTGAAGACATCCAGCAAAGGGGATCCCACCACCTCCCTAGGCAGTCGGTTCCATGGCCGAACTGCCCTTACTGTCAAGAAGTTCCTTCTAATGTCCAATCTGAATCTACACTCCTGCAACTTAAAACCATTAGACCTAGTCCTACACTCTGGGGCAGCAGAGAACAAATCTGTACCCTCCTCTATGTGACAGCCCTTCAGGTACTTAAAGAGTGCAATCATGTCACCCCTCAGCCTTCTCTTCACCAGACTGAACATGCCAAGTTCCTTCAACCTTTCCTCATAAGACTTGATCTCCATACCGGCTATCATCCTCGTTGCCCTCTTCTGAACCCGCTCTAACTTCTCTATATCTTTCTTAAAATGAGGTGCCCAGAACTAAACGTAGTATTCCAGATGAGGCCTGACTAATGCAGAATATAGTGGGACTATTACTTCCCTCGACCTGGAAACTATAGCTCTGTTTATGCAGCCCAAAACCGCGTTTGCCTTTTTTGCCACAGCATCACACTGCTGGGTCATGTACAACTTGCGATCCACTACAATTCCAAGGTCCTTCTCACACGCACTACTGCTAAGCTGGTCATTTCCCATCCTGTACCCGTGCATTTTGTTTTTGTGGCCTAAATGCAGAATCCTGCATTTGTCTTTATTGAATGTCATTTTATTAATTTCAGCCCAATTTTCTAGTCTATCCAGGTCCCTTTGGATTTTATTCCTGTCTTCCATTGTGTTAGCTATCCCTCCCAGTTTCGTATCATCCGCAGACTTCATAAGGCTTCCCTCCACCCCATCATCTAAGTCATTGATAAAAATGTTGAAGAGTATCGGCCCCAGGACAGAACCCTGTGGCACTCCACTCGAAACCTCCTTCCAGTCCGAAGCAGAGCCACTGACAACCACTCTTTGAGTACGGTTTTCCAACCAGTTGTGAATCCACCTGACAGTATTTCCATGTAGTCCGCATTTGACCAGTTTGCTAATCAAAAGGTCGTGGGGGACTTTGTCAAACGCTTTGCTGAAATCTAGATAGATGACATCTACAGCATTTCCACCATCTACTAAGCTAGTGACCCGATCAAAAAAAGAGATGAGATTAGTTTGACAGGATTTTTTCTTGACAAACCCATACTGGCTCCTACTAATCACAGCATTGTCCTCTAGATAGTTGCCAATGGACTCTTTTATTATCTGTTCTAATATCTTTCCCGGTATTGAAGTCAGACTGACCGGCCTGTAATTCCACCGATCTTCTTTTTTACCCTTTTTAAAGAGCGGGACAACATTTGCCCGTCTCCAATCCTCCGGCACCTCTCCCGTTCTCCAGGATTTCTCAAAGATGATGACAAGAGGTTCCGAGAGTACATCAGCAAGTTCCTTCAATACTCTGGGATGCAGTTCATCATGCCCTGGAGATTTGAACTCATTTAGGTTAACTAGGTATTTCCTGATTATCTCCTTATCAATCTTGAACTGCAATCCCGACCCCTTACTGAGATTGCTACCAATGGAAGGTTGCACACTGTTCCCTTTTTGGGAGAAAACGGAGGCAAAATAGGCGTTGAGCAGTTCTGCCTTTTCCTTGTTATCTGTCAACATTTTGCCATCCTCATTGAGCAGCAGTCCCACTGTTTCCTTGGTCTTTCTCTTGCTTCGAACATATCTGAAAAACCCCTTTTTGTTGTTCCTCGCTTCCCTCGCCAGCCTCAGCTCATTCTGGGTTTTAGCTTTCCTTACGCTATTCCTGCAAGCCCGAGCCTCTCGTCGGTACTCTTCCTTGGTGATGTGTCCTTCCTTCCATTCTTTATACATGCTTTTTTAAATTTTAGCTCCTCCACCAGTCTTCCGTGTAGCCACATTGGCTTTTTCTGATGTCTTCCGTTTTTCTTCCTCTTTGGAATTGTTTGCGATTGCAAATTTTTTTGTAATACGTTCTTCATGAACTCCCACGCTTCTTGGGCTCCTTTTTTCTTAGTCTATCTAGCCACGGGATCCTACCCACCATTTCCCTGAGCTTGCTAAAATCGGCTTTCCTTTCTCTACTGCGAAAAAAGTTGTGTAGCCTCCCCTGTTCTGATTATCTCCCCATCTTCCTCCTTTGCAAAGAAAAGAACAGTGGACACATAAACATTGTGGTTTTATTAACATATAGCACCTAAGTGTCTTATCTTGGTTGAGAAAAGATCCTGCTGTCACAATTCCTAGTGTGAATTCATGCCACAATAACTGTACATCACTCAGAAGTAAGCCTCCACTGAATTCCATGGAGATTGCTCCCTGGTAAGTATGTACAGGATTGTAAGTATGTACAGACTGAATTGGATAGTCTGAAAGGTGCCACATAGGACAGTTAAGAAGACGACACATACATTTCCAGATCTGTGAGAAAATATTACCCCCCCCCAGCATATTCATTTCTACATCTTTCCAGAATGTGGAATACAATGCAGGGAAATTAAGTGGACTAGGACCTGGGAGACGAGGGTTCAAATCACAACTCAGCTATGAAACTCGTTGTGTGACCTAGAGCCAGTCACTGTCTCTCAGCCTAATGTACCTCATAGGGTTGTTGTGAGGATAATATGGAGAAAAGGAGACCTATGAATGCTACCATAATCTCCTTGCAAGAAAGTTGGGGTGGATATATATGTAACACTGATAAATAAGGAATAATCAAGATAAAAATATATTTCCAGCATGCTTGTCCCTGATTTTGAATTGGGGGAGACGTGGGGATGCAGGTTTGAAATCATGAAAAAAATCCAATCTAAAAGCAAGCCCTGGTACAGTTTCCAAAACTGGGCCCCCTTTCTCCTGCAAAGGAACACATGAAATAAGCTACCACAAGATAAGTCTTGTGCTATTTTCAAGGCGAACAAATTGATTATGGTAGAAGCTTTCATGGGCTACAAAAGATATTTTGAGCATGTGTAGTTTAACATTTTAAACTCACTTAACTCATTGTTTTTGCTCACTTCCTGCATTCGGCCAGTTACCAACTCTCAGACTTACTATCTTTTTTTAAAAAAATCACTCAATCATTCCACACCCCAGTCGTGCAAGCAAAACAAGTTGTTGCAGCGAAACACACACATAGAAAGACAGGCTGACATTTGTCCTCTCAATTGTTTCCCCATCCATTCCCTAAAATAAATAAATAAACAGTCTTATATTTATTATAGAAAGACAAGACCGAGACAGTCACGCTATGCCTAGTGTTTTCACAGGTCTGAGCATTCTCAGAACCAATAGGCTAAGTGGGCTGCTCTTGCAGTAGCCTGGACTCCTTCCTGACTCCTCAATTTGCTATAGTGGCTGTGTTAGATAAGCCTCATAACAACATATGGAATGTGAGCCTTCCTAAGAGGGCTGACAAGCAGGCAGACCAAGGGAAGGGACCTCTTTGGCATAGTTACACTTTGGATTAGCATAGGCTGAGTGGTGCAGAGAGCTGATTGGCCAGAGAACAGTAAACCGACATAAATTTCGTCAGAACTTCTATGAGTTCAAATATAAGTATAAAAAATGTGTGGCAAGAAAGAGTATGTGGCTTTGAGATTTTAGTGGGATTTTAAAAAAATTGCTTGACATGCTTTTTGGGAGGGCTGTGCCCCAGTAGTCCCCATGAACCAGCCTCTGTGATGTTCCTATATTAATGTATATATGGTAAGTGTTGTTGTTTTAGAAGATACATGGTAAGTGGAGTGAAAGAGGAGGGGGAGTGAATGGGCAGTAGAATGCGAGATGATTGGCTGAGTGTTTAAAATGGCTGAATGTATAAAAGGAAGAGTGAGAGTGGAATCAGGGGGAGAAGAGAAAGAGTGGATTGCTTGGTGGGGTTTAGAGAGTTTACCAGGAGGGAGGTGGAGTTCGGATTAGTATTGAGTAAAGCCATATGCTTATGTGCCTTAAGAAGAAATCTTGTTAATCTTGTTAGCTTTGTTATCTGTAATAAATACTTAATTTGGTTTACCAAAGGCCTGATCCTTGGCTGGGGTTTCACAGACCAGAAGGCAGGGTAAGGTAATGACCAAGGCTGAAGGGGAACTGTAACAAATGGTGGCAGCGGTGAAGAAAATAACAATACCAGTATTTAGAGTCTCTGGGAATACTAGTATTGGGACGTTACTGGTGGTTGCCTAGCAGGGGGATCTGTTGAGATCTGTGCTAGAGCGGGGAGAGAAACCATAAGAGAGTGCGGTCCGGACTGGTGGAGTCCCTGGTGGTGCCTAGAGACAGGCAGTAACCACGAGCAGGTAGGAACCTGACAGGGAGAGCCAGGGAAGGACGCATCACAGCCTCCACTGCTGTCCAAAGCGTCCTGCCACCATCACAGTCCATTGCCAAAAACTCCACTCCATCAGTCATGTGTCACATTTGTTTACTCTGTAATAGCTTGCCCACCGCTAATCTAAAAGTCAAGATAGTGTTTGGGTTAGAGATATACTAGATCAGCCTAATTTGTACTACAATATGTTCAGTGCTCACTCAAGACATTTTGCTGCCTGAGGTGAAGTTGTCAGTCAAGTCAAGGTGTAGCGTACCCAAGGCCAGACAAGTTACTTTGACAACAGGGGGTCCCTCCAGACTGGTAGTTTTTTTGTGGGTGTAGTCTGCAACATGTCATTGAATTAGTGGTGGATTTATACTGGACTGTCCACACATCATTCCACTTTATCCATTGTGCTGCTGTGCTTTTCCAATGTCACTGTGCTATTGCTGTCTGAAGGGGAAATCTTATGCTATAGCACGGCAAAAGTGGAACAAAACTATTTGATTAAAAAAAAAAATCAGCTATGCAAGGCCAAACCATGTGGCAAATGTCATCTCTAGTTTGGTCCAAACATGCAATGGTATTTAGTATTTCAGTATGTCTGACACCTGGTGTGTAGGATTATTTACTATTTGGCAGTATTTAGTACTTGGCATGCAATGATATTTAGTATTTGACACTGACATGCAGTGGTATTTGATATTTGAGATGGTTTGGTAGCAATAATCCAAAAGTAGCAGTATAATAATTCCTTTTTTAAGAGACCAACTAAAATATTATGAGTCATGAGTAAGCTTCAGATTCTCTAAACTCTATTTCAGGCTGGAGAGTAAGCAAAAAAGAAAGAAAGAAAGAAAGAAGTGGGAGATGGAAGAGAGAAAAAGCTGGACATCACATATCCAGCCTTAAGAAGAATTCTGGGAAACCTGCTCACTCCTTTTTTAGCGGATCCTAATGATTTTTACTAATGGACTGACATGGCTCCCAGAATTTTTTTTGTGGGCATTTGTTAACAGACTCGATATTTATTTATTTATTTATTTTGTTGCATTTATATACCGCCCATAGCAAGTAGCTCTCAGGGCGGTAAACATAATAGGATAAAATACATACATCATAATAGTAAAATCACAAAACATGTAAGACACAATGAAAACAAAATACAATTAAACAAAATATAAGATGATAAAAGGATTAGTATTACAAGATTAAAAAGATAAAAAGATTAACATGATTAAAATGCCTGGGAGCATAAGAAGGTCTTTACCTGGCGCCAGAAAGATAATAATGTAGGCACCAGGCGTACCTCTTCGGGGAGGCTATTCCACAACTCGGGGGCCACCACAGAAAAGGCCCTAGATCTAGTAACCACCCTCCGGGCTTCACGATGGGTTGGTACCCGGAGGAGGGCCTTAGATGCTGAACGAAGTGAGCGGGTAGGTTCATAGCGGGAGAGGCGTTCCACCAGGTATTGCGGTCCCACGCCATGTAAGGCTTTATAGGTCATAACCAGCACCTTGAATCTCGCCCGGAAGCAAATAGGTAGCCAGTGCAGGCGAGCCAGAACAGGAGTTATGTGCGAAAACCGACTGGTCCTCGTCAATAGTCTAGCTGCCGCATTCTGCACTAGCTGAAGCTTCCAAACTGTCTTCAAGGGCAGCTTATGTTGAGCGCATTACAGTAATCCAATCTCGAAGTTACCAGAGCATGAACAACTGAGGCGAGGTCGTCGCCATCCAGATAGGGGCGTAGTTGGGCTACCAAACGGACATGGTAAAATGCGTTCCGTGCCACCGAGGCCACTTGAGCCTCAAGAGACAAGGAAGGGTCAAAAAGGACCCCCAAACTACGGACCTGTTCTTTCAGGGGGAGTGTAACCCCATCCAGAACAGGATGCACATCCACCATCTGAGCGGGGAAGGCGTTCACCAACAGTGTCTCAGTCTTGTCTGGATTGAGTCTCAGTTTATTAGCTCTCACCCAGTCCATTATCGTGGTCAGGCAACGGTTCAGCACATCAACAGACTCACCTGAAGAAGATGAAAAGGAGAAATAGAGTTGCGTGTCATCAGCATACTGATGACAACACACTCCAAAACTCCTGATGACCGCACCCAGAGGCTTCATGTAGATGTTAAAAAGCATGGGGGACAAAACCGACCCCTGAGGGACTCCACAATGGAGAGTCCAGGGTGTTGAGTAATGTTCCCCAAGCACTACCTTCTGGCGACGATCCGCGAAGTAGGAGCGGAACCACTGCCAAGCAGTACCCCCAACTCCCAACTCCGCGAGTCTCCCCAGAAGGATACCATGGTCAATGGTATCAAACGCCGCTGAGAGATCAAGGAGAATCAACAAAGTCACACTCCCCCTGTCCCTCTCCCGACAAAGGTCATCATACAGGGCGACCAAGGCTGTTTCAGTGCCGAAACCGGGCCTAAAACCGGATTGAAATGGATCCAGATAATCGGTTTCATCCAAGAGCACCTGGAGCTGGTTAGCAACCACCCGCTCCAAAACCTTGCCCAAAAAGGGGACATTCGCCACCGGTCTGTAGTTGTTCAAATTATCTGGGTCCAGGGAAGGTTTCTTTAAAAGAGGTCTCACTATTGCCTCCTTGAGGCTACTAGGGACTACTCACTCTCTCAAGGAGGCATTAACCACTTCCTTGGCCCAGCCGGTGGTTCCAGCCCTGCTAGCTTTCACTAGCCAAGATGGGCAAGGATCCAGAACAGACGTGGTTGCCCGGACCATTCCAAGCACCTTGTCCACTTCCTCGAGCTGCACCATTCAGTATTTGACAGTATTTGGAAGCTGAAAACAAGGCAGTATGTCTATACACAGTGCTGAGTTGAAGACAATCCTTAAAAAAAAACAAAAACCTGAAGATAATTTTAACTCAAAGTTTATTTAATGGATCAGATAAATGGTGTTTTCCTTGCTAATAAGGAGCTCCTCCACTAAGCAGAGGGGAGTGTTTTATAACTGGAATTTGTGGAACAGTGATGCGCTCTCTCTATTAATTTCCCCTTGTCTGCAGTGACTATCGTTACATTCCTGAGGTCCTTTTTAAAATAAACTGCACCGTGATGTAATGCATGCTTTTTATAAAGGAGCAGAGTGAGAAGCAGCATCCAGGCCTGGGCTTGGAACATCTTGATGACTATAATTGCTGTCATGTTATGAAAACCGTTTTTAAAAGGCGCCAGAGTTCCAAATAAAACATAAAGTGGCTTTGATATAATAAATATTGCTATCATTGTTTAAAAATGTTGTGACCCGTCTGCTTGTTTCTGAGAAAGAAGTTTTCCAGTAAGGCTGCTGCTGTTTTTTGTTTTTTTTAAATCTCTTATTACAGATAAGGATGAAGAAAATCTGCAAGACATGCTTGGTTTAAATTCCTGCAATGCAAAGCCAATGCTCTTTCTCCCAAGAGTGAACTTCTAAATGAATATAGACCTGATCTTCTGCAGAGCTTGGAAGCTCTGAGTTTTGTAGCCACGCTTACCTCTTTATGAAGGAAACATTAATAATTCAGTTTGTAGGAGAGTTGGAATAAGGGCCAAACTACTCATGGCTCCTGACAAGAAGAGTTTGTCATCTCTGACTTCTTGTTTTATTTTACAAAATGCAGCATTAGGGACTGCAGAATAAAACAGAATGCAAGGGAGGGGATATGTATTTTTTCCTTCTAAATAATCACCCTAGCTACTTTTTGCCCCACAAATGCAAAGATGGAACCTTTGTAGAGCAGAAAGCAATGTGGGGATGAATTTTTAGTGGGAAAACAACAAGAGGGGTGCTTTTGTTGCAGCGTCTGTGCTTGCATTTCTTAAAACAAGCAAACTATGTTGGGGCACATTACCTGCTCTTGAACATCATATGTCATTTGATCCTTGCTCAGGATGCACCTGGTCCAGACTTGGGTGAGGGGCATTTTGGGAAGTCCACATACTGCTTTACTTCTTCTCTCATCTGGCTCTGCTCTAGTATTGCGATGTGACATGACCAAGCCCAAACGAAGCACTTTCTTATTGATCTCAACAGACTCAGAAGTGCTTAACGTACAATCAAGCTACACATAACGTTGAACTCATGGGTGACCTTCATCATCACATCACATCTCCTAGTAATGTTTAGTTAAAGCAGATGTGCAATGTATATGACATCATCGTAGTCAACATATCCCTATTGCCACCCCTCTCAAATGGCAGCCAACAAAATGGAATGGGGTGAGGAGCTACCAGAGGGTCAACGAGATATGGTATGGGAAACTTTTCCCTTTCTTAAAACCAGCCAATGGGGAAGGCATAAGGAGTTTGGATCAGGGCTGTGGTGCTTGGGAATTGTGGGTTATCCCTTTTCTAACATGCTATTTACCCAATTTAGATATTTTGGGTGGTATTCAATGTATTGCTATGTAAGTAGTTCCATCTAGTGCATAGATTTCTGCTTGTGCAATAATTCAGAGAAGTGTGAATTCTAAAGGATAGCTCTGTTTCAGTTCACATATTGTGTGAATTTGGCTGTTTCACCTTTAAATGCAAACTGAATTGAACTTCTCCTCCATCCTTATGTGGAAGTTAGACTATGCAGTCTATTACTGAATATTCATTCCGATTTGTTTGCAGGACAGTTATATAGCAATGAACATTCGTCCTGATTTGCTTGTGGGGTGTTTATATGTCTTCCCAGTATTCGTTCATTCATCCCACACGTTTTGGTGAATTTCCCTATCACTTGCCTAACCACAAAAAGTCCTTTTTTTTTCTTTTTCAAGTAGATGTGTTGTGCTAGGGTGACAGAGCTCTTTAATGCACTGTAGTTGCAGAAATATAAATTTACTGTATGCCCTTGAATCCCCCCCCCCAGCACAATAGTTGACAGTTTGGAGGCACTCTCAGGAGATCAGAAAGGGTTTCTGACTCCCAATTGTTTAACAGTAGTAACAACAAAATGACTTGTCCCAGTTAAATCAGGCTGCTGAAATAAAGAAGGCTAAGCATACGTGGCTTTTTGGGGGTGAAATTATGATACGTTTAGTTCAGTTCTGGTCCTGAAAACAAATCCCTAGGCTCAGAATGCACTCAGAGGCCCTTTGTTCTGTAATTCTTATTATGGCATTTGCCTCTCATTGGTAAATCTCAGGGTTCTAATAAAAAGAAAAAATGTTTTAATATGTTTGAAACTCTTATGCTTTTAAGAATGTACCTATAGCCAACAGATATTTCTAACAAACTTCAAAAAGCAGTGAATGCACCAGGGGAGCAGGAGACCTGACCTTCTCTCTGAGATATTGTACTGCCCCACAAATTTATCAAAATGCAAACACAATTTGGGTAGGTCTTTCACAGTCCAATCCACACTTCCTGTGTAGCTTGGAAGAATTTGGTAACATGTGCCTCTGAGCATATGGTGAGTGGTGGCCACACCTGCCATCTCCAAAGTTGGAGAATTACATTTTTGTATGTTTGTTGGTATTCTTCTTACTTTGCTTTTTTCCTGTGTTACTACTATTTCTACAGAGAATCTAACTGAGAAATTTATGTCTCTCATTATTCATCCTAGAAATCTGTGTCAAATTTATTTTTATTAATTTCAAACCCTTTTTACTGGTCAGTGTCACATGATGGTGAAGACAGCCTTTTGTGTTTCAAACTGGACGTTAAGTTTTATTTCTATTTTGGATGCATTAACAGTTGAATCTGAAACTGCAGTTTGGTGTAAAATCGGACTGATTACAATGTGTTGCTACTTAAGCAATGACTCTAGGTGTTGGAAAGAACAAACTTGGCCTGCCCAAGATGCATGTTTTCAGCCTGCTGTGCTTAACCCCCGCTTCTAGGATGCACACCTTAACAGGGTAAGGTGGTTTGAGAGTGTCGAAGAAGCTGAGAGCAATGCCGTTCAGTAGTCTAGACCAAGATGCTAGACTCCTAAGAGGGTGACCTAAGGCGGAATGGTCAAAGCTGAGACACCAGACTAAGATGCATCCAAACTCAGAGGAAGGCAATGGTAAACCACCTCTGAATACCTTTTACCTTGAAACCCCCATGAATGTTGTCGATGTTGTTATGTGCCTTCAAGTCAATTACGACTTATTGTGATCCAATGAATCAAGCACCTCCAATAGCATCTGTTATAAACCACCCTGTTCAGACCTTGTAAGTTCAGGTCTGTGGCTTCCTTTATGGCATCAATCCATCTCTTGTTTGGTCTTCCTCTTTTTCCTACTCCCTTCTGTTTTTCCCAGCATTATAGGCTTTTCTAGTGAATCATGTCTTCTCATTATGTGTCCAAAGTATGATAACCTCAGTCTAATGCCACATTTCAAATGAGTTGATTTTTCTCTTATCCACTTTTTTTACTGTCCAACTTTCACATCCATACATAGAGATTGGGAATACCATGGCCTGAATGATCCTGACTTTAGTGTTCAGTGATACATGTTTGCATTTGAGGACCTTTTCTAGTTCTCTCATAGCTGCCCTCCCCATTCTTGACTGATTTCTTGACTATTGTCTCCATTTTGGTTAATGACTGTGCCGAGGTATTGATAATCCTTGACAAGTTCAATGTCCTCATTGTCAACTTTAAAGTTACATAAATCTTTGGTTGTTATTATTTTAGTCTTCTTAAAATTCAACTGTAGTCCTGCTTTTGTGTTTTCCTCTTTAACTGTCATCAGCATTCATTTCAGATAATTACTGGCTTCTGCTAAGAGTATGGTATCATCTGCATATCTTAAATTACTGATATTTCTCCCTCTAATTTTCACATCTCCATCTTGGTCCAATCCCGCTTTCTGTATGATATGTTCTGCATATAGATTAAACAAGTAGGGTGATAAAATGCACCCCTGTCTCACACCCTTTCCAATTGGGAACCAATCAGTTTCTCCATATTCTGTCCTTACAGTAGCCTCTTGTCCAGAGTATAGGTTGTGCATCAGGACAATCAGATGCTGTGGCACCCCCATTTCTTTTAAAGCATTCCATAGTTTTTCATGATCTACACAATCAAAGGCTTTGCTGTAATCTAAAAGCACAGGGTGATTTTCTTCTGAAATTCCTTGGTGCATTCCATTATGCAATGTATGTTTGCAATATGATCTCTGGTACCTCTTCCTTTTCTAAATCCAGCTTGGACATCTGGCATTTCTCGCTCCATATATGGTAAGAGCCTTTCTTGTAGAATCTTGGGCATTACTTTACTTGCATGGGATATTAAGGCAATAGTTGGATAATTACTGCATTCCCTGGATCCCCTTTCTTTGGAATGGAGATATATACAGTATTGAAGGCTTCCAGTCTGTGGGCCATTGTTTAGTTTTCCATATTTGTTGACACATTTTTGTCAAAATTTGGACAGATTTAGTCTCAGTAACTTTAGCAACTCTATTGGTATGCCATCTCTTCCTGGTGATCTGTTTCTTCCAAGTATGTTAACAACAGCTTTCTCCTCACATTCTAAAATTTCTGGTTCTTCATCATACAGTTCCTCCATGACTGAATCTGTCATCCTGGCATCTCTTTTATAGAGTTCTTCAGTGTACTGCTTCCATCTTCCTTTTATTTAATCTGGGTCAGTCAGTGTGTTCACTCAGAGCTTGGAAAAGTTACTTTTTTGAACTACAACTCCCATCAGCCCCAGCCAGCATGGCCACTGGATTGGGCTGATGGGAGTTGTAGTTCAAAAAAGTAACTTTTCCAAGCTCTGCTTGATTATTCAACACCCCTACTCTTGGTTTTAATTTCCCTTTCATTTCTCTAATCTTTTGGAATAGGGCTCTTGTTCTTCCCTTTTTGTTGTCCTCTTCTATTTCTATACAGTAACTATTGTAATAGTTCTCTTTGTCCCTACGTACTAGTCGCTGTATTGTTGCATTTAGGGTTCTGACTGTGGTTTGATCTCCTTTTGCTTTTGCTTTCCTTCTCTTTTTAACCATTTTAAGAGTTTCTTCAGTCATCCATTGAGGTCTTTCTCTCTTTTTAACTAGAGGTATTGTTTTTTTGCATTCTTCCCTTATAACGTCTCTGACTTCACTCCATAGTTCTACTGGTTCTCTATCAACTAAGTTGAAAGCCTCAAACCTGTTCCTTCTTTCATCTTTATATTCTTCTGGGATGTTATTTAACTTGTATTTTGGCATTATGATTGCTTTGTTGTTCTCCCTTAGCTTTACTCTAATTTTTGATATTCTGAGTTCATGATCTGTACTGCAGTCTGCTCCTGGTCTTGTTTTTGCAGAAAGTATGGAACTTCTCCATCTTCTGCTATCAATTATGTAATCAATTTGATTCCTATATTGACCATTTGGTGATGTCCACGTGTACAGTCTTCTTTTCGGTTGCTCAAAAAATGTGTTTGCAAGAAACAAATTATTGGCTTCACAGAATTCAGTAAGTCTCTCTCCTGCTTCATTTCTGTGTCCTAAGCCCCATTTCCCCACAATTTCTAGTCTTCTCTGTCCGTACTTTTGCATTCCAGTCCCCCATGATTATCAGCACATCTTGTTTAGGTTTCCTGTTTAATCTCATTGATATCACTCGCTCAGACCTTGCGTTATAGCTCCTAATTGCTTTTGTTACATTACTTCTCACTAGTAAAGCAACCCCATTTCTTCTTAATTTCTCATTTCCCACATAAAATATTTTGTAATTGCCTGATTGAAAGTGTCCCTTTCCTATCCATTTTAATTCACTCGCGCCAAGTATTGTAATGTTGATGCATTCCATTTCTTGCTTGACAATTTCTAACTTTCCTTGGTTCATGCTTCTCACATTCCATGTTCCCATTGGGTACTTCCTACAACTCAGGACTCTCCTTTTGCGTCTGCGCGCATCAGCCTCCAGGCTTCCTTTTGGCTTTGTCCCAGTTGTGTCTCTAGTCACAGCACTACTTGTACTTGCCGTCCTGGGCTCCTGCTGGGAGGAGGGGCAGGATATAAATAAAATAATAGATAAATAAATAATAAAATATTTGTCCTTTGTTCTTCTCCAGTAGCTCGCTGAGTGCCATCTGACCAGGGAGTCTCATCTTAGCCTAGTAGCAAATTGGCAACCAGTGCAGATTTCAGACCAGAGGTATTAAGTGCTGATAGAGCCTCACTCATGCTAGTAATCATGCTGCAGTATTCTATACTAACTGCAGCCCTCAGGTCAGGTTGTGCTGCATGGGGATTTCTTTGAGCTTGGCTGACTGGCTGCCAGGATTTTTTTTTTACTTTTGGTTAGGAACCCTGACTTCTTGTGGGATGCTGAATTTTCTGTCTTATTCATAGGAATTTTGTTGTGGTTGGTATGGCATGGCATTTAGAAAATCATGACTGTCTTTTCTTTTCCTATTTGTATTTCATTTACCTCTGACCTTGGTCCCTTATATCCATAGCAGCAGCAGTGATTTCATGTGGTCAGCTCAACCCCCTTAAATCCACGGATGATACTCCTTGTTATTTGCATGATGGTTTATTTCTTGCCCAATAGTGGTAAAAGAGAATTCACATACTGGGAAGTGTGGCTTCAGCTGTTTTTCCCAATCTACTGCTTGTGAAGGTAGAGCAAACCATGTGTGTTTTCTGTCTGTCAATTATTACTCACTGGAATTGGATTGGTTGTCAAAGTGAGTTTATAGCAGCCTACAGAGTAGGCAGGAAAGAATAGAGAATCTTCTTAACTCTTACTCATTTCTCAAACCTCTCTCTGCAGTGAAGGGTCAAATCTGTCAAGAAGTTTGGAGCAGCCATGTTAACAGGCAGGCAGGCAGGGCATTCCAGGCAGGGGGCTGCCAGCCCTGCTTTGATATGGATATCTTTGCAGAGGATTCCTAGCAAAGCCTTGCTAATAGCACAATCCTAACAATATCTACTCAGAAGTAATCATAAGAACATAAGAACATAAGAAGAGCCTGCTGGATCAGGCCAGTGGCCCATCTAGTCCAGCATCCTGTTCTCACAGTGGCCAACCAGGTGCCTGGGGGAAGCCTGCAAGCAGGACCAGAGTGCAAGAACACTCTCCCCTCCTGAGGCTTCCGGCAACTGGTTTTCAGAAGCATGCTGCCTCTGACTAGGGTGGCAGAGCACAGCCATCATAGCTAGTAGCCATTGATAGCCCTGTCCTCCATGAATTTGTCTAATCTTCTTTTAAAGCCATCCAAGCTGGTGGCCATTACTGCATCTTGTGGGAGCAAATTCCATAGTTTAACTATGCGCTGAGTAAAGAAGTACTTCCTTTTGTCTGTCCTGAATCTTCCAACATTCAGCTTCTTTGAATGTCCACGAGTTCTAGTATTATGAGAGAGGGAGAAGAACTTTTCTCTATCCACTTTCTCAATGCCATGCATAATTTTATACACTTCTATCATGTCTCCTCTGACCCGCCTTTTCTCTAAACTAAAAAGCCCCAAATGCTGCAACCTTTCCTCGTAAGGGAGTCGCTCCATCCCCTTGATCATTCTGGTTGCCCTCTTCTGAACCTTTTCCAACTCTATAATATCCTTTTTGAGATGAGGTGACCAGAACTGTACACAGTATTCCAAATGTGGCCGCACCATAGATTTATACAACGGCATGATGATATCGGCTGTTTTATTTTCAATACCTTTCCTAATTATCGCTAGCATGGAATTTGCCTTTTTCACAGCTGCCGCACACTGGGTCGACATTTTCATCGTGCTGTCCACTACAACCCCGAGGTCTCTCTCCTGGTCGGTCACCGCCAGTTCAGACCCCATGAGCGTATATGTGAAATTAAGATTTTTTGCTCCAATATGCATAATTTTACACTTGTTTATATTGAATTGCATTTGCCCTTTTTCCGCCCATTCACTCAGTTTGGAGAGATCTTTTTGGAGCTCTTCACAATCCCTTTTTGTTTTAACAACCCTGAACAATTTAGTGTCGTCAGCAAACTTGGCCACTTCACTGCTCACTCCTAATTCTAGGTCATTAATGAACAAGTTGAAAAGTACAGGTCCCAATACCGATCCTTGAGGGACTCCACTTTCTACAGCCCTCCATTGGGAGAACTGTCTGTTGATTCCTACTCTCTGCTTTCTGCTTCTTAACCAATTCCTTATCCACAAGAGGACCTCTCCTCTTATTCCATGACTGCTAAGCTTCCTCAGAAGCCTTTGGTGAGGTACCTTGTCAAACGCTTTTTGAAAGTCTAAGTACACTATGTCCACTGGATCACCTCTATCTATATGCTTGTTGACACTCTCAAAGAATTCTAATAGGTTACTGAGACAGGACTTTCCCTTGCAGAAGCCATGCTGGCTCTGCTTCAGCAAGGCTTGTTCTTCTGTGTGCTTAGTTAATCTAGCTTTAATAATACTTTCTACCAGTTTTCCAGGGACAGAAGTTAAGCTAACTGGCCTGTAATTTCCGGGATCCCCTCTGGATCCCTTTTTGAAGATTGGCGTTACTTTTGCCACTTTCCAGTCCTCAGGCACGGAGGAGGACCCAAGGGACAAGTTACATATTTTAGTTAGCAGATCAGCAATTTCACATTTGAGTTCTTTGAGAACTCTCGGGTGGATGCCATTCGGGCCCGGTGATTTGTCAGTTTTTATATTGTCCATTAAGCTTAGAACTTAAGTCTGAGTGTACTTAAACCCTTCTTGCCAGAAGCAAGTATACTATATTGAATGTTTGTTACCCAGGCTGTCTAAGCAGGTGAGAAGGTATGAGCCCATCACTTCAGCTGGACCTGGAAACACCATCATTTAGCTAAGATTTTAATTTTCAATCAGAGAATTTTTTTTTGTTTGAGTGGTATGCTCCAAGCAACTGTGGTTGATGCTTAATGTATCATGCTTAATGACATCACTAGGGCCCACCTCTATGACATCACTAGGGCCTTCTCCTGAAATCTCAGGGTTTGGTATGCTTCTGACCTGCAGCCTTATTTTGAAATGAGCTTATGGGAAGCATCAGAATGGCAAGGGGGAGTATTTTCAATTTAACATTGCGGAATGCAAAAAATAGATGCTGGCTATAGTGTACAGGCACTCTCGTGACTGTATAATAAATAAAAATAAAACAAAATTAAAAAAGCAAAGATACTCCAGAGATCCTGAGATCTGCCCACCTCTCATTTAAAGTAACAGGGCTACACCTTGGATCCATATTCCACCCAGAAGGGTAGTGGCAAATTTAGAAGTTCAGATTCCCTGCATGATAGTCACACCATGCCCCCTTCCAACCATGCTGCCAGGATTCAGTGTCTCTTCTACAATTACAGAATTATAGAACCAGAATAAAACTGCTGTTTGCCTAGGCTCCCCCCTACTCAATCTCTCTTTCTCTGTTGCCAGAAACATTTTGATTTTAAGAATTCTGAAATGAAGCTACGTGTGGGATTAGGATTTGGGAGACCATGGTACTTTGCCATTAAGATCACTTCTCACTTACCCTAGGAGCCAATCAGCATGAAAGGGGAGGTGTGTGTGAGCTACTGAGAAGAGTCTTCTGGCATATTGTTAGTCAAGTCAGAACTGATTGGCTCTTATATAAGGTCCCTGCTGGAGCCCTGTTCCCAAAACAGCAAGGGATCTATGACTCTCTGCAACCCTAGATGACTACACCCCTTATTCCACCCATCCCCCCTCCCGCCCTGGTTAACTCTATGCAAAGAAAAGGATATTGAGTGGAATAAAAGGAATTTTCAGCACAGTCATCAAGCTAGCAGCCCAATCCTAAACACACTTAGAAAGGAGTTAAGTCCAGCTGAATTTACTTCTGAGCAAACATTTTTAGGCTCACATTGTAAAATTCCCAATGCTGATATGATAGCTTAGGGATTGTCAACCTTCCTGGGCCTGTGGACACACTGGAAAACTGTTGTGGGCATGAGACACTCATTGCAACCAATCACACACCACTAGCTATTTTATTGGCTGCAATGCTTATTTCAAGCCTAATTTCAGCAGGGGGAGGGAATACTGTGGACACCAGGGAAGCAGTGGCGTCACTAGGGTTGGTGTCACCCGGTGTGGTAACTCATGGTGTCACCCCCATGACCTCCTCCCGTACCAGACCTAGGGTGCCTAGGGGCGGGGCGACTCTGGGTTAGGGTTGCCATATTCCAGTTCCACAAATCCAGCAGGCTAATTTGCATATTATGCAAATTATTTGCATATTTTTGCATATTATGCAAATATTTGCATATTAATATTTGGATTGTCCAGTTGTTTTGTTTTTGTGCCTAGGAATTAGCACCAAAAACTGGGGAAAGATGTGAGAAATCTTTTTTTAAAAAAACTTAACATTTTCAGCCTTAAATGCCTAGACTCTAGTTTCCAACACTATGGAATGTTGACTGCTTGATTAAGAGGATTTATATCCTGCCCTTGTGCTGTTAAAAACAGAGCTCAGCATAGCTTACAAATATAATAAAAACAATAAAAATGCACAATCAATATAAAAACATAATAAAAACACAAAATAGCAACAAACATAGGGCAGCAGTACGGTTAACCATTACATGTACAATATATTTCAAAGATGTGGTGGGTGGAGAAAAACAAGCCAAAATGTTAGGAAAAGGAGTCTTTCACACCACATGCTCAGTTCTAAATACTGTTGCAGCAAGTTTTACAAGTTCCTCCAGTATTCCACTGGTGCAGGCACTCAGACATTCAAAGTATCTGTATGTTTCTTAGGTTTTATAAAAGTAGAGCTTTGCTTAACTCAAAATTTCTTCTCCCTTTGATCAATCACATCTACACAGGTTCCACCTCCATACTCAAAATGAAACTGGGCCTGGAAGTGTGCAACAACCCCACACATACCTTGCTAATTAGATTACCAATGCCAGGATGTCTGTCTTATCGACTACTCTCCTGCCCCCCCCCCCGGGCATCATGAAAGACCCAGTTCTGGGCTCAGAAAGAAAATAAATATCTGGTCCTCTTCAAAGTACTGATAAGCCTCTTGTTTTAATTAAAATAATAATTATAAGTTCTTGCTCTTATCACTAATGGGAGTTAATTATCTTGCATATGCTGCTGTTGCTTCTATGGCTGTAACGGAGTGAGGTTAAAGATAAGCAAAATGCAGATAGGAAAAAAAAACACAGAAGGCAGTAACACTTTCCTAAATGTAATACCATACCAACCACAACAAGATTCCTATGAGTAAGGCAGAAAACTAAGCATCTCACAACCAGTCAGGATTCCTAACCAAAAACCAAAAATATGATAAATGAAGAAATATTTATATAAGCATGACTATCAAATATATTTATTATTTACACAAACTGTAAAGATATTTATAGTGCAATCCTAGGTTTACTTATTCAGAAGCAAGTCCCAGTGTATTCAGTGGAACTTACTCAAACAGGGAGAGAACTGCAACCTCAAGTGATAAGCAACTTTATTCACACAACCCAAAATTCTGAATCATGCCACTTTATGCTGTTTTGTAACTGTTTATACTTGTTTTTATGGCTATTGGATTTTAAATTGCTTTATTTCTTGTTGTGAGCTGCCTTGGTTTCCAACCCTACCTCACAGGGTTGTTGGAAAGACTGAAGACGATCGGACACTGGTTAGAGCAGCGATAGCTGCCTACCAGGTGGCAACAAAGGCAACAAAGAGGGAATTCTTTGCTGCCTCTATTGCGTCTGCGGAGTGTTGTCCCAGGAAGTTGTTCCAAGTGGTCCGTAGCCTGGTCAGTCCAGTTGCTCAGGAACCCATGGAGCAGTCTAAAGCCTCCTGTGACATATTTGCTAAACACTTTGCCGGTAAAATCTAACGCCTGAAGAGCATGATTCCGCACGCCGTGGATACAGGAAGTGAGCCAGAGGCGGCCAGCTGCATTTCGGTCCGATGGGATCGGCTTCAGCCTCTTCCTTCTGAGGAAGTGGACAAGGTGCTCTCTACTGTGAAGCCAACCACCTGTCTGCTGGACCCTTGCCCCTCATGGCTCATTATGAGCTGTAAAGAGAGGCTGAGCGAAGGGATCAGGGCAGTGTTAAATGCATCCTTGGAAGAGGGTGCTATGCCAACAGCCCTCAAGGAGGCAGTAATAAAACCTATCTTGAAAAAGTCCTCCTTGGATCCCCAAGAGTTAAATAACTTTCGCCCAGTCTCGAATTTGCCATTCTTGGGCAAGGTGATTGAGCGCGTGGTGGCCAAACAGTTACAGACATACTTGGATGAAGCAGATTATCTCGATCCATTCCAATCGGGCTTCAGGACTGTACATGGAACTGAAACAGCCTTGGTCACCCTGGTGGATGATTAATAGAGGAGGGCGTTGGATAGAGGAGAATATACCTTCCTCGTCCTCCTGGATCTCTCAGCGGCTTTTGATACCGTTGACCATGGTATCCTTTTAGCCCGCCTGGGAGGATTGAGAATAGGGGGCACTGTTTTACAGTGGCTCCGTTCCTATCTCTCAGATAGACATCAACAGGTGGCATTGGGGAATGAGGTGTCAGACCCTTGGCCTCTCAATTGTGGAGTGCCACAGGGATCTATCCTCTCCCCCATGCTATTTAACATCTATGTAAAGCCGCTGGGAGCCATCATCAGGAGATTTGGGCTGCAGTGTCACCAATACGCGGATGACACTCAGCTCTATCTCTCGTTGAAATCCTCACCACAGTTGGCTGTGGAGACTGTGTCCAAGTGCCTGGATTCCATCAGTGAATGGATGGGAAGGAATAGGCTGAAGCTGAACCCCGACAAGACCGAGGTGTTGCTCGTGGGGGATAAGAGAAGGTTGGGAGTTATAGACCTGGTGTTCAATGGGGTAAAATTGCCCCTGAAAGACCAGGTCCGCAGCCTTGGGGTCATTCTTGACTTCCAGCTGTCCATGGAGGCTCAGGTTTCAGCAGTGAGATGGGCAAATTGGTATCAATTACATCTGATACAGAGGCTGCAACCCTACCTTCCTGTCCATCTGCTCCCATGGGTGATACATGCCCTGGTCTCCTCTCGCTTAGACTACTGTAATGCACTCTACGTGGGGTTACCCTTGAAGACGGTCCGGAAATTACAGCTGATACAGAATGCGGCGGTGTGCTTGATTAAGAACAGCCGCCGCCGCGATCATATCACCCCGGTGTTAATAGATCTACACTGGTTACTAGTTGTTTACCGGGCCCAATTCAAGGTGTTGGTATTGACCTTTAAAGCCCTATATGGTTCCGGCCCAGTTTATCTGAAGGAGCGCCTCCAGTATCACCAACTATGCCGCCTGACAAGATCAGCCACACAAGACCTTCTCTCGGTCCCACCAGTTAAAACAGCTAGGCTGGTACGGACAAGAGAGAGAGCATTTTCGATTGTGGCCCCCACCCTCTGGAACTCCCTTCCTTTCGATCTTCACCATACCCCCTCCCTGACAGGTTTCCGCCGGGCCTTGAAGACCTGGCTATTCAGGCAGGCCTATGGGGTCTCCGGGGGCAAGTCAGTTTTTAATGTTGTTTAGTGTAATGCTGTTTTTTAATTTTTGTAATTCGGATTTGATATTGTATTCTGTTATGGCAAAGTACGTCGCCTAGAGTGGCCATTTGGTCGGCCAGATAGGCGACTCACAAATAAAATTTTCTTATTATTATTATTATTATACACACACACACACACACTGCAGATGTATAAATACATACAGCCCATATAATAGTTTATTGTCAAACCAGTTGGTCATTGCAGAAAAATCAGTATTAGTTTTAAAAAAATCAGTATTACTTTCCTACAGAATAAAAACTGTAATACCTAAGTAAGCCCTGCCTACTTGCTTTAAAATAGGACTGGAGGGGGGGAGAACAGAAAGAGAACACAAACACAATTCTTTTTTACATTCACTCCAAAGTCCCACTGATTTTCAGCACATTCATAACCATGTCTACTCAAAAGTAAATCCTATTGAATTCAATGGGATTTACTCTGGACATATGGGATTAGCAGTGCTTTTACCCCCACAAAAGCAAGTATTGGGAAGGTTTTCAAAACACTGCCCAGGATCTGACTCCTACACACAAGAGGGGAAAAAACTGAAATGTATATACCTACCCAATTTATGAGATTTTCAGATAAACAGGGGGGGAAACCACCATTTTCTGGCCTTGCAATGAGGTTTACTAGACACTGCCACAGGTCAACCAAACGCTTCACTGATTGGCTGCAATCCTGAATGGGCGGGGTTAAAGCTACAAAGTGCTATACAGTAGTTTAAAAAAAGATTTAACGGGGGGGCTGACATTTTTATGTATATCTCGAGAACCGGACCACCTAGAAACTTTTTTTTTTAAAATTAAAGCTGAGGATCCAGGCCAGCTAAGGGGCTAAACGGGCGCCAGGTGGCATGCAAAGAATCCAGGTAAAACCCGGCTAACCGGGCAATATGGCAACCCTACTCTGGGTGACACCCCCCTTTCATGGTGTCACCCTGGTGTGGTCCGCACTCCCCGCACCCGGCTAGTGACGCTGCTGCAGGGAAGACACCTGTCAGTGCAGGTGTACCAATGAGCATCATGTTGGCAAATAGCTAAAGCAGTTTAAGGGTACTGTGCACCCCCTGTAAATCTGCTCCAGTGGGTTGGGGGAACCCCTGGAACAAACACAGGGGTTGAACAGGGATAGAAGAAGGCAAGGAAGTTCTATTGTGGTGCAAAACTTCCTTGCACTAGTAAAACTGTTTATTTGGATACTGCCCCATATATTTAACCACACTGATGTCTCACTGAAATCAATGGGTGGCACCCAACTGTTGTCCCTCCACTGATGAAAGACATCTGTCAGCAGATCAGGGAGAGAGGCAATTTTTGGCAATGCTCCTTCCTCCTGCAGCTCCCCTGTTGCCTTCCCAAATCTCCAACCCTCTGGAGCATACCTGGGGGAACAGGACCCCCTATCCTACTGATGGATGCCTTTTATCAGTGGAGGGACACCAACTGGATACCACCCACAGGGTTGAAGGCTGAGATCCTGCAGCCATTTACTTGGGAGCAAGCCCCATTGAACTCAGTGGGATGCACTTCAGAGTAGACATATCTATGGTTGTGGCTGTTAAACTCACAGCTGCACTGCAATGTACCCTATTTTTGTGGTGCTTATATCCCCTTGGTAAGGGATGGCCTCTAGATTGTCTTAAATGAAATCTCACATAGTCTGTTCAGCTGTTCCTCATAAATCATCATTTTAACTTAAAACTGAACTTCAGCCTTCTTCTGGGGTTTCTTTTGCTCTCCCACGGCTACATTCCTGGAACTGTTGCAGAGCAAAATATCTAAATGAGTCTACCCTGATGGGAGGGGGGATCTTCCCATTGGAACTGGGGAATGGAAAGATTCTAAAAAGAACTCAGTGGCAGAAGGAAAAAGGGAACATTCTGAGGCTACAAGTAGAGCACAGGGAAGCCTCTTGGCTCCCACCTCCGTCATATTGCCTGCAGTGAAATGGAAACATTTCATGGAGAATTTTTCAAAAAAGGAAAGGACAAGAAAAGAGAACAAATTGCCCACAATATAAACCAGGGGTAGTCAAAATGGTGCCCTCTAGATGTTATAGGGACTACGACTGTGTTTGTGGTGGAAGCACAAAGGCAAGTCATGAATGTATAAAGTGTGATTCATGGTGTGCTGGGTTTTTGTTATATTTTTATTGTCTTGTCTTGTACTTTTGAACTGGTATTTATTGTAGTTGGCTAAGATCAAGTATATTTTCTTCTGTATTATTCTGTTTATCGCTTTGGGGGCCTTGGCCAAAAAGCGCTATACAAATAGACCAATGATGATGAATGATGATGATCATGTCTGGCCGTCGGCTGTGCTGTCTGGAACTGATGGAAACTGGAGTTCAGCATCTACAGGGCATCACCTTGCCTATCCTAGAAGTATAAATTATGCCCTGCTTTGGAAGACTGCGCAAATTCTGGCCATTATTTTGCAGCCATTTCCCCTGTACCTGAAATTGGACAGTTGCAAAGAAATGCTATGTGTCTCCCAGGAAACACCTGCAGCCCATTTGGTTTTTACTGATCCTTTGGAGAGAGAGAGAGAGAGAGAGAGAGGGAGAGAGGGAGAGAGGGAGGGAGAGGCAGGACTTTCCCTCAACAGTTTATTGGGTGGGGAGAGTGTGTTGGGAATAGAGTGTTCTGTTTTCTGGACTGTGTTTAGTGACACTTCACTGGTGGGAGAAGGTGACTATTGTGCTGAGCCTCAGGTGTTCTTTTGAACGAGAACATCACAGTGATCCCAGACAGAGTAGGAGTAGCAGCAGCAGCAGAGGGGGATCGACCTCTTCCGATCCAGGTGACATGTGCACAGCACCTGCACGTTCTCAAGGTCAAGCGGAGAGATTTTATCTCTTGTTCAGTGCTAGAGAAGGATGAGTCAAGGGAAGCGAAAGTGGTTGCCCAGATGCTATTCAAGACAAAGACCACTCTTTTCTTGACTTCTGCAAATAAATTAAAAAATCTGGAGTGACTTTCTTCCTTCATAGCATGCAGAGGTAGATGGGACTCAGATGTCTGCAGTCTTCAGTTGCAACCTTCACCCTGTGCTCATGCACATAAAGAAATGATTACAAAGGAGTTCTCTTGCTTCTTGCCATGGCTTTCTGTGTGACTTTAGTTGCATTTATACGTTACATGAACTTAGTTTATTTACACTTTTGTACACCCACCATGGAATCTTTAGAGGAGGAAGGACAGTTGAGAAATATTATAAATAACTAATATTGTCTATTATAACATTAACAAATATTATAAGTAGGGATGGGAGAAAAATTCAATTCCGTTCACATTTAAAGGTGAACCTACCTAACCTACACTTTCCACAAAAATATGCAAACCATATTGTAGTGCAGTTCTCCAGCCAAGCAATGTTTACAAAAATGCATATATTAGGAAAAAGTGTAGATATAAATGAATATATTAGTGACAACATGCATTATATTAGGGAAAATCGCTTGAAAATATATATGCATTAGTTAGGACTGCATACAGAAAAGTGTTTATTAGGAGAAATGTGCACTCAAATGCTTCCCATGAGTTGGATTGCCCTGTAAGGGATCATCTCGCTGTGAATCCTGCAAGGCCAGCTCCATGCTGCTTTGGCACATTTCTACCTGGCCAGGGAGGGTGGGGCCTTGACTGTTTCTAGTACAAAGGTGGTTTCTGGACTGCCTTCAAGTCGATCCCGACTTATGGGGTGACCCTATAAATAGGGTTTTCATGGTAAGCGGTATTCAGAGGTGGTTTACCATTGCCTCCCTCTGAGGCTTAGAGGCAGTGTCAGGCCCAAGGTCACCCAGTGAGCTTCATGGCTGTGTGGGGATTCGAACCCTGGTCTCCCAGGTTGTAGTCCAACACCTTAACCACTACACCACACGGGCTCTCCAAGGTGGCTTCTACTGCCCCGAATGCCTAGAGACCATCAGTGTCTAAGGGTTGTTGTTGAGATCAAAATTTATTTTTAGAGATGTATTCTTTTTTGCTGTTAATATGGATTCTGTTCTTGTATTTTTATTATCAGACCTTATCATGAATTATAAGCTTATTATTGTAGGTTATTATATATTTGTTAATATGAGATGCTTTCATTGGTTCATTGTTTATATGACAATTATATTTAGTTATGTCTTGTAACTGTTAGTGAATTAAGTAAAATTTGATGCCGTGAGTGCTGTCCTATATCATGAGGTAAACTATGCTCTGATTGTTAGAGTTAAAAGTTGTGCAGGGGGAAAGGAGGATTTCACCTTGTTTTTCCCATTACAGTGCTGCAAGAAAACCTGCACTTGGCTGAATTTTCTCTTCTCTTAAAGATACAGAATCATTCTCAGGCCCTGAGCCTGGCAACCCTAATCATGGCTTCCCCCAAAGAATCCTGGGATCTATAGTACTGCTGTGCTCCAGATTTGGCCCACAGCCTGAGCCAAGTTTGGCCAAGTCAGAGATATCTGGGCCTCAGCCAAATCAGGGTCTGACAGCTGTGGATTGCTACAGGTTGGATTGGATAACTCAGAGTGACCCACGGCTGTCAGGAGGCAGGGCATCAGGCAAACAGATGAGGCAGTCACAGCTCTCCTTCCTGCCTGAGCACTACCACTGCCCCATAAGATCACTGTGGGTGCTAGTTTGTAAGGTGCTTTCCTCCAGCAAAGTGCCTTGCAAACCTGCGTTGCACAGCCGAGGGAGCCAACCTGCATCATTTGCCACCCTGGACTCCTTCTAAGAGGAACAGGGGTGTAGTTGTCCAGGGTCTTGGGGGGGATCTTAGACCCCTGATGTTTTTGAAAGCAGGGTCCCAGCAGGGTCCCTATGTCTCCAGCATCCTATGAGCCAATCAGCATGAAAGGGGAGTGTGTTAGCCACTGAGAAGAGTCTTCTACCATGCTTCCTTGTACTTTCCTGCTGATCAGAGCCAATTGGAATGAAAAGAGGTGAGTTAGTCATTGAGAAGACTCTTTTCAGTAACTAACATTATCTTCTTTCATGGTTTCATGCTTCATGGCTGCTAGGGATGTCTGCTGTTGTGGGAGAAGGCGTTAACAAGGATCTCGTTCTCAACCCAGCAGAAAAAAGGGGGAGGAAGTGTAGCTGTGACTGTGACTATCATGAAGGGACCTGGCACTTCTGAATTTGCCACTACACTACTGAGGAGGAAGGGTAGGATATAAAGAAACAAATAAATAATAAAATCATGCAGGATCAGATCTTTGGCTGTTGAGCCCAGGGAATGATCCTGGGGATGGTAGTTTGCAAGGCACTATCCTTAGGAAAGCATTTGCAGAGCATCACCCATACAAGATTGTCCCCTCAGCTGATCAGCCATTCAACAGAGGGCTCAGTTCTGCAGGGTGTTGCGATGCCTACCTCAATCAATCCCTCCACTGAGGCATTGATGGTGGGGGAGGCATCAAAGCACTCTGAAGAAATAATTCCCCTCTCAGTTAGGGGCAGGGAAGGAGACGCAAGGTCTCTTTTCCCTGCACCTCTCCAGGCTAGCTGTTTAATCAGGGTTTAAAACCCTAATTAAACATTAGTCCTGCCCCCAAACGTATCTCCCAGACCACTATCCTGCCAGATCTGGGGCAGGATAGTGGTCAACCCAGGGCAGGTTGGCCTGATGCCCTCTCCCTGGATCAGAGCCACAGGCTGAGTAGAGAAGGCTGTGTGCAACCCTAATTTGTCATTTGTTAAGGGTCCTAAGGAGACCCTTATTCCTTCACCTAACTACAATTCCCAGAGTTCCCTATGAAGAGGGAGTGAATGTTAAACCACTCTGAGAGTTGTAGCATTGTGAGGGGAACAGAGATCTTCTAACGACTCTCAGCACCTTTGACAAACTACAATTCCTAGGATTCTTTGGGGGTAGCCATGAGTGCTTTAAATGTGTGAAAAGGATGTGGCCTTCTAGTTCTCATTTCAAAAACTGATATTCAAATGTTCCAACTTCCTGGATATTTCAGATATCAGGGTGTCTTAGACTGTTTACCAAATTCACCTGTCTGGGTCACGTGGAGTGATAGATATATTCCAGAGCTGAACTTTCATTGTAAGAGCACCCATGCTTTGGAACTCCTTGCCTATTAATGTTAGGCACACATCTTCATTGTATTAATTCAGATGCCTGCTTTTTTAAAAAAATTGTATCACAAGCTTATCAGGACATACAATCCAGTTATGTGTATTTGCTTTTAAATCTTGCTTATTATCAAATATTAACAATTGTTGAATATTGGTTAGGCTTTTTTCATTTTGTGGTTTATACTTTCTGTCAACTATATATAGTTGGGAGCTGATGGCATGAATCATACTAGAAGGAGTATGAGCCCTTGATGTATAGCAGATATTCTGTCCCATGATCATGTTATTTTGGGTAGATATAGGGAATGAGTTGGCAATGGGATTTTATGGAAAGGCTAGTACTTGGGTCTGTATTAGGTGGCCCAGTTTTGCTTGTGAGTAGCTGCTTCAAGATGGGAGGGATCTATGTGTAAATTGGGACAGATCTTTCATCCAAGGACAGGGAGAGAAAGATAATTTTCCAGGATGGGCTACAGATTCATGACGATTTATTTATTTATTTATTTTGTATCCCACTCTTCCTCCCAGCAGGAGCCCAGGGCGGCAAACAAAGCACTAAAACACTTTAAAACATCATTAAAAAAGATTTTAAAATACATTAAAACAAAACAGCATTAAAAACATTTTAAAAAACAACCTTAAAAAAGGGTTAAAAACATTATTAAAAAACATATTAAACAATTCTGACACAGATGCAGACTGGGATAGGTCTCAACTTAAAAGCCTTGTTGAAAGAGGAAAGTCTTCAAAAGGTGCCGAAAAGGTAGCAGAGATGGCACCTGCCTAATATTCAAAGGGAGGGAATTCCACAGGGTAGGTGCTGCCACACTAAAGGTCTGTTTCCTATATTGTGCAGAATGAACCTCCTGATAAGATGGTATCTGCTTGAGAGTTTTAGTTAACAGCTGTAGGTGACTGTAAATGCTGTGTTATTTCCTCTGCTGTACTTGTGTCTTATAGTACTCAACTCTTGGGAATATATCTTGTCAATTTGTTGCATGTAGCTATTTTTAATGTAAAAATATAACCATCAGGTCCTTGTCTTTGTTGATTTTGCATGTGTGTGTTATGTGCCTTCAGGTCAATTACGACTTATGACAACCACAGCATCTGATTGTCCTGATGCACAACCTATACTCTGGACAAGAGGCTACTGTAAGGACAGAGTATGGAGAAACTGATTGGTTCCCCATCAGAAAGGGTGTGAGACAGGGATGTATTTTATCATCCTGTTTGTTTAATCTATACACAGAACGTATCATATGGAAAATGGGATTGGACCAAGATGAAGGAGGTGTGAAAATTGGAGGGACAAATATCAATAATTTAAGATATGCAGACGATACCATACTACTAGCAGAAACCAGTAATGGAAAAGAATGCTGATGAAAGTTAAAGAGGAAAGCACAAAAGCAGGACTACAGCTGAACGTCCAGAAGACTAAAATAATGACAACAGAAGATTTATATAATTTTAAAGTTGACAGTGAGGACATTGAACTTGTCAAGGATTATCAATACCTCGGCACAGTCATTAACCAAAATGGAGACAATAGTCAAGAAATCAGAAGAAGGCTAGGACTGGGGAGGGCAGCTGTGAGAGAACTAGAAAAGGTCCTCAAATGCAAAGATGTATCGCTGAACACTAAAGTCAGGATCATTCAGACCATGGTATTCCTGATCTGTATGTATGGATGTGAAAGTTGGACAGTGAAAAAAGCAGATAAGAGAAAAATCAACTTATTTGAAATGTGGTGTTGGAGGAGAGCTTTGCGGATACCATGGACTGCAAAAAAGACCAATAATTGGGTGTTAGAATTAATTAAACCAGAACTATCACTAGAAGCTAAAATGATGAAACTGAGGTTATCATACTTTGGACACATAATGAGAAGACATGATTTACTAGAAAAGACAATAGTGCAGGGAAAAACAGAAGGAAGTAGAAAAAGAGGAAGGCCAAACAAGAGATGGATTGATTCCATAGAGGAAGCCACAGACCTGAACTTACAAGATCTGAACAGGGTGGTTCACGGCAGATGCTATTGGAGGTCGCTGATTCATAGGGTTGCCATAAGTTGTAATTGACAACAACAACAACAATGAATCAGTGACCTCCGGTATCATCTGTTGTAAACCACCCTGTTCAATGAAGATGCTGTATGCACCTCTGTGAGGGGGGAATTTCACCATTTAGGGGCTGCTACAGAGAAAGCCCTCACCCAGGCCACCAGTTCTCACGGTTATGAAGGTGGTGGAACTACTAAGACAGCCACCCCTGCAGATCCTAACACCTAAGAAGGTCAGTAGGGTTGTAGACAGTCTTTCAGATATTTGGCACTTAAGTTGTTTACGGCTTTGAAAACTAGTGTGAGCACATTGAATTGGGTTAGGAAATGAATTGGCAATCAGTGCAGCTGTTTTAAAACAGGGGTTATTTGAGTTCTAAACAGAATCCCAGCCAGTAATCTTGCTGCTGCATTTGAGACTAGGTGAAGTTTCTGAATCATCTTCAAGGGCAGTCCCATCTAGGGTGTAGTGCAATAGTCCAATCTGGAGGTTACTGGAGCATGGAGTACCGTGGTCAAGTCATCCAAGAGGGGCCATAGCTGGTGAACCATCCAGAACTGCAAACAGGCACTTATAGCACTGAAGCTGGCTGAGTCTTCTTTGACAGTGTTGGATACAGGAGTAACCCCAGGCCACAGACCTTCCAGGGGAAAATTTTTCCAGGGGAGTGCAACCCCATCCAGAACAGTCCTCACCTGGACTTGAGAATTCAAAACACATAACACCTCTGTCTTTTTAGGATTCAGCTTCAATTTACTAGCCCACATTACTGTCTCTAAGCACTAGCACTTCAACTTCCTGTCCCAATTCAGATGGAACAGAGACATAGCGGTGGGCATCATCTGCATATTAGTGGTACCTCACTCAAAATCTCCTGATGACAGAAATATGCAGTTAAATAGTGTGGTGGACAAGATGGAATCCTGTGAGACACCACAGGACAATTCTAATCTGTGCCCCCCTCTAACTACTTTCTGGAAATTTAATTGAATATGAATTTTAATATGAATATGAAAGTGACAGAACTGAGTAAAATGGCAAATGCAATTCAATGTAAACAAGTGTAAAGTTATGCATACTGGAGCAAAAAACCTTAATTTCACATATACATTTATAGGGTCTGAAGTGGCAGCGACTGATCAGGAATGAGACCTTGGTGTCATAGTGGATAGCTCAGTGAAGATGTTGACCCAGTGTGTGGCAGCTGTGAAACTGGCAAATTCCATGCTAGGGATCATTAAGAAAGGTACTGAAAATAAAACTGGCAATTTCATAATGCCATTATACAAACCTATGGTGTGGCCACCTTTGGAATACTGTGTACAGTTCTAGCTGGCTCACTTCCAAAAGGATATTGTTAGACCTGGAAAAGGTTCAGAAAAGGGCAGCCAAAATGATCAAGGGAATGGAGCAATTCCCCTACTAGGAAAGGTTACAGCATCTGGGGCTTTTAGTATATTTAAAAGGTGAGACAGAGGTGACATTATAGAAGTGTATAAAATTATGCATGTTATGGAGAAAGTGGATAGATAAAAGTTTTTTCCCTCTCTCATAACACTAGAACTCGTGGACGCTCCATGAAGCTGAATGTTGGAAGATTCGGACAGACAAAAGAAAGTACTTCACACAACACATAGTTAAACTATGGAATTCACTCCCACAGGAGGCTGTGATGGTCACCAAGTTGGATGGCTTTAAAAGAGGACTAGCTAGATTTATAAAAGTTAAGGCTATCAATGGCTACTAGCCATAGGAGGAGGCAGCATGCTTCCAAGTACCAGTTGCTTGAAACTGCAGGAGGGGAGAGTGCTCTTGCACTCAGGTTCTGCTTGCGGGTTTCCCATGGGCAGCTGGTTGGCCACTGTGAGAACAGGATGCTGGACTAGATGGGCCACTGGCCTCATCCAGCAGGCTTTTCTTGTGTTCTTATGACTGAATATATGTAAAACTGACACAAACCACACACAAAAAAGAATGCTCTGTCTGCCCCTTGTTCTTTCTGAACAACACTGCCCAGGTAGGAAAAAAAGATTTCCAGAGCTAAAGAATTACCAGGCCCACCCATACTTAATTTTCCTGTCCAAGAAAATCAGATTTTTGGGATATAGGCTGAAAAACAAAAACATCCTATAAGGAGACTGTTTAATAAGTTGGGGCAGCCAAAATATGTGAACTCATCTATGGTCCTCTCAAAGTCTTGTTGGGCTTGGCAAGGAGGTTCCCAAAGCACATGGAGCTGGTCAGACATTTGAAAAGGGCCAACATTTTAAGTGCTAACTGTGGGTGGGGTGGGGTGGGGGCTTAAAAGTTATGACAGCGTGTTTTGTTGTGAGGTATATTTCCTTATGACTTGCCCTCCCTGAATATCCCTGGGATATCACTGTTTATTAAGGTGAATCTGTGAGCTAAGCATATAAACAGGAACTCTTTAATTCAGTCGCACTTGTAAGGATGAAAACTCCTTTCAGGAAAAGAAGCCTATATATGATTGCAAGAGAATCAACCACCGTTTCCTCACTGTTATCCTATAGACTATCAAAGCAAATCTGAAAACAAGATTGTATGACATTTCATCCATAAGGTCCATACAGTTGTGTGAATTTTTTTAGCTCTCTTAGCTGGATCCAAAAAAAATCACTGCTTGGAAGAAAAAGTAAGTTTGCTGCCTTTGTGGAGTCTTTAAAATGAGTGCTGAATGTAAACAGACGATTGGGCCAAGTCCATTGCCAAAAAAGTTGTTATGGTAGCGAGGAAGGAATCATACGACAAGCAAAAATCTAGCTACACATACATTTAAATTTAAAAAATTAAAGTTTAATAACATTAAAATTAAAAATTAAGCCCCAAGTACCCATATGAGTTGCTTGGTGCATCAAGTAAATATCCCACGGATGGGACTTCCGGGAAGGGTGACTTCGCTTGTGCCTGCTTTTGAGACGGGCTCCCGCCTCAGAAGACACTTATTCAGATATAAATCAGTCAGAACATTTTTTTTTTGACTGATGAAATTTCTCCCGGGCAGGGAGAAACGTAGAGATCAACCTCAAAAGCCTGTTTTTGTTGGGAGGACTGGATTTCATTAATTTATGAGAAAAGGTCCAGCCAGCAATGCCGGACGGACTTCCGAACAAGCTCTATCTGATTAATGCGACACGTTTATCTTTTCTTCAAAGAGAAAACGGACTAACAGGCAAGCACCCTTCTTTCTATTCTTTTTTTTACTTGGTTTAAATTGTTGCAGCAAAAAGAGATTTGTCAAATGAATCAGCTTTAAAGAACTTAAAGAGCTATAACTCTTCTCTGTTATTCATGAAATTAACAGCTTATCTCTGTTTCTATTGCAAAAAGCTGTCCTGGAAGTGCATTCTAAAGATATAAACAGAAGAGGGATTTCTATTCCGAGGAGAAAAAAAATAAAAAATATGAACTTTGGAACATTATACTGTCTGGGACTATTCTCTTTTTGGTCTATTTTATTTTGACGAATCTGCTTCTTCACGACGCCACTAACTGTTTTGATGCTGGGAACTAAATTTGTTTTGTATTCTTGAACATAGAGAGATAAGGCAGGCTGCTCTGTTTATACTGTGATGTCATCAAGCCTGGAATATTAACCCAATTGTTGCTGAAATAAGAAGTGGTTCTTCTTTATTTTTGTTTTGTTTTGTTTTCGTGGTTTTAAAAATGGCAATCAAGAAAGTGGCTGAGAATCTGGAAGTAATTATGTTTCAGAAAATAATGGATGAGATTGAGATAACGAAACAAACCCTGCGACAGGGCAGTAAGGAGCTGAAAATGGAACTGAGCAAAATGACGCAGGAGCTTAAAGAAATAGGGGATCCTGTGAGAGAGGAGAATGAGATTAGAGATGAGAAAAGAAAAAATAAAGGGAAGATACAAGCCCTGGAGATTGGAACAAATGTGGAATTGGAAAAAGATCTGGAGTTTATGGATTTTAGAAATAAAATCTACTGTTTGGAATTTAACGTTATCTCTGAAGAAATTAATGAAGATATTAGAGATAAAGTTATCAATGGCTTGGATAATTTTCTGGACTGGAATGACGTGATGGAGCTTGATATAGAGAAAATCTATGGAATTAACTGCAGCCATGTGACAATGGAAAAACTCTCAAGAGATGAGCCAGTGCATTTTGTAAAAAAGAAGAACAGAGATATGACTTTACAACAATATTTCAGCAACTTATTCAGAATCGATGGCAAGAAAATATTTGGGATAGAGGAAATTCCCATCAGACTCTTATTATATGACTATGGCTATGATAGCAAGATTATTATGGAATACTGATAATGGAAGATTGGACACTGAAATTACTGGACTTAACAGGACTATTGAAGATGGAAGATGGAATTAATATGGATAATGGAATAATGGCTATTGAAATTATTGGACCTAACAGATTTTGATGAGATGGATTAATCGATATGTTTATTTGGACTATGGTTATGACAACAAGATTATTATTATTATTGAGATGGATTAATCGACATGTTTATTTGGAGAAAAATTGATAGATATATTTCTTAAAGAATTGAAACCTCTCTTTGACTTTTTGTGGAAAGAATAAAGTAATGTTTATGAGATTTGATGATTAATTAAGATAACTACTGGAGGAAAGTGATTTTATAATATAATTTAAGAGACAGGATTGTTATATATTGTAGACCTATAACTGATCTGCGACAAATGGGAAGTCAACATTTTATTTTTTTTGTTTAATCATTTTTGTTTTGTTTTGTTTTTTGTCTTTGAATGTTTTATGATTTTATTTTGTTTGTTTTATGAAAATTTGAATAAAAATTATTGTAAAAAAAAAAAAATCCCACGGATGCACTTTTGAGCAATCTCTCTCTCTCTCTGTGTGTGTGTGTGTGCGCGCGCGCGCGTGTGTGTGTGTAGGTCACCTAGGATTGAATTTCCAAGTCTGGAGGCTGGATACCTTTTATAATCAGATGCTGGGGGAACATAAAGGAAGTGGTGCACTGGCAACTTCTGAATTGCAGGAGCCCTTCATAACAACCCCCATAGCCTTCTAAGACTATGCAACAAAAATACATGCTAGACCAATGTAGACATTATGGTCTCCAACACCAAGCCAGATTTTTTTTTAACCCCCCTGGTACTTTGTTTAACATCCAGCCTGATGAAGAGTTCTGGTGGACTCAAAAGCTTGCTCACTATTTGGTGACATTTTCAGGTGGTCATAATAAAGGGACTTTGGAATTTGTCAATATAAAAGTGGCACTCAGCCATGCAAGCTAACGTAACTTACCTTTTCCTCTGCTTACCTTATCTCTGAGTAAATCTTATTTATTTGGCATGCAGAAGACTGGCAAATAGCACTCCGGGAAATGACATCATCATTCCCTGCTGTGAAATAAGTGGTCTTGCTTTGTCCCGACTGTCCCTGCTCCACTACACCACTGCAGAGAGAAAAATGATCTCAGTCTTATTCTGCTTGTAAGTAGGGATGGCCAAGAAAGTTGGTTCAGTTTGGATTTTAATGGGAACCTACCTAATGAGCACTTTCTAAAACAATATGGAAACCAGAACTACAGGTATCCTTCAAATTCACAGTTCTCAATTTTTTTTAGTGCAATTATCCAATCAAATTATGTGCACAAGAATGCACATACTAGTGGAAAGCATGCATAAAATGTCTATGTGACTGAAAAAACATGTAGAAACATGCATTATATTAGGGAAATTTCTTGCAAAAACTGTGTGTAGCAGGCAAAATTGCTTACAAAATGTGCATTAAAATCTGATGAATTTTCATGAGGACTTTTTAAAAAAATTAATACTCGCAGACTAGGGATGGAAAAATCTCTATTTTGGTTCTCTCAGTTTCTCATTTTTCCAATCTTAAAATCAGTTCTCCACACTCCTGCAGCAATTTGTGATTTTTTAAAATAAAAAAAACCTCATGAAAATTCTCCAGCATTTTAGTGTGAATTTCTCCTAATAAACACATTTTTGTTTTGACTGATGGACACATTTTTTGCAAGCAATTTGTCATCATATCATGCATTTTTGTGTGTTATCTTCATTCTTATATTCACCTTTATGCACATTTCCCCCTAGCATAAGCTTTTTTGTAAATATTGTTTGCTTGGCAAACTACGCTGCAAAATTTGAACAAGTGCAAATTTCAAAGGATGGATATGTTTCAGGGTTTGGGATGCTTCTGACCTGGCAACTCTAGTCCATCCCTACCTGTTTCCCAATTTGGAAAGTGTGCAAAACACTGCCCTCTTCAATATTTAAACCTATCTGACTCCTACACACAAGAGAGAACAAGACTGAAAAAGACTTATTCAATCTGTGAGAAGTTCAGAAAAGCAGGAAAAAGCACATTTCTCAAGGAGAATCAGAT